>NC_057917.1:77049410-77649589 GCF_018873765.1 Telopea speciosissima
AAACGAAGAGTCCTCTCCCAACTATAGCTCCACCGAGAGATCTCTTACCTAAAACGGACTCCTTCCATACGAGAACTCTCCCCACAACCGCTTGGGATTGCCCTATAAATACCCAGGTATGAAACTTAAATGGGACTCACTTTTCACTATGTTGAAATGCTGCTTAAACGGAGACCTAACTTAGGCATCAGAGAGTCCTCGATCGGAGCCACACCGACTCTCCTTTGCTAACCCGATTTTTTGCAAGCTCATCCATAAGCAGATCGGGCGGAGGCTTCCTGATGCAACACCTATACTAAAAAAAACTACTTATAAAGTATATGATTGGTTAAATGTTTGCCTTTATGAAAAGGTATTCCTCTTAGATGTGAAGTGTATGGAACATGTGAAATGTCATATTCGTTTGGAACATATGAAATGTCATATTCTATTCATCTCCAATGTGAATACGAGGATACAGAGTGGTGCGGGTCTTAAAAGGTATTAGTGATAAAATATCTATAGTACTAATGGAAAAATAGAGAAAGTGCGTACACTGTAAACATATAAAATAAATAAAAAAAAAGGCAATATGGAATAATGTGGATGTAATATACAACTTAAATTTTTATTTTCATTTTCATACACAAATATGCCTTATAATGCATATGGTATTGTCTGTGCTTAGTTTCTTACAAAGTGCTACTTAAGTTAAAAAATATCAACTAATTTTTTTTTTAGTTATAATTAAGTATCAAGTAATTGATATGGGTGTTTCAACAGAAAGTTCTGTTGGGTGGGTAGCGAGTGTAGAGATCACATTTTCTTCCATTGCAACTTCATTGATCAAATTTGAAATGACATTTTAAAGATGTGTTACTCCTCCCATATTAGTGCTGATTCAAGCATCCTAGCTGAGGCCAAGTGAGTTGAGTTAGAGTTTGACGGGGATCCGATGAGGGCATAAGCCCGATTATAAATTAGTAATCGATCAACTATTTATAAATAGGACCATGCTCAACATATGAGGTCGGATTACTTAAACATGTTGGTCACGATGTTGAATCCTAAAATGGTGAAAACCGAATATATCCAACTATAATTGATTGAGATCGACCGATTGACACCCCCAGCTTCACCCAACCCATACTTGGAGAGGAACTCAACTCCCTTATCTTCAAACTCCTTCTAATCCCCGTGTGGGGCTCTTCTATAACGCGACACAGTGTGTGGCCCACACACACCAAACCTCCTCCCTTTCACTTTTCAGGCCTAATGGTTATGGTTATGCGTGTTTCATCAGATCCAAAGATAAAAGGTCATCTTTAATTAGTTCTAAATTCTAAATTCTAAGTAATCCCCTTGGGAATAACGCATCTTCATGAAGTCCACACCTTTCTACACCTTTTAATAATGGAGTTCACACGTTCCTCGTCCATTTTCCACATTCTCCGGTCGAGTCGAGTCCATAGCATTGACTGGATGCTATGCTGGACTCGGCGCAATGTGTGATGCGTGATTCCATCGACATACGTAGCTGATAGCTCCTCCTCCTCCTTCTCCTTAGTTTAATTATTAGATACCTCATGCTTGCTTGATCCATGACCTCACCCCCATTATAATTAATTGGTTCTTCAATTCAATTCTCTCTTTTTCACTTTAATTCAGAATCTTCAAGTACTATTTGTACTACTACTACTACTCTACTACTAGCCTTTAATTTGTTTGTTTGGTGGTGGAGAAAGTTATTGGTGGGGTGGAAGCCTCCCCTCCACCAATGCTTTTGAATCTCCCAAACAAAAAATCTGATGCATATATAGGACTGTCAGGTGATTGTCTAGATTTTATTGCTCTCCCAAGAGCCTCATTCATTGATTATCTCATCTCCTCTCCTCTATTTAAATCCTTTAACACCCTAGTAGTGATTATCTCTCAGTAGTCAGTACTGCATTAATTAGGAGTACCTCGATCTTCACCTAAACCCTCCCTTTTCTTCTTATTCTCTCCATCTTCATATTAACAAAATGGATGCCACTGTGTCATCTTCTCATCATGAGAGCTGCAGGGAATTCAATCCTGAAGGAATCCTGCAGATTCCTGGGATTGATTCAACTCTACTCATGTCCTTACTAGAAGAACCATCACAAGTACTGGAGGATGTGAAAGAGGTAGAAAGGTTACAATGTATAATCCAATCTCTAGAAGCAGAGATTGATCCCAACATGAAAGGCAATTGCAAGGATGGAGCTTCACTACAAGATTTTGGATTAGAAGAAGATCTCTACGAGGTTTCGGGATCACATTCTTTGCCTACCCATGAGTTTGATTATTCGCTTGATGATATGGAAATGAAGTTGCCAAGTGATGAGCTTGTTGGTGGTGGTGGTGGTGGTGGTATGATGGATTTGTATGGAGTTTCCCTGGAAGAGCAACAACCATACAGTTGCCTCTGGCAATAAACGTACGATTCTGGGGGTTGCAAGTAGGGTAGGGCTTGCTAGGAAGAAAGGAAAAAAAGAAGAAACTATGTTAAATTTTCTGCTAAATTGATAGTTAATTAAATGGGTATCTCTGACAATTTAGGATTTATCTTTTTCTTTTGGCTTTGTTCAAAATTGAGATAAGAATTCCCCCTTTTCAATGGAGCTTTTAGCCATTTGAGAATCTTATATATCAAGCTTTACATTCATCCCCCCTCCCTCCCCTCTTTTTTTTTATTTTAAATAAGGTACTTCTGGTCATCTTTTAGGTCTAGATAGTAAAAAGATTATCAAATATGGGACTCCCCTTTTTTCATTCTTCTTTTTCTTTCCCCCGAAACAACTAATCTGAATCCTGTTACCATTTCCAAAGCAAGATTTTGGAGTTCTGTATTATTTATTTGGAGATCTCATTGAACTAATGTGACCCTCCCCACACCCCGCAATGGCTCTACGGGGTATTTTTTCTCTCCTCAAAAGATGAATAAAATACTCAATAAGAGGGGAAGGGAGAAAACCGTAGAGTACATTTTACGAGAATCCTAGTCCAATTAATAAATATGATAACAAATTTATGGGAGAGGGTTCCCTCAAAAGGCAGTGTGGCCCCTGCACTAGCACGTGGCCAATGGAAGCATGTGCCTAAAACATCAACATGGGTGAGATTTCCACTTTTCATGGGGGTGGAGTGGTCATTTTATGCCCCTCTATCTAGGCGTAAGTACCACACTGCCTTTCAAGATTCTACACGTAAATAGATTAACAACCACATAAAGCAATGATCATAGAAGTTTCATTTTCTTTCTAAATCCAAATTTCAGTTCCCTTTCTTTCTCTTTGCTTGCAACCAGATGCAACTCAAGTGTTAAAGAGTCATGGAAAGGTAGTACTCAACGTATCGATGGGTTTACTAGCGTTGGTGAATTTAGAGCAATATCGATTGGTTCATGGAAAGGTAGTAAAACGTATCCAACATTCAATGTAAATAGAATTCCAAAAAGCCACAACAATGCTACAGAATCTGCGAAACATGACAATACAGGAAAACATAAAAGTGTTTTTGTTATTACATATTGGTCTATCATAAATGGATTACAGAATGGGAGGACCCCATACAGGAAACCTGGAAAAAATCCAACATGTCGAGAAGAATCTTCGATGGGGGGGAGGGCAAAAAGGATACCATCAGGCAATGTGTTCTTCTCAGTTCTTATTTCTCAGTTCAACCAATTGACATCAAATTTTTTGAACCTGCCATAGTGCCCTGTAAAAATTGATTGTACAGTGCAAAACAAATATTTTTGCCAATCTCTTGTAGCCAAAATAGAGAATGGAGCTCTTGGAAACATTTCTTTGGATCAATGACCGTTTTGACCGCACTCTGCCCTGCACAGGTTCCTGACAACCCGAGCCTTCTTTGACCAAATTAAACAATTCCAAATTATCAGTTATTCTGTGTGAAGGTGACGAACGCCTACCATCATTTATGATATTGCGATGCATTAATGGATATCCTCAGCATAAGTCAGGAATGCATTGGCCAACATTAAATTTGGCAATGAAGAAACCAATCGTATCAAGTAGAGATGATGGATCAAACTTCTGAACCAGTTCTTCCTCACCAGGTCTTAACCATTCTCTGAAACCATACATCAAAGTTAATCAAGTCAATACTACTTACAAAGAAGAAAATATGGGAAATTGTAAGACAGAAAACTGGGTAAAACAGTCTTGCAAAAAAAAAAGTCATAGAGGAGACAACCAGCAGGAAGTATTTCTTTTTGCATTACACAAGGAAAGGAATGCAAGGATTTCTGGGCTGCTCCAGTGATGTAAGAATGTTTCTTTTCATTGCAAGTAGAAATTAAATAATCGTCAAAGAAATTAACCAAAAACATGCCAACGAAATTACCATATAATGTTCTAGGTACATTTTTTGCCTACCCTAGAATAACAACCAAAAAAATAACTACACTAGATGCATAACAACCAAAAAATAAACTATCCCAGATGTTCAAGAAAAGGGTATGCTAATAGTCAACAGTCAAGTGATGGCAGTGGGACTAAGCTTGATTTTTTCAAATTTGTGAACTGTAGTTTTTGTAGATCTTAAATCCGTGGTGCACTGACCCATGCTGTGAAAATAACGCCCCAAGATTTGTATCTTTGGAGAAATAAATCAGAACAGGATCTAATTTGTTTGGAAACGTTCGTTGAACCCAGAGAAAAAGAAACAGAGCAGATATCCAATTTTAAAATGGAAGCAAGCCCTGTACTGGAACTGGAACTAGAGCCAACTGCAAAAGAGGACTGTGCATGTGTCACATAATGAACACATTCCAATAGCACTCCCTATTATAACAATTAACAAAGGACACCTGTTAACAACAGGAGAATCTTGTCCTTCAGTACTGAAGATTGAACACAATTAAACTATCAAGATCATCCATACAAAAAATTTAGCTTATACAAGAGAGGGAGAGAAGCAGATAATAGTGACAAGATCCAAGCAGTGTCCCAGTTTTTGTTTGTCAAAGTAGGCAGAAATTTGGCCTAATTTGACCTATTTATTTCTAGATGGTGATTTTTCTTGTTTCTAGTTTCCTTTTTTTTTGACTTCTTAAAAGTTGAGGGCAAACGGCTAAGTGCTCCAACCTCATACCATATAGGCAACTAATTAAAGGGCCATCAAGTTTCACAATTATCAATCCATCCTGCCAGAGTCATGACTCCCATACCTACCTTGTTTCAAAGCTAAAATTCTGATCCAAACATTGATGCAGCAATTAACAAAACTTGGTATCATTTAATATGGTTTGCAAGGAAAAAACAAAGAGAATTGAGGGAGAGAATAATGCATACACCAATGGGTGTCTTTGGGGTTCAGTGAACCATGTTTGTGAAGAATACTTCCCTTTCTCACGGATTTTTTTTCTTCTGGAAATTGGTATACATAATACAAGTGCCACAGTGCAAGTGTGGACAGGAGGCACATATCATGCAGTACATGATGAGAGAAGGGAAGCAGATATCAAGCAAGATGCCGGAACTCAATCTAGGTCTGGGCAGTGACAGCCCAGGCTTCACCAGCTGAACCAACTGTGACCTTCAAAGCATACTTCCCTTGGTTAGATTTGAAGCTAACAATGTCAACGTTTACATCCCCAAGGACGTTTTTTTAATCCATGTCAGAATCGAAGTCTAAGACTTCCCAGATTGAATAACAAGCAGCAAGTCCAAGTCCAACTACGAGTTCCACCACCTGCAAGTTCGGTCCTTTTTTCTTCTTATTTCCGAACTTTTCCTAATGAAAATAGGGGAATTTAGGCCATTGTTCTGAGTGTAATCAAAGTCAAATTATTGTCTTTTGGGTTATTCAAGTTTAGAGTAGGAACTTTTGATAGATTTCAGGTTGATAAATAGAACCCAAAAGGGGGCATCATACTCAGTTCGTGTTTTCTAGCAATATATCTTATGTTGTCTGAGCCTTTTGTGCTTTTCTTCTCTTTTCGTGGGTTTCATATTGAAAAGCCTGGTGTTATAGTTGCTTCTATGTTCAAAATACCCCTCTAAAGACTAAAATGAAAATTAAAAAAAATAAAATAAAACCATATAATGACATCATTACTTATCAGAAAATATTGTGCTCATACACTCTATCTCCGGGCACATTTGGATCCAATTCTAATTCTCAATTCTGCCAACTCCCAGAATTGGAATTCTGACTTCAATTCTAAGAATTGGAGAATTGTGTTTGGAAGCTTACGTCACCAATTCTTCTCCTCTCCTTTGATTGATGACAAACCCTAATGTAGAACCAGCTCACAAACTAAGAACCAATCCCACAATAGGATCACTCTATATTGATATCAGAAGGTTACAGCATGTAAACCAGAAACAGAAAAGTAAAACAGGATTGTAATCTTGCCAACAGTAGGGTCTTTGATACTTACGTTAACCACCAGGCCTAGTAAATGTACTGCCAATAACAATTGGTCCACAGAAAAGACCAACAGAACCAGCTTCTGGTCTATCGCAGAAGAGGGAATAGGCTGAACAACCAGAAACCAACTGGTTTCCAGATTTAGTAACTAGGGTCCTTAGATGTGGAAACCCTCCCAGTCTAGGTTAGGACTCTAAGAATGGTTTAACTCCTTAAAATACCAGCCTATTCTGATGACTGGATTAAGAGTTATCAGGGGAACTCAGAATTAGAAAGTAGGATTCAAAATAGCAACTCGCAGCATACCACATCAGCCATTGGAAGGGGCCGAAACCACCATCGAGGAAAGGGTCTTAGGAGGGTAATACACTGTTAAAATATGGCAGATCTGATGATCTGATCTGGAGATTCAGGGGCTTGAAGCAATAGAGCTGCAGGGTGTGATCCTGAGTCTTCAACCAGAACTCGATGGAGCAATGGCACAAATCTTCCAATGTTCAGCAGCAACAATGTAGTATAACGGTCCTTCGATACCTCTCAAATATTGGATATATTGCAGAACAGTAAATTAGAAACAAAGGAACTCGATGGAGAAGAAGATGGGGGGGGGGGGTATGACCAAGGCCTCTCACCTCACTTCACTGCATCTCACAGCCATGGTTTTAAACCAAATTTTTCTTTCATTTATCAAATCATTGATGAGAATTAAAGGCTCTTACAAATATAAAAATCAATCTCCTACTCCTAAAAGGAAGGTAAGAAATAGAAACTTCTAAATAAAACATCCACATGTAGTGGATCCTGTTTACATTAAACAACTGAAAATAGAAATAGAAATTAATAACTAAAGATCTTCTAGTAGCCTCCTACACAAGACATAAGGAGAGGTTCTTAATGGGCCCAAACCTGGTCCATCAATTGGGTCTAGTACGAAAACTCAAGTGATTCAAACTGGTGGGCTGGAGGGGCTTCATGGCTGGCCCTTTGGGGCCTAAAGACTTGCTGTCTCATGTGGCTTAAGGGTTGGACTTTTGTTCTCATCTTCCTCCTTTGATCTACATCAACCCCCCCCCTTCTCCCATCTGCTCCTGTTTCTTATGCTTTAACCACGAAATGACAAGCATGCGCCAATAAAACGCATGCAATGCATGGTCTTCAAAGCATTAACGTAGAGTTGGCAAGAATTACCAGAATTGCTTGTGTGCCTTAGAATTGGAGAGTTCAGACTAATTTTCAATTCTGGCCTAATTCAAAGAATTGGAGCCACCAGTATTAGAGCCAAAAAATTTACATCACGACATCAATTCTAAATCTGGGAGGAGAGAATTGAGAGTTAGAATTGAAACCAAATGAGCACTTCATGTTCCCATGCATCAAATATAACTTAGCTCCATGTTGAAGTGTTAAATGTAAATGTAATAAAAATTTGAAACCACAGTTGGACACAAACCAATCTGTTGAACAATTTATAAATGGTAGCCAAAATAATGATAAAAAAATTAAATAAATAGCCACATGGATGATTGGATAATGCCTTTGTATTCCATAAGAAATAGGCTACAGCAGAAAACTTAATTAAAATGCAGAAGAATTCATGATAGGATGCTATAAAGAATTCGGCAAAACAGTTTCTTACTCAACATCAGTTGCATGATAGATAAACAAAATCTCCCTTTCCAATAGACCAGGCATTTGATTGGAGACAAGAACTTACTCAACTTTTCCATCAAAATATTCAAAGCGACCAACAAGGCCAGGTCCTCCAATTCTTGGGTTCTGGATGCATCATAAATATGCGGTCAGAACTTTGAAAGACAGTAATGCTCAATATCTGCAAATTATTTACTATCAATAAAAGAAATTCTAATTATGCTTCCTTTGGTAAGCAATTAGAAGACCTCAGATCAAGCACGTAATAAGATAGAACCAGAAGTGCCCAATTGTAACATAAGCATTAAATGAATGTGTGATAATTATGCAGTAAGGCTCAAAAAACACCAAACACACACTAAAGGACAGCTACAAATATCCCTGTCTTCAATATTCTTCATAGCCAGAACATCAACACCAAAATATTTATATCAACATTTATCTGTGTTTTGTTTAATGCATATTGATTCTGAGCATATGGACACAACAACAGATGAAAAAGAGAAACCACTGTATTAAGGTTGAAATCAGACAGTACCAATTGATTTTATGACCACCAACATTAATGCAGATCCGGTTTAAACTTGGGCCAGAAATAGGTTTAGGTTGGGCCTTAATTTTTGGGTTTTATTATTGCACTGGGATGAAATATAAAGCCCAAAGGTGGGAGCTTAAGGGGTGCGGGAAACTTATTTACTTTATTAATGGGTCCCATGTCTAGAGTCCAAGTTTATCTTAGCTATACAAGATCCCTATTGTTAGTTATAGGCTAGTAAGAATTTTATTAATTTTAGTTGCTCATATAGAGTAAGAGAATAGAGGACGGGCCTTGGTCCAATCGTACGGTCACGGATTTGAGTCTCGAAACAGCCTCTCTTTGAAAGCATGGGTAAGGCTGTGTACAATATGACCCACCCCAGACCCCACAGTGGTGGGAGCCTCGTGCACTGGGTACGCTCTTCTTTTTTTAATTTAGAGTAGAGAATGTTAAGAATCCTTAGTGGAGTCTATTCCTGTTCTTAGGTTTCGATATATATATGTAACCAATTCCCCCCCCCCCTCCATGATTTAAGATGTTTTTAATGGAATAAATTTGATTGATCTGGTTGTTGTCATTTATGGCTGATGAGTTTCTCTTCTCCTCCCCCCCCCCCCAGCTAGCTCTCTCCCTCTCCTTTCTCTCTTACGGTAAAGTTTCATTCTGTCTCATCCCCCATGATAGAAAGTTCACACGTTTCTTTTCCTCTCTTCATATCCTATTTTCTAGGAGAGATTTAATCTTTTTCCCTCTCACCAGGGTCCAGCAGCTTTGTAAGGATGCAAATTGAAAAAAGGGCATATCCAGTGCACGAGGCTCCCACCACTGCGGGTTCTGGGGAGGGTCATAACGTACACAGCCTTCCCCTGCTTCGCAAAGAGGCTGTTTCCAGAGAGGATGCAAATTGAAAGCTACCCATTATTCCTACTTGGGTCTGAATCAGGACAAACAAGGGTTTCAAACATTGGAAACACTTTGGTAAATGAATGCTAAGAGACTCTGATATTTTTGCTATACCGAAGATAGAAGCACGAGCAAACCCTTCCTCGAGTTAGGATGCAGACCAAGTGCAATTCCATTCGTTGACCAGCGGGAGAATCCACCGCTTGGGGCAGCCAAGCTCACTTCACACCAAACCACCTATCTTATTACTATGTCATCAACCCCAGTAACTTAATGAATTTGGAAACCCACACTGAAAATGCAAGCTGGGGGAAAACTTAAACTTTGTGTAATAGCTTTGAAAGTTTCAGGCCTAGACAAAGAAATGGTGTTCAGGGATAAAAGGACTCAAGCCTGGGACAGAGAGATGAGCGATCCATTTGTGAAATTCAGTTAGTCTTTCTTTGGGGGTGCGGAAGGGATCAACAGTTCCAGGAAGAAATCCGTGAAAAACCTGAGCACTTGGGAGGCTACCGGCGATCCAATGATCCCAGTTCGCAAAAGGATCGGTCCTTCACTTGTTCATTGTTCGTGAGTTGAATGTGCTCTCTTGCCACGCCTGTGGTTGGACTGCCTTTTCAATCAATCTTCGGCCACTCAGTGCTGCTATTTGTATGAGTTGAAAGGAGTATTGGTCTCGAGTCGAGCTGGGGCGGCATTTGCCTTTTAAGTTAAGTCATTTCCTAAAATGGCTCCTCTTAATCTACAATAATCCAATTTCATTACCACGAGTCTGCTCAGAACCGGTAGATTCTTGAACCATCCGTTCTCCCCTCTCGGTTGGCATTTGCCATCCACTAGAGCAAGTATGAGAATCTACAGTGAATGAATTTAAAGAACCTCTACACAACCATAGGTGCCTGTTCGGTTTATTCCTCTGGTATCCCCAAATTTTCCCTACTCTCCACCATCATCTCCCATGGCTCTTGGTCCCCTCCCTCCCCTTTCCCCCACTATCTCACCCAGGCCTGGGCCTCTCTCCCCCCCCCCCCCCCCCGCCACTCTCACTTGGACAAGGTCTCATGGCCCCCCTCCCCTAATAGACTTTACAGTTCCAGTTCTGCTTTGGATTTTGTATGGCATCATGCCCCAACTGTTCCTTGTCATAAGCTGGTTTGGTTCAAAGTTCACATCCCCCGCCATAGCTTTAATGTTTGGAGAGCTATTAATCATTGCCTGCGCACCCAATACTTTCTCCGCCACCGGCACTTACCTGTCTCCCCCCTGTATCCTTTGTTGGAATGGTTAAGAGGACATTGATCACGTTTTCTTTTCTTACCCCTTAGCGTCTTCTATTTGGAAAAGAGCCTTAGCTTCCATCTGGCCCCGCAGTAGGAGACCTTTACCCTTTGCTCGAGAGTGACTTTGGTTGGACGTGACTTTTTCTGGCAGCACTATTTGTGATACCACAACCAAGCTTGTGTTTGGGACTGTTATCTTGCATATTTGGATGGAGCGGAATCTTCGAAGATGGACCTCCAATTCCCGTTTTCTTGACATTATTTGGAAAGCCATCTTCTTTGATGTTAGCTCTAGACTTCATTTTCTCCCCCATGGTTCACTTATTGATTCCCCAAGGAACAGACATCTCCTGGGATTTACCGATTTCTCTTTTTCAGCCTCCTGCCCTCCTCTCTAGGGCTTCAAGCTTTGTATAGCTTCCCTCTCCCCCCCCCCCCCATTTCCTCTCCTCCCCTTCCAGGGTTTTGGTAATGAATTATTTATTCACCAAAAAAAAAAAACCCTTAAAGAACTGAAGATTTTGATCGGATTGTACACCTTTGTGTCTAGCTATGTATATGGGGATTTAGCGATTTCTCTTTTTCAGCCTCCTGCCCCTCCTCTCTAGGGCTTCAGGCTTTGTATAGCTTCCCCCTTCCTTTCCTCTCCTCCCCTTTCGGGGTTTTGGTAATGAATTATTTATTTACCCCAAAAAAAAAAAACTTTAAGAACTGAAGATTTTGACCGGATTGTACACCATTGTGCCTAGCTATGTATATATATGGGGAAGAAGCTGCACCGGCACCTCACGAACTTCTTATTGGGGCAGCACCTTTAAGTGTGAGTTTTGGATGCACGTGTTCTATTCATATTCCTGTGCAGTTAAGAGAGAAATTGTCCCCCAAGGCAACCACTTGTGTCTTTCATGGAAATGCTCAGTCCGGGTGTTTATGCTATGATGTGAAAAAGACTAGATGTACCCTTGAATGTTCTCTTTAATGAGATCACCTCATATTTTCCTTAGCCCAATTAAAGTTTATCTTTAAATGATTGTGATGGAAGCTTTACTAGCAGTAAAATGGGTTGGTAACCCACATTACAGAATTTAGGGCTGCTTTATTGCGAAGGAAGAAATAATGACTAGTCAAATTGTAATATTGGGCAATGATATATTGGAGGTCTAAATAATGTTAAAGCATTCGAGAAACTAAGTAAATTGGTTGTGAGCACTCACCTGTGGAGCTAGGGAGAGGAATTTGTATCTATCCAAAGCATAACGAACTAGTGCTTCATTCTCTCCAGGGTTTATTGTACATCTAGAAGCATAAGAAATTTTTAGTTCAAAATCCATCCTAATTCTGTTCATAATATCTAGATGAAAGAGAAAGGTTTAGGGCAATAAAAAATTCAGCAGGAGTTATTTTATTTTTTGGATGAATGAAAATATATTAACGAAGCACAGAGAAACTCTCCCCCAAGAAAAAGAAGGGGAAGAACAAGGAAGAATACAAGGAGAAAGTTCCACAACAAAACAACAGACTAACCTACAGCCTAATCAAGCTGAAAGGAAACCACACAAAGAGGAACAAAAGACAAAATCAGACTCAAACAACCACTCACCTGTATATAAAGTTGACCTATTCAGCAGGAGTTATCACAAAGTGAACTAGTGAAACTAAAACTTTCAATGCAAAGTTAACATTCTCCACTTTAAATTTATAAAGGTTCAAAACAAACTTAATAAACCATAACTAATATTTTTGCAAAAATATTATGTAATCATATTCCCGCTGAAGTTCATAACCACAACCAAAAGAGAGATTAGAGAAAATAATTAAACAACAATTACAGAAGCAAGAAATATAATACAGCTTCACCATATTTGAAGTTTATCCCTTATCAAACAAGGATTTTCCAATATTTTATTATAGGAACAAAAAATTCAGTTCTAATGTTCAAAAAGTACAATATACAAATGTGAACATTAATTCGCTTCCAAAATAACAACTACAGATCAAGACTAAAGGAAGATACCCAGAAAAAAAGTACACAAGCATACAGAAAATAGATGTTAATTCTCCCAATGTTGAAAAGTTTACTAGAATCCAAAGATGATCTATTAACATTTACCAATTCCTACTTTTACCAACCCTTCGATCAAATCAAATACAACAGATAACCTTGGTATCGAACAAGTTGTGCCGTCAAAAGTTCTCTTCCTTCCTCTCCAGATACCAAACACCCCAAGTTATGGCACGGGCCACCATACCCCATATAATCCTTCTGCCTCAAACTGGATACTTGGCCAATAAGCAAGGACAACCTTACTGTCCCTTGGAAAACTTTTAACTGTTCAATAATGCAACCAAAATTGTTTACTATATACAACACAAAATTTAGTCACAAAAATAACTGCTGTTTCCTAGCCAGAGATGTAAAAGTAACCAAATTCACAATTCTTGATACATTAGTTAATTTTGTGACTACAGTGTGTTGGATATTTCACAATCTGAATTGTGTACCCTCAGGTCTCATCCACTATCTGAGATTGATTTGATATCCAATGGATATTTTAGTCAAGTATCTTCATTGAATCAGCTAAGGATTCCGACTTCCAAGCATTCAAAAATAAAAAAAAAAAAAGGATTTGGATATTTGAATTCAAATCTGATATTATCCAATTAGTATCATTTAAATACTTAATTCATATATTTAATGAATATTTTCAGAGAATAAGAAATTATTAATCAATTCCTGACAATTAAATGACATATATATAATTATTAAATATTGATTCTACATTTAATAAATTATTGATATATTTTTATATTTATCTATATATTGAAATTTTCTATATGGATTCTACATGTTTAATATATAATAATTAAATATATGGTTGTGCATCTCTGCGAAAGCAGGGGTAAGGATGCGTACATTATGACCCTCCACAGATCCCGCAGTGGCGGGAGCCTCGTGCACTGGGTATGCCCTTTGGCAGTGTGCTATTTATGCTTTTCCATTTGGTGTTTCCATGCTTTTGTAATGAGTTGCTTGGATGTGTTGGGGGCATACAATTTCGTTCATTATGTTTATAAGGGTGGTTCATAGAGATATACTTCCCATTAGTCCTACCTTTATTCTTGGTGAACCTGTCCTGTCTTCCCAGAAGTTGAGTATCACCTCCTGAGGTTCTTAATAAATTTATCAATTAGCTATCAGGGAAGTCCACTACAATTAATGAAAACTATACTTGCCACTAAATGAAAACAAAGATTCTTAACACCACATGACAAACATGAAATATAAAGGCCCGCAATCCTTATCAACTCCTGAAATTGATCCTGGAAACATGATTGTTAATACATTACTTTATTATAGTGAGAGAGGATTATAATTTCCCAATCATATTGAACTCATTTTGTATGAGATTTTGTTAAACGCAGGGAATGGTCTGAAGAATAACAACAAAGAAGCAACCTCTAATGCATACTTACGTGGAGTACACAATGACTCCACCTGGTCGAACTAGCTTCACTGCTTGGTCAAACATCCTTCTTTGATACCTCCCATGGTTTCTTAAAGATACTATTGTTTCCTGCATAACGTAATAATCAATCTTAATTTAACTTCCAGAGGAAACATAAAACCAGATGCAAGAAACAGGTGCCTAAGACCAGCAAAATTAAAATTAATATCAAATGAGTAGAACAATAAGTATAATCATAAATATTAATATTTGAAATAAGGACCGAATTTTTCCACACCCACAGTCAAGGGTGAATTCCTTGACCGAGGGGTTCGGATGACCTCTATAGGGGATCCCCTACAGTGCATGGGTATTTTTGACCCTGTACTGTAGTGGGGGTGGGGGCAGACATTGACAGCTATGGCTGTCCTTTTCCTTCACCGGGTGGTGAAGGAAAACTTTCCCCTTGAACTAATAATACCAAAAAAAAAAACCCCTTTTATCTCTCTCTGATTTTTAATAGGGAAAACTACCAGATTATACATGATGATGGATGGAGTTATGGAAATAAATAACCTATTTCAAACCAACCGATGCATGCTCTTTTGTCAATTATTACCAAACTATACAAAACTTTCCCACCCTACGCTGGACGTAGGTAGACAGGTTTCAGTGCCCATCTTGCCGTCTTGGACCAGAGAAGTTATGGTGGAATTCAAGTGATGGACTTTGATATCATTCAAAATTTATCCAATCTCAAAAGCAACAGCAGAGGAGCCTTCGAAACTGACAGTTTGTGTTGGTCAAAATGCAGATGTTCAACAGCAACTTCAGATGGTCTCTACTCCTCATGTCACCACCAAGTTACATTCTCATTGCAATTCTATAAGGACATCCCCATCATCTCGCCGCCACTACCTTCTTAATGTCATTTTTGTTGCCACAGCAGCCACGTTCTGCTGACATATCAGGTAAGAGGCTTTGCTGGTAAGCAGCTGTCATCTCCAATGTGCTTTACTCCATTGATGGTCCCCTGTCCCACCACTATGGACTATGCCCAAGCCTGTTTTCACCTTCGCTACCCCACACCCACAGATTGTAATAAAAAATAAAGAAAAAATTAATAACCTGTGTAGTGTGTGTGTGTGTGTGTGTGTGTGTGAGTGTGAGAGAGAGAGAGAGAGAGAGAGAGCACTGATAAACAAAGGCTTTTGAATCCAATATCTAAAACAGAGAAATGTCCCAATGGCTAAGAATCATGGGAGCCTCCATGGAATTTTAGCTTGCTTGTACATTGTTCTATGCTGCAGGAACAGGAATGTGGAAATGCCAGCAGTGGATGTCACAGGAAGTTCAACAAAAACCCCAGCCAAGCTCCTAAAATTATTCTAAAACGATTCAATAAGAGATCTCAAATCTGACCAACTAAACTCTCAGTACCTCAGTCATGGAAAACCCAACCACACTACCTAAATAGCCATATTGTTTTGCGGAATCTGGAAGATAAACCTATCAACCAAGATACAATCCTCCTGTTTTTTAGCATTGATGGTTGTGCTAAAGAACAAGGTACAACTTAAGCAAATTGCAGATGAAGAATGGGATGCCATGAGACGACAAACGTGAACTAGGCGGAGTCAAGATCTGGTGGGGATTTTATTAAGGCTGTGACAAAACTTGATCTTAACAACCAGGACCTGTGAAGAAAAAGAAGAAGAAAGAAAAGAGAAGGCCAGAGAACACGATGGAAAAAAGGGAGAGAATCCTAGGCCACAATAGAATTCAGAATACTAGTCTAGCCCCATCACTTGTATCATATTCAAGTAATTGACTCTTAGAAGGAAACCTACTAGAAGTTTAAAAAAAAAAAAGGAAACCTACTAAAAGCAAGTCTAGTTACAATGAAAATAAATAACTAAAAGAAAGTAAAGAAGTAAAAGGAAACTATAACTGCAACTCAACTAACACTCAACATAACCCAACAATTACTACTCAACAGGGATACCCCCTCATGGTAGTAATCTTTAACACTTCCCCTAAAGCTGGAGCATATATATCCTATGCTTCAACTTGGAACAACAAAGAAAAACATAACCAGCAAAACCCAAGTTGAGCAGATAACCATATGTAGAAAAGCCAGTAGTCAGCAACACCACCTTCCAGTCACAATACAATCATAAGCACTTCAATGATCAGCACTGCAGTAGAGGAAAAACCTTCGAGTTGAATAAATCCAGACAGCAACAAGCAAAATAAGCGGTAGAGAATATCAACCGCAAGAGAAAATATCATAGCAGCAACAGCAACATCATAACCCCTTCTTAAGGAAAGGCAAGTAGTTATCTTCACAAAGAACCACTGATAACAACATAAGGTGGTTGGGAACCACATAACACAGCAAAGGTTGCTGGAAACCACAACTAACCATCTTCATAAGAAAATATGTTGTTAATGACTAGAGCAAATGACATGAACAGATAATAATAGTAATCTTCAAATATCATATGATAACTCCAATCTCCCCTGCACATGTAGCATTACACACGGACACATAATGCAAGGGAGAACACCATAGGATAACCCATCACCATATGGCAGCTTAACCAGCATCACAAAATAACAGTAAATCCCATCAAGAGCAGACGCAATAGCATCAATAGCAACAACGGATCAGATCAAAGTAGATAAAGAGTCCAGGGCAACATCTGGTGACTGATTACCTACAATTGATGCAATCCAGCCAATCCTTGTTCGAAACCTTGCCTTGGGATCAGTTATGGGCTCACTCAAGGATTAAATAACTCTAATATGAGAAATAATGGCAATTCAGTAAATATGCTGAAGGTTACACTAGGGGTGGCAATTTAGTAAAATATAACATAGTCTTGAAGGACTAGTGAGACATAAGAGTAGGGAGGGACAGAATGGAAATTAAGATATAAAAATAGACGACAAACTAAGAAGGAAAATAAAATAAGGTCAAACTAAGGAATAAATGAAGAAAGGGGAAAGGGTTTAGACCAACCCACCATGAAGATTGTCTTCAACCTTTGACCAAGAAAACAGGGTAGGAACAGAAGGAAGATGTGTGATGGTATCTCTCTCATGGGAAAACTCCAACAGACCACAAATTGCAGGGAGGGGTCGAGATTGAGGAGTTCTACTAGTCCACACAAGAAATAGTTCAATCAGAGAGGAAGGAACACAACCCAAGCTCTGTTATTGCTACCAGGAGAAGTTTGCAGTCTCAGACCTGAAACAATTTGAATTTCTTACAATAGAGGAGCTTGAAGGGCTGATATTCAAGAGTATAAGACGCCCTTGGATGAGCAATAAAGACACAAATTCTCGGGAGGAAAAGAAGCAAGACGAGAGATCCATAACCCATCTTCTTCAATCATGTGACAACTCACAGCAAGGGGCGGTAGAACCTGCAGATACTTCAATTGAGACAACTCTCTCGTATGAACACCATTGGATTTGAAATTTTAGAAGGTGCCAGCTCACAATTCTTTGAAACCTAACTGACTACAACCCAAAACAAACAACCAGAAATAATAAAAATTTACTAAAATCAAAACAGACAGAAACTACAGAACCAGACTTGAGTTCATGTCAATAACTCAAAGCGGGAACCTTTGAAGGTGAAAAAACTCAAAGGGTGTTGAGACCATAGCTGATTTTGTTTAGATGAACAGTAGCACAAGTCACTGTAAAGTAAAGGAGCAGTAAGAAAATCACAGGGAACAGATGAAAACGAAGGAGGAAGAAAATAAGGAATAGAGTAAGGAGAGGAGGGTTGTGGTAGGAACTAACCTGTAGTTGGAGATTATTTTATATATATATATATATATTCCCCTTCTTCATCGCTTTGATACCATGTGACAAAACTTGATCTTAACAACCACGACCTGTGAAGAAGGCCAGAGAACATGGAGAAAAGGGGAGAGAATCCTAGGACACGATAGAATTCAGAATAATACTATCGTGGTCTAACCCCATCACTTATATCTTATGCAAGTAATTAACTCATAGTAGGAAACCTACTAAAAGCCAAAATCTAATTACAATGAAAGTAAATACAATAACAACTCAACTACCACTCAATATAACCCAACGATTACTACTCAACAGGGACACTCCCTCATGTAGAATCTGGCCAACATAAAAGGCAAAGAACCAGGCCCCTAGTTGGGCCAGGAGTGGACCAGCTCGAGCCAGCCCAGCAGGGCCAACTCGAGCCAGAAAAGGCAGGGGTTAATACACCCCACGATGGTGCTAAGTACCCTCCTTGACCAGTCAAAGATGCTCCACAGCCTTGAAAGAAGAAGCTCCACGATTTTTGTTAGATCGTCCTTTGACTAGTCAACTGGATTTGAGTGCACTTAGTAGTTTCTAATTTGTGTTAGCTTCTAATTTGTGGCTGATTTATAAAGCCAAGTATTTTCTATTTTAGTAACTTCAATTTCGTTAGAATTTAGTAGTTGCTATTTACTAAGTTTTTATTTCATTGTAAGCTTGCCTAAGCTATTAATAGGCATCATCTCTTAATGAAAAGTTAAGTTTTAGAAAAAAGAATCTCAGGCCATATTAGCCATCGGTTATGGGAGTTTCCTCCTATGTTCAACAGCTGAGACAGCTGTGGGTGAGAGACCCAGGCTGAGAAGGCCATCCCTTACCCCCACTTTCTTCTTCTTCTATCTTCTTTTCCCTTCTCTCCCTACCTTGCTCGATTCCCTTAACCTGCTGCTTCCCTGAGACTGCTGCAAGTGCTGTGAAGACCTCTGAAAAATCAGAATCAAGCCTCAATCGAGATCAGCCCTGTTCTACTGCATCAACTCGAAGGGAGACTTTGAATGCCCTGCGGCTCTGCTGTGATAACTCCGTACCCCTCCACCAAACCCTGTTGGGTTTTTTACCACCATTCCATCTCACCTTTCACCCACTCGATCCCCCTTCACTCCATTCCACTGGCTGAATTTAGCCTGCACCATTAACCTACTATTTTGGGATCAACCTCTGGATCTCACAATCACACCATCAGAACAGACTGGGATTTTCTGCAGAGATAACTCTCCGTACAAGCACTACTCGATCTGAATTTGGGTCTCTTCTACTGGCTGGATTGACTTCTACAGATAAGTTCCTGTCACTTTCTAATTTGGGTTCCTGCTGATAACTTGTGATCTAGCCACCCGATTTCAATTCCCTTTGGAGCACTTGCTGGTTATCCTAAGACTCACTCGATTCTGATATTATCCCCATTGAGTGGCTTAACTTGGTTAATTAACCTAGGCCTTATTTCTGAATTTCGGCTCCTGGTCACCCTGCTGTTGGGGGTTGTTTTTAAGCTGACTGCTTAGTATTCCTGAGTTATTTGGGACTTAATCTAACCTAGATTTGTCCTACATTACTCCCCCTCATGGAAGTAATCTTTAACAAAGGCAATCTTGATAGGTTCTTTTCAGGGGATCAGGCGTGGCAAAGACCCACACTGATAGGTGAGGAATGCAGGCTCCGCAAGTTCAGCGACCACATTCATATGAGCACCAAAGCCCATTTCACTGGAATTTTTTATGACTGCAGAACAAGACTGAGATAGCCATATCAACCACATCCCATAGAATGTATGCTTAGGCAGTAGGAAGACTGAACTACACAAAAAGTCACCAGACATAATAAATTAAATTGAAGGACAGAGAATTTAGGGCATAAGGCTGCGTACATATGACCCTCCCCAGAACCCACAGTGGCAGGACCTCGTTCAGTGAGTATGCCCTTTTGAAGGAAACCGAAAATTTAGGGTTGGGATGATTGAATTGAGATTAGAAATCAATGGGCATTCAGAAACAAGAGAAAAGTTAATATTCCAGGTTTGAAATGCTTAAGTTAGGTTTCAAAACGGACAAGTTCCAGGTTCAGAATAGTAGTGGACAGCCGACATCGAATAAGGGATAAGTTGAGGTACAGAAAAACTAAGGCAAATGATGAAAAGGATTAAAAAGAAGGCCAATGAACAGTGATGCCAGGCTGCCATTCTTCATGCATTGGTAGTTCATTTACTAGGAAACACAATTAACAACTAAAAACCAAACCACTTAATAAGTAAACACTTGGAATCATCATGAGCACAACCCAAATGATATATCATAATGATACTTTTGGAATAAAATCAAATCGTAGTTCTGCCCAACCAAACCAAACAAATGAAAATAAAGAAACTTATTATAGCCCATACATCAACTCTTTTTTTTTTTTTTTTTTTTGGATTATTGGATATTCACTGAAAAAGAAAAAATTTCGATCCATAACACAAGGCAATCAACTAGACTTTAACCTGTCTTACTGGACTCTAAACCTGCTCATTTTGTCAAGCCTCGCAATCACAGCTTCATCTGGGCCTTAATAATGCCTTTCTCCCCAGCTGTTCTATACAAATATGGTCATGAACTTAAGGAGAAGCACACCTGTGATTTAATCTGTTTTTTACAGTCCAAAAATAGTCAACATTCGTTTACACTATTGTACCAGGTTTTCTATATACATATACTGTTGAGTTATGTAACCGCAAGGGCAGTTTGGGGTTTTTTTCCCCCATAGCCGACTCATTAATTAGAGTCGGTTATGAGGGGGGCATTATTGTAATTTTTGTTCTCTCCTCTTTTTTTAAAAATAAGGAGCTTGGTGATCTCATTAATCACTCAAGCATTAAGACCTAATGGCTGCTAACACACAGTGTGTGCTAGCATAGTTTTCTTTTTGGGTACCACATCACATGAGCCCTTTCTGTGAGGAGCATCATCTATTGCAAACTTGAATCTTGGGCCATTACCCCTCTTTAGTGAATAGTATACACTCCATCTTTTTCTCTTGAAGTTTCAGTAGTATAAAACTCAAAGCATCTATTTGAACCCAATCATGAAGAACACTGAATATAATGAGAAAACAAAGGTGATGAAAATTTGTCAGTAAGTCTCACCTGACCAGCAAATAGTCGAGGCCTTAAACCAAGGGCGGAACAGGGAGCATCAAGAAGGATCCGATCAAAACTATTAGGAGGGAAGCCTTTTGAATTGTCAACCCTATCACCCTTGCAATGACTTCTCCCAAGTCCATTTCTCAGTCTACGAGCATTCTTCCTGATGTCAGCTTTGCTATGGTAAATTCCTTGATTTGTTTTTTTATTGGTAGCTGAAATGTTGAGTTAATTATCATAAAACCCTTCTAGGAATGAAACATAGTCAATAAGAAGTAATAAGCTTGATCAGAACCCCTCTATAAGTTCAGAAATAATTAGATTTCAGAACAACACTACATCTGAATATGAAGCAGGTGACATAGTCAACCAGCCCTGATAAGTACAGAATCATGATTTCTGCCCCTTACAGTAATTTGTAAGAACACAAACAAACTTGAATGGTTACCAATGACTATTTCACTGACTCAATACCTGAAAACTAAGTCCGTGCCTAAGTCATTCAACTAATCTAAGAATTATTGGGGTGTAAAACATATTTGATAGCATTTCTCAACAGTATGTATGTTGATGCTAATGGTTTTTACTTTTTAGTGTATTGTGGTGGCTCAAAAGAAAAATCAGAATTTTTGTTACATTTTTGGAACACTAAAGCATGGTTTTAGTGTATAGCTTCTAGGCTTCCCCCTTATCCGGAAAAAATGATAGCATCAATAACAAAGAGATTGCATCAGAGGCTTTACATACCATTTTCCTCATGAGTCAAACAACCATTGACACCTTCCAGAGTAACTGATGGTACATCTTCCATTGGATATTCAAGTGAACTTAAACTTGCAACATCTGCCTTTTGTTTTTCTTCATTACAATTTTGAGTGGCAAAATCAACTGACTGGTTTGTACAAGAAACTGCTTTAAGGGCATCAAGCTTATACGTAGTTATGCAAGTCAACCCCATCTCAGCAGCCAACTTCTGAATATCCATCACCTAATTCATCCAAAAAAAAAAGAATATCCATCACCCAAGAAGATGAATAGAAGTAGATCAAACCTTTAAGAAAAAGAAAAATGCAACAAAAAAAATATCATAATCTATAAGAAAAAGCAAATACAACAAAAGAAACCAGAGAAAAAAAGGTTTATGCATTTGAATTTCACATTAACTAGCTTCATCTCACATAATAACCTTTGAAATGGAAGCGGATCTTTCTTTATAGAGATCAAAAGGAAGAAAATGGCACACATAATAAATTCTATCTTGCCTTCTAAAACACATAGTAATGTAGTCCTAGATAGAGGATAGGTCTACTAGGAGCCAATAACCAGGACCTTCCTAAATAGCTGGCCAATGGGGGCAAAATAGGGGAATTAGGGCAGAATTAGGGTTAGGTTTAGGGTAAAAGGGTTGAATCTTATTCGAATAAACTAGGCAGGTTTTTAGGAGTCTAATGATGTAGGATTGATAAGGTTTGAGTGAGGAATTGAAATTCAGAAAATTAGGGTTAGGGTTTCGGGTTTTGAGAAAGAGGAGAGTGGTGAGTTTTAAGGTTTAGAGTTGGAGTTTGGCTGAGAGCTTAAGGTCGAGTACTAGGGGCAGTAGTAAGGTGGTTCGGCTGAAGTTTGAGAGAATTCTGATGGTTGGATTGTTCTAGGGAGGTGAGGGGGATTAGGGTTTAAATGATGGAATGGGGCTGCAAGTTAGGTCAAGTGTAGAGGAGGGTGAGAGGGGGCCGTGGTTAAAGTTTGAATGAGCTTGGGGGTGGAATTGGGCTGGGCAGAATCATGGAGGTTAGGGTTTGAATGGATCGATTGGAATTAATGGAGGGGATGAGATTGGGAATTGATGGACTAGGTTTAGAGGATTAGAAGAAGAAGGTTTAGTACTAAAACAGTAAAGCACTTACTGGAATATGCAGGTCCTTCAATGGCAGCAGCTTCGACGAACTAGAAGTAAGACCTCCCGATCTACAAGATGCAAGGAGTCGATCAGAGTCCACCAATCCCTTTACCTTGATATTACTCACAAGGCACACTCACATAGAGCTAAACAGCAGCAGCAATGGGCCAATGGCAGCAGCAAACAAAAGAGTTTTTTTTAATTTTTAAATCTGACTATTGTGTGGGAGAGCCTCCCACGATTTATTATTAATAAGAGGCCTAAGGCCCAAATCCTATTACAAGTCTAAATCACTCCCCTTCTAAAATCATGGAGGGGGTGGGAAACTTAATTTAAAAGATAAAACTTAAAAGATTCCTAAACTACCAATGGGAAATAAGCACCTAATAGCCAATAGGAATTAATCACTTAAATTGAACCATGGTCTGAACCGGTTCAATTTAAGTTTACAATTAAACTAAAAAAAAAATTAAGTATGGGAAATAACTAAGACTGAAATAAACTAAGTATGGAAATAAACTACGGCTCCTAACTATGGCCCTATGATTAGGGCAGCTTCTTCAGCTTGTGGATGCTTGGATCTGCATCACATAGCACGTACTTTTGTAGTTTTGTTGACCTTAAGCCTATTTCCTGGACCAAAATGACCAGTTCTTTATAGTTTGCTGCTGTGATATTCATCAGCTCAAAAAATATGAGCCAGAAGTTCTCCTTTTAACTTTTAAAAGGTAAATGTTTAGCCTCACCTTTTTCCAACAAGGAAGAAAGGAATAAGAGGGGGGGGGGGGGGGAAGCCTAAAACATAACAAATTGACAAAAACAATAGATAACTTAGTGTGCCTATTAGAAGACCTTGTCTTCTCTGCATCTCCCACCACTGCCCTCCCTCTTTCAGTCACATGGTGGTGATTCATCTATGAAACAAACCAAAATAATTTTCATTGAAACTTTTTTTATCCAAAAAAAAAAAAAGGGTAAAAATTGGATGGTACAATGCTTTCCATTCATGTTCTACTTGTACAAATTAAACTAACAATAAAATCCGATTTTCTAGTGGCACTAATTATTCTCCAATAATCTCTTCCCTAGTCCCTACCATAATTGTCAAGGCGACCCAATGCGTTGGAGGGGTGCCTAGGCGACAAGACACCTGCCTCAGCATTGCCTAGGTGCCCTAGGCATGCAATAGCAATGATAATTTATATAATTATGCTTATATGCAATATAGACGTCATTCCAATGTAATATGATATAATTATGCTGGTAATGACCAAATATGAGAGATTCAACATACAATAAACAATAATATAAGCATATTCAACGAAAAACAAAGCAATAAACATCAATCAACGTAAACTTGTGAAGTGTCAACAAAGCACGTTGTCGCCTTGGACCCAAGAAAGAGCCTTGACGCCTAGGCAACGCCTTGACAACTATGATCCCTACAATAAGGATTCAGTGCCCTTTTCTCTCATTTGTTGAACGGTGATGGTTATGGTTGAAATTGGTAGCATGTAATGCATAAATAACTGACTATTCAATCCCTGCTTCTCCTAGTGAACTGATGAAGAAATTAGAAGATTTCGAGTCAGAAGAATGGAAATAATTGAGGTCCTTGTACCAGTGTAATCCAAGGGCATTAAGGTCTCAGTCTCCAAACATGCATCAACTTCTTGTGGAGTTCGAGTACAAACGTCATTACACAAGGATTAGAAACTTAGAATGTGGAAGAACACGTCATTACACAAGGGTTAGAATGTGGAAGAATAATGCACAAAGGTCATACCAGTAAAGTGCAGTACCTGCATGCATTTTTGAAGGATTAGAAGAGATAATTGAAGACCTTGAAACCCAAAGGTTATTTGTTACTTCTGCAAGTGGGACCAGGCTTTTGGAATTTGAAAGAATATGTTTATCTTGTTTTTATATGTTAACCAGTCAAAGGATTTAATTTTTTATTTTTGATATTGGATTCCCTAAATCTGGACTTTAGCATGTCCAGGACTAGTATTTTGTTATTTAGGAAAGTTTGGTCACTAGCTATAAGGATGCAAGTGAGATTTCAGGTAGGAACCCTACTATTAAAGGTTTGCACAGTTGCATCCATTAATGTAGAGACATGGTTTAATTTATCAAAAACCTGCCCTTGAACATCCAAACATGTCCTTTACCTAATTCAGATGATCAGATATTTGATTCATCTGACATGGCAAGGAATCTAGGAAACTGAAGCAAATAATTAATAAATGAGAATTTCATGATCAAGTTTCCGTTATGATGTGCACCTTATTGTGAGATCTATCAACTGCAACAACCTCTCCTTCATCCTTCATAAGGATAGCAATTGCAGTTGTTTTCCCTCCAGGAGCAGCACACATGTCCAATATACGCTCTCCTGATTGAGGATCTACAAATAAAGAATGAAATTAGGACCAAGTAAAAAATTAAACAGACCAAACAATACATTATTAAAAATCAGAAGGTAAAAAAGTGCTAAAAGCCTTTACTCTGGAAGTTCAAAGAAATAAACTAAATAAGCAATGACTATATTCAAAGAATTAGGGGAGCACCAATACGCACAGCGAGGGGAATTTTATTACTCTTAACAAACAAACGATTAGCCATTGGTATCTTTAAATGCAACTAGCCAACTAGGCATCATACTCCAAGTCTCCAAGTCTCCAAGTCCAAGATTCACTGATTCAGACAGGAAATTTTTTTTTTTTTTAACCCGGATATTATCTGGGACCTAGGCCAGCCCCTAGAGTTTTATTAAAATCAAATCAATGTGAAAAAGAATACAAGGGGGGGACGTGCCACCTTACCCCAACCCGAAAATCATGTCTCTCAACTACCACTGGGCCCAAACCCATACAAACGTGAAACTAAAAGAAAGGCTCTAATTTCTGAGGACAGGCAAACCAGCACTGAGTCTTTATGGATTAGTCCACAATTAGGCAACATGAATTTGGTGTTAGTAATAAACAGCCTCATGTAAGATCTATGCAGGAACTTTCAAAGTTCTTAAAAAAAAATACGTGCGTTAACAAGTACTAATCCACCAACTAGTATGCGAAAACAGTGTTAAATTGAATGTAGATTACTTTAATTTAATCAGACTGTTAACAGATTTCTTTTTTTTTTGCATATTGGCATGACTTGTTACACTATAACAGTAGCAAAACAGGAAACATGGATAGGGATTGCAAGGCATGTGATTTAAACATTGTATTGAGGATATGAGAAAGAAGAATTAATGGAAAGGATGGAAGATGATACCAAGACAGAAGAAGAGGAAGAAGAAGAGAAAGAAGAAGGAAAGAGAGAGATAGAGACTTACTCAAAGAAAGAAGAAGATTCCAAATATTTCTGCACTTTTTATTTTCAATTCCCTACCACAATTCAGGCAATCTATTACATATTTAAACAAAGGGGGGGGGGGGGGAAGGTGGTTACATGTGTGGGGGAGGGAAACAAGGCTGCTATCCAGATTTGGATAGTAGACCCAAATTCGTGAAGGGGAAGGCGAAAGTTACAACTGACCTAGATTGTAACTTCCAACAAAAAAAAACCCAGTTTTAATTTAAAATTTAAAATAAACTTAACAACACATGTCTATATAAAAATAAAATAGAATTAAAGACTATTCTACTAATGATGCTGATGTGGCATAAAGTGCTGACATGGCAAGATGTTGATGTGGCATAAGATGCTGATGTGGCAGTGCTGATATGTCATTCCTGCTGGTGTGGTCTTCTCCTTCTTTGGTATACCTTGAGGGTTTGACCAGATTGTGTTGGAAAAATGCCCTCATCACTATGTCAAGTTGTCTTAGACCTAGAGATAGTGTTAGAGTTTCCAAAGGTGTCGCTAAGAGTTCAAAATGAAAAAGATGATAGGCACTTGGTTGTTCTAGGCCTTTCCAAGTTAACGATGAGAGGATACTTCTTAGCATTTGTATCTTAAATATTAATTAATTTACTTTTAGACTAATGTACAAAACGGAAAAAGAAATCATCATCAAAACAGACAGACACCCACACAGAGTAATAAATACAGATTGATAGATATTGCAGTTGAAGCACTTGAACAAGAGTCTTAAGCATAACTCAGTTAACAATTATTCCTACAGTCAAGAGCTGGCTGACCTCTCTGGGAACAAAACTGTCCTAAATCCAACTTCATTGGACAAGGATGGATCAGGTAACCAGATACAAAATGGATTTATATCCCGCAAAGGCATTCACACTTCTATTTAATTATTTTAATTAGCTCCTTTCTAAATTTCACACCAATATATTGATTTTCTCCAAATTTGAGAGCAAAAAAGCAGGGGAAAACACCTGCATAAAGGTGAGTAGCAAAACCAAGGAACATTCTCCAGAAACTGTTCCAAGAAATTCTGGATGAGGGCAATACATAGGGAACAATATGGGACTCCAGTAGAAGAACAAACATCATGCAGCAATACATACCTAAAGCATGAGCAGTGATAATGCTGGGCAAGTTTTGAAGAAATATTTCCCCCTCAAGCACATCTGAAATGAATCAAGATCAAGATAGCACTCACATTTTACACCATGCAAATTTTCATATGGAAACTCATAGGAACAAACTTCAAAATATAATATGAAGCGGAGAAAAGTAAAGACATGAAAGCATCAAATATTTCAACTTTAAAACAGATGTGGCAACTTAAAAAACAGTACCAAGCAAACGCAAGACTGTCAACTCGGTTTTTGAAATAGCATTGGAAATGAGAAAGAACAAAAGGAGAATGAATAAAGTACAAATTTGCATCTTTTGTAAGAATGATACCTATTGTGCATAGAACAAACTACTGTAATTGGGAATGATCCCTCCTAATGTACCGTATTTTTTTACATTATTGAATAAAATATTCTCCTTGCCATCAATTAAAAACCAAAAAGTATAAATAAAAAAGAACATGCCAAACCTAATTTTGACATTCAAAAACAAATCATAACAAATCAAAACAGCCTAAGACAAAAGTCAACCTTGGTGATGAGTAGGGGAAAGTATACAAGAAATATTACATTGGTGAGGTAAATGTAATGAGAAAAGATAGCTGTCTACTAATCTACATTTGTTACGTATCATAATTAGTTAGAAAGTTTTCAGGAATCATTTGTGCCCACATGCCTTCACATTATAGTCTTTTATGTGTTCTATGCTGGTGGTCCTGACAAGATAGGTCAATCACAACCTCAACTGCTATCTTAGTTAACAATATTCTTTCCGAAAATCTGGATATAAATTTACAATAAAGATGGACTAATTACTGAACGGTTGTTGGAGAACAAACCTTTCAAGGTAAAGATTGCTTTCTCCCATGTCTTTCAGCGTAGAAAATCCAGATGATGTCCAGAACTATTCCACCTTGCCACCAGTTCATTGTAGGCTGAACCCAGGAAGTAAAAAGAGAGGAGGAGAAGAAGTAGGGGAAAACGAATAGGAGAGTGATCAACACCTCTCCACTCTATGTTATTGATACTTAAAAACCAAATTAAAAGAATGCCCTTACATTCTGAGATATAATGCCATATGACACTATTATATACTATTTCCCACTATACTCTTACAACAGTATTCCAACACTTCCCTCAAGCCTGGGAGTAGATATCATACATGCCCAGCTTGCTTAAGAGGGTATGAAACTGTGGAGCATTGATCCCTTTGGTTAACATATCAGTCAACTGATCTCCTGTTTTCACAAAAGGTGTGCAGATACATTGGGAATTGATCTTCTCATGACAATCCACCTCAACATGTTTTGTGTGATCATGTTGCACAGGATAGTGGGCAATACTGATGGCAGCCATGTTGTCACAATACAGTCTCATGGAACTATTAATTTCAATCCCAACTCTTGAACTGACTCGTTCAACAATAGAAATTTACAGACTGTGTGTGTCATGGCTCTTAATTCTACTTCTGCACTTGATCTTGCAACAACATATTGTTTCTTGCTTCTCCTTGTAACCATGTTCTCACCTACAAAGGTGGAGTAACCTAATGTAGACCTCCTATCAGTCACAAAACCATCCCAACCAGCATTAGTATAAGCTTCAACTCTCAGGTGATTATGCTTCATGTACAACAATCCCTTTTTTGGGCTGGATTTCAGGTACTTGAGAATACGATATATATAGCTTCCATATGACAAGTTCTAGGACCATGCATAAACTGGCTAACCACTCCAACAGTATACGCAATATCTGGACGAGTAAGAGAAAGGTAAATTAACTTTCCTACAAGTTCTTTGATACATTGTTGTCTAGGCGTGCCTAGGCGTCCAGGCTCTTTCTTGGGTCCAAGGTGACAGCACGCCTTGTTGATACTTCACGCATTTATGTTTGTTTATGTTTATTGTTTTGTTTTTTGATGAATATGCTTATGTTATATCCTATGCTTTGTCTATTATATGTCAGTTTTCTCATATTAGGTCATTACTAGCATAATTATATCATATTGCATCATAGTTGTCAAGGCGACGCCTAGGCGTCTAGGCACCTTTCTCTCGTCTTGTTTTCTGATGTTGCCTTGTTGGTGTTGCCTTGGTTTTTTTTTTCCCCTCAATCGCCTTGGTTCGCCTAGGCGCCTTGACAACTATTCCAACCTTGTCTGGATATGCTTTGGCCGAGAAAGCACAAGCTGTATTTTCCAAAGTTTTGAGTCGAAACTAAACGAAGTGCACAATGCGAAATGTGGGATTTATAATATGGGGTTTGAACAGTTTTGACCAAAATATCGGCAAAAACGATATAACAGACCGAAATCTTGACATTTTTATGTATCACAGACTGTTTCGTTTCAACAGCCAGCGAAACAGATAAATTTCGAAGAAATTTAGTGCATTGGTCACTTGTACCACCAGTTGAAGAATCCATTGGTTCACTGATCTCAGAGGCTCAGAAATGGTTCACAAATACAAATGGGGAGCTGGTTGGATACCCTAACCAGGTGGAGCATTCACACTCTACCCAATCTTCTTCCGAACAACAGAATACTTAGTTTCAATTGACAAAGCATACCACGAACATAGAAAATTTCTGACCAAGCAAGCACTTCAAGGTGGAAACAGAATCTAATACATCCTTCAATCTTCGCATATCATGGTTCAGCAAATAATCACGATAAACTGCTTAGATCAAGAGAACAGCAGAATATCTACAAGTTTGGCAACAAAACATCTCACAGAAATTTGAGTTGCGACAAATAGGTTTGATATCACCATCTAAGAGCAAAAGTCCTTGACATGGGACTCTAGGGCGACTCAAATGGTCGAGGTACCATCTCCAACTGAGATCAGGTAAGAGAGAAGGAGGAACTTGTTTCCAAGGTTGGCGGTAAAGCTGTTCTGGCTCTGTTCTTCGTGATTTGAACTCAGCACTTCAAAATGTCACAATAACTCTTCTTATTACAATCTTTGAGTCATGAATCACTTGCTCACATGGTGGTCTCTTCCCTGGACCCTTTATTACTCTAGAGTTCCAAGGTGATAAAGGGTCAACAGGATTATCTTCGTAACTCGACTCTCAAACCTGTTCCTTGCTCTGATACCAATTTTAGTGGCAAATTGAGCAAGGAAAATGAGAGAAAAAGAAGAAGAGGAAGAGAAAGAAACGAAGGAGAAAGAAGTATGGAAGAATGAGTTAGAAAGTGATCAATATCTCTCCAATCTAGGTTATTGATACTAAAAACCAAATTACAAGTGTACCCTTACATTCTAACATATAATCCCATTTGACACTATTACATACTCCTTCCCATTATACCCTTACCACAGTATCCCAACACCATCACTATGACTTCCCTAACCTTGCAATGATGTCGTAAAGTCACCTTCACATCTAAAATATGATATTTCTTAATCCAAAAGGAAGTTTCACAGTTCGAAATTTCAATGGAAATCAAAATGTTTTGGTGTATGTAGGGTCAACATTTATTGGTTAGGGCTCAATTTAATATATGTTAGACAGTGTTGACTTGCTTGAACCATTTAACAAACCTCACTGTGTTAGCCGATCTATGATTACACCTTTTGACAATGGTGCAATGTTAAATGATTTCACATTTTGTTAATTGTGGAATGTTTTCCAATTTTTTGGTTCTTCATTCCTAATGCATATTTCAATTGTTTTTATTGAATGTACTGTATTCTAGAACTAAATTATATGTAGAATATGTTATAAAATGAAAAGTATCCAAAGGCTACGCTGTACACTAGAAACCTAAGGTCTGAAGCCAAACTACCAGTTTGGGTTTTTTTCCCCCTAATCTAATTATCCAAACATGTGCAATCATGCTTAATAGGTCCTCCCTGAAGTTTCAGGGCAAAATTCCACCTTTTGGGCACTGAAATGGCCATTTCTGTAATTACACCAAATGAGACAAAATTTCAGTGGGATTTTGGCCATTTCGCCAAAAAATTTGGTTTCAGCAGGGGTCCAAATCCGAAATTTTTAACCTTGGTTTTTTACAACCAATAAACAGACCATCAAAGACATATTAAAAGCTAAAATACCTTTTTTAATCAAAGCTTAGTGTCAGCATCACTGCAAGAGGTATTACTCTAGCATGTAATTCCATAATTAGGAGCACTCTCACATAGAACTGCCACTCATAAAAGTAGAAACCACTGCTCCAAAATTTGAATCGGTCCTTCTTAATCCCATTAGTGGACTTTGGGTTTAAAGAAAGCAACAGGCTAGAACTTATGTAATGCAATCCCGATCGAGTTAACCCGTATTGGATTGCCTATGAGCCCACCCAGGTACCAATTACCCAAGTTACAAGGAAACAATGGCAATTTTGTAATAAACTGAAGTTGTCAAGGGGGAGTGGCAGGGATGTAATTAAACAGAACTTAAAAGACTATTTTGTAGTAACAAGAATTAAATCGCAAATGGGATTTGAATTATAGGGTAAGGATAGAATTGGAATGAAGTTAAAGTAAAGGACAAGATATAATTACTAAAGAAGGAGAAGGGTACCTATGGAAAAAAAAAACAGAAATAAGGGTTTAAACAACCCACGATCTATTTCTGGTTGTCTTCAACCTTCAGATGCAACTATGGGAGGAAACAGCAGCAGTTCGAAGGAGAGAACTCCTCCATGTGTGCTCGAGTGGACCCGAAGCTCTTGGACCAGGTTGATATCTGCCAACCCTATGAAAGCCACCAAACAACAGAAGTTTTCCAACAACTTCAAGGTCCAACAAAAGGGCTGCAACAAGGTTTAGCGGCAAGTACAAACCAGATTTGAAGTTCTGGTTAAAACTCCCAGCAAAGACCAAATATCGATTTGAATCTCTGTAGGGTGTGTCATTTCTATCACAGGAAAGACCCCTTAAAATCTCAAACTGATCTGAAGAGTGTCAGTAGAGAATGAAGCCAATGTTTGGTGCTGTAAATCACGTTAGAACAGAGCAGGGGAGAAGAGGAAATCAAAGAAGGTGAGATGAGAGAGAACTGGGGAGAAAGAACAAATCTGCGCACCACAGCTCTTGGCAGCACCATTAAACAAACTTCAATCAATTTTTCCAAAATCTACTCTATCTTCCATCGATGAGAGTACATGCCCTTTTAAAAGGAAAAAAAAAAAATCCTATTTCTATTTTGAAACTAAATAGAGTTTAACTCTATCTGGGACTTAAACTGAATAATACTCTACTACTCTACGTAGCACTCTATCAGGAATTAAAAAAAAATTACAAATTTGAACTAAAATAAATCTTAATTCCTATGCATAATTGCATTATTATGGCGAGGAACAGTGGTCGAATGAAATTAGAATAGGTAAAGATGACTGATCATGTAACAGGTTATTACATATCAGAAACCCATAGAAGAACTTAGAACAGACTACAGAGCAAGGGCTTCAGAAATCCACAAAGTAGTAGGAAACTGTGAGATTAAGCGCTTGTCAATCCCCCAAAAGACGCCTTGTGAGAGGAGGTGCAACTTTAATTCCTTATTGCACACCAGCCAGCGCGCATCGCTCCCTCGCCCGAGCCGGGATCTGGGCAGGGCATTTTGGGTCACTCCCAACAGAAACCAATTGGATGACACTTATTAGCTTCAAATTTCGATTCATGCAATAAGAAACTGATGTGTGTGCAGTCCTTTATGTAGAATTCTAAGATTATAATTCCTACTGTAACAAGGATTGACTGAAAAATGTCTTACTGAATTGGTAGAACAAATGATAGTCCTTTACTTGTTTCTTGCTATCTATTTATTTACTTGTTTCTGCCTTCATCCGCACCCCTTATTTATAGAGAAGCTTTAGGACAAGTTTGGTTCACTAAACCAAGCAATGGTGTATCAGTGGAAAAGTGAATCTTAATTTTAAAAACTGTTTGGTTCAAATTAATGCAGCTTCGGTTCAGATTCAACATCACCGCCTGATTCACCATTACTATGTAAATTTAGATCTATCTGGGTTTCACCTATCTAGGTGAATCCCAGATCAATTTACCAAAAGTTTACCCTACTATAAATACAAATTTTATTGGTGAATCAACAAAGATTCAACTTAATCGAGCTGCTCTCAATCAACCCTCGAGCCATTCGTCAAATTCTACTAGAGCAATGGAAACCCTCTGCAACTCCCCTTCAGATCTGCAAGTGCAAAGCAGGTAAGTATATACATATATATATATATATATATCTCATTCTATATACTTAAGGTTTCAAAAATTATGGATGGTTTTTGGAAATAATTGGTAACTATATTGTTTCCATTTCAGGTTTTAGGAAGTTGAAAGAGGGTTTTCACTTTATTCTTCTCTTCTTGAACTTTGATTTAAGAAATCTGGCTTTCACGAGGACATCTCCACTGGAATTCCGAAACTTGGTTTTCCTAAGGTTTGGATAATCTGTGTTTCCTTACTACGTTTCACTTTTCAGCTCTTCTGTTTTCTTCAAACCATCTAATTTGTTTGTGTTTCTAAGATCAAGGAAGAAATTTGGAGGGTTTCATATCATTTGATCTTTGTTCAGTCATCATCAGTTGTCTTACAATTTGGCTTTTTGTATGTTTAACCAAACAGTTTTTCATACAGATTCAAGTTGAATCCAACTGACTGACTCAGGGTAACCAAACAGTTTTTCAAGCAGATTCAGCTAACAGACTCATACGAACCAAACAGTTAATTTGTAAAGACAACGAATCCATTGGTGCACCACTAATGGACTCACCAATATCAACGCAAACACCACTTGGTTTAGTGAACCAAACACGTCCTTGCGATTTGAGCTGAACTTGAATCCACAAACTTCACTTTTCTTTGAATCCATGGCAGACTGCAGTCATCTGTGAACCAGGATTGAAAGGATATAGATTGCAATATAAAGGATCTCATTAGCGTCTCCGAGAGTAGTGGAGTCATTTAGTACAAAGAATCCTGGCAATTGGTTGGAAGAAATCTTTTCTAGTTATATTGATGCAGATTTATCACCAAACTGGGCTTCTTTTATTACGAATAACTCTAGGGTTAGGTTATATACATGTTGGGCCTTTAATCCCATGGGTTTTCTATGTAATAGGCCACTTTTATGGGCCTAAAATATGGGTAATTAGGTTGCATGCGGGATTAGTTGTTTTAGTCATAGTTCAAAATCTCGCGAAATCTTGATCGAGATTTCGGATATTTCGAGCTGCTCGAAACGAAATGCTACTTCGAATCGAAAAAATACAATATCTCAAGCGAAATTCTCGAAATTTTGTGATATCTTGAGATTTTGGATTCACGAGATTTCGAATTTTTCGTCAAACCCCATTATATAAAAGACCACATTTCGTCAGTCTCGGTCAAAACGAGACTTCAAAACAGCTCTGGTGTTTTGGTTTTTGCTTGGTTTTTGCTCATTTCTTCTCCATTCTTCCACTTCCCATTTGAATCCTTACCGCATCTACGCCGGAACCACTTGGAGAACACAAGATTCAAACTTCTTAGCACATCTGTGAAGCCTTTCCACTATTCCAGGTAAAACCATATTCTCAAAATTGGTTTTTTTTAGGGAAATGCATGATCAATATGTTTGTTTGTAATGAAATAAATATATGTTAGACACCGGAAGCCGATCTACAACTTCACGGTGTTGAAAACACCATTTTGGGTGACTATTTTTGCAATTTGAACAGCTAAATGTGTTTATATAGCTTAAAATAGGGTTTCCATGAAGTTTCAAGCCTTAACTTGGCCTAAAACCCACCGAAATGACCTACCAAAACATACCAGAAAAATACAGTATTTCGACCGAAATATCCGAAATTTCGAATATTTCGGATATGTCGGTCAACCCGAAATACCGAAACGAAACGAGTTCTCGAACAATGGTTTTAGTTCCATAGTTTTATTTTGGTGTTTTTGTTCATAAATTGAACCGGTTCAACCAATGGTTAAATTTAAGTGATTTTAGTAGTTTTCTTTTAATGGAATAGGACTTTGTTTTGAGTCTTTCAGTTTCCTAGTCAATTTAAGTTACCTAATAGCTTGAGGATTGGGTTAGGCCTTTCCTTTTTAGTGTAGGAGTCTATTTTTCAATCTTCTATATAAGATTGTAAGGGGGGCAAACATTGAATACAAATTTTGATAATGAAAATGCTTTTTGCTGCTCTCTTCCATTGAAGATTTGTCTTGTGTTTGATCAACGCTGGTGGGATTGGTGTTTGATCCAATCGACACCTTGCGGTGTGAAGCCCAGGTGGTTCATTGGTAGGATTGGTATTTGATCCAATCAACACCTTGCGGTGTGAAGCCTGGGTGATTCTCTTCAAGTCCTAGTGTTTTACTTTCTAGTTTCAGTCAAAGATTCAATTTTTATTCAAGTTCCTCCATCAACAAGCTGCTGCCAATAACTGTTTGCAACTACAAGTTTGGAATCATCCCCATCCCCAATCTTCTTCTCCTAATCCTCTACATCCCCAAGGCGTTCTTAATCAACCAGGGAAAGCTCATAGTGACATGACTATTGAGGAAAGGATTGGAACTGCAGAAATATAGAAGGGAATGCTCTTTTAAAAGCTGAGAAACTTGAGGATACCCATTCTTCTCCTAATCCTCCAAACCACCCCAAAATCCTAATTTTGCCACCCATTTCTTTAACCCATCCCATCTCCCAAAATTCTTAACAAACCATTCAGCTAACAACGCCTTCACATAATTGAATCGATTATTCTCCTGCCCAATTGGAATACTCGAACCAAGCTGTTTTCCCATTACTCCATTCAAACCACAACATCCCACCTATTTCTAGAGATCATCCCATTACCCAAATTCTTCACAGACCACTCCAACCATCAGAAACACACCATACCTGAATCGAATTTCATTCCCTACACTAGGAATAATCTATCCAAACCCTAGCCCCAAATTTCACCAAAAAACCTATTTTGACCTAGCAGATTTACCTGTTCATAATAGATTCTGGTTTACTGGCTCCTAGTTGGTCTCCTACCAATCTAGGACTACATTATATATTGACATACTTCTAATACCTTTTAAGTCTTGAGTGGTTCATGCATAACCTTCCTTTTATTTATAAAAATATTTACCCAATTTGATAGCTTTCCTGTCAATCAAAACATCCCACCAAAAATACCACCACTTTCAAGATCAAAATTGACATAGGAAAACAAAACAATAAATGTTGGACTACATCTAAGTCAGTTATAACTACTATAAATAGTTATGAAAGAACTAAAGGAACTAGTTACGCACTCAAGCAAACAACAGTCAGGAAACTAAGGGGAAAAAGCATATAATTAGCAACTTTGAGTTCTGCAAACAAAAGAAATATACCATTGAAGGAGGGGAGGCTAAATACTCTATTTGTCATTTCCACCGCTGTTCCTTCTGAAGCACGGAAGATCCCAGCCCTTGACATCATTGCGGTTCCTTGACCAATATACAGACCATTTCTTTCAAAATAAAGAGGATCTGCAACGTAACATACATCAGAACAAGGCATCCAAGAAGTCTTAAGGTAATATATTCAGGCAGCCAGCAGAAGTTGTCACAGATTAGGTTTTTTGGTTTCTAATGATTAGTAAAGCACATAGAACTAGTGCAATGCATAGAGCATAACAAAAGGATCGTGTATAAACAAAACTTGGTCAGTTGAACAAGTTAAGGTTTTGGCTGATGTCTAAGGCAGAACATACAACAATTCCCACAAAATCTTCTAAAAAGCATCCCCACACAAGGCAAATATGGGCTGTGACACTGTTCACATGAACAGTACCGTGAACAGTGTTTGGTCTTTTTTCTTCATATTTCGATCTACATCACAATTGTTATTGTATACCATACTACACTGCACTCTTATCTCATGTAGAATGGAGCAAACCTCAAAAGCATCTACCTAATCACAGAGTAATGAACACTATTGTCATTCATGTAGGATAAAATTTGTCATTGAAGTCTAACATGGTCATTATACTGCAAGGAGCCAAATTTTCTGCAATATACAATGCTCTTCTTCTAGAAAAGCACATGAAAGTTAATCTCAAGTTATTAATAAGTTGATGCATGAGTTGCTAAGCTCCTTCAAACAGATAATAGACTCATTATGACAATTATGACTTTCAGTCGGAAAAAGCAATAGGTTGAATGCTGATCTAAAAATAATTGCATCAATAATATGTAAGTAAAGAGGTATCAGCTCTTTCCAGAGGAAGAACTGAATCACAAAATGGTCTGATATCCATCAAAAACTGTACTACTTGCCTGTCTCGAGTCCCTGTAGAACAGTTCCTCGTGTCATACCAACACCCCATCTACCATCAATGCTGGGCTGCTCCACCACAACTGAAACTGCAACCGTGTCTCCTTTCTCAACATGAGCACTACAAGCTAATGCACCAGGAACAAATACCTGAAGGAAAATCCCAGAGCAAATTGAGGAAAAGAATGCCTTGTCAGCATTATTCCATTGGTCTACCAAAATTATATCAAAGAAAAGTATTAGAGAATACTGGAAATTCATAATGATAATAATAATAATAAATCATCAAATGAGGCTGGAAATTCATAATGATAATAATAATAATAATAATAAATCATCAAATGAGGAATTGGAAATGACATCACCGATAGACAGAAAGTTCAGTTTCTAAGAATTTCAAAAAAATAAAAAGAATGGTTTATGGTTATATGACTCACTGATGCACATCAACCTCAAGAGCATCAAGATAGGTACCCAAAAAAGTACCAAAGAAGGAGAAACAAGCTGACTCAGTTCCATTCAGCCTTGCGGTTCTGGGTTGACTCAGTTAGAGCCAGTCTTGGTTCAGCCAAAGTGTTTTCTGGTTCTCCCAAAAAAACCAGAATCGTTGGAATAAGTATTTCATTTCTTTTTAAATTATTTATTTGTTTAGTTGTATTAGAGTTCCACTTAAAGAGAACTCAACTATCTTGTTTTAAGTGTTTTAGATAAATTAGAACTCAATAAAACCTCTCCCACGATTTGGAGAGTTGTATTTTCTTTTCTTTCTTTAGTTTCATGCTTTAGTTATGATTACTTTATAGCATGGTTCTAAATCTCGGTTGAAACATGCAGTTTCGACCGAGATACTTGGTTTCAACATTTTCCAAGACAAAACCTTGTGTCGATACTGGATCTTACCAGGTTTCAACCAGTTTCGACCATATTTCGTATGCTGAACTGGTTTCGAACAGCTTCGACCGAAACTGGATGAACCAGGCACTTAAAATCCCCCATCCCCATCGAAACCTGTCTTAGGTTTTGACCGAGAGCACCAAGTTTCGCCAGTTTCGACTCCTAGAATCAAGATCTTGCGAGGAACTTCGATTTTTTTCCCAAATCACTTCATTGATCACCAGTCTTTTGCATTTTCATACGCATTCAACACTTCCACAGCGTGCATTTGCGTCATTGGAGCTTGACAGTAACCATTTTTCCCCCAAATCTAATTTTTGGAAGAATTAGTATGTAGACATGGTAGTTGTGTTTCAATTTTTTTTATGATAGAAAGGCCCAATCTACAACTTCACGAAGTCGGATTATTTTTTAGGTTGTTGAATTATTTATGAATTTTCTGTTAAAAATGATTTATCCGCAACAAATCTTTGAAAAAGAAATAGGGAAATTTAGAATAAGCTTTGTTGCAGTTTTAGGAGCCTTATTTGACGTCAACATGTTAATTATCTTTGTGTTATTGTTGCAATAGTGTACCAATTAGTGCATAATGGCTGGGAAAGGCAGGGCATTGCATGGAGGCATGGGATACCCCTTTCGGACAACAAAAAGAAGTCTCAGTGCAATTACTGTAAGAAAAAAATTGGGGGAGGTGGGGCCAGTAGACTTAAGTGGAATCTTGCTAGTGGTGACAGAAATGTCACGGGCTGCACTAATGTACCAAGTGAGATAAAGTGGCCATGGCAACAATGCTGAGGGTCAGGATACAGAAAAGGAAAGACAAGCGGGCAGCCAGGGAAGCCTTTGAGGATGTCCCCTGTATACGACACACCGCGTCGGTACCCGGATTCGGTGACAAATAGGCAAGGGTTCTCATACCGTGGACAAGTGCGAGTAAAGAAGCTAGTCCAAAAGCGTATGGCAAAACATCTGAATCATAGCTATTCAATATTTAACATAGTTATCAAGGCGTCGCCATGGTGTCCAGGCTCCTTGGTCGCCTTGGATGCCTTGGGCGCCATGGCGGTGTCCCCTTGAATTTTGACCATCTAAAACACCATGGCCGCCTTCCCGCCTTGATAACTATGATATTTAATGATCCACGGACCACACAACAATTCATGCACAGTACAATTCAAGCCAGTGAAGGCACAAAGAATAAGTAATTCTTTCTGAAAGAAAGGCCAATAGCATTAAAAAGACAACAGGAATATTGCAGACGTACACTTTTGTATAATTACATACCAAAGCACAAGAGAGGATTTGATTTCCATATACTAGCATAAATACATTATAGAATGGAAGACTTTCGAGCGATCCTTTCAACTGAGAAAAATACTTGTTCTTATGAAAATGTCCATCCCAGATAGCTTACAGAAATTATGTGGTTAGCAAAATGGGGGGAAATCTTATGGAGCTATTATTAACAAACTACGGTAACCACCGTACCTGAGCACCTCGGAGAACTGCCTCAGCACATTTGCGGCTCACAATGACTTCCTTCAGAGGTTTGTTCGATGCATCACCATATTGAATTGTGTGGGGTCCTGAACCTTTAACAAACACAACATTGTCTAATCCGGGTATCTGACACTTAAAAATTGCCATTTTGTGCAAAGCATCCCCATCTCCAAATACTCTCATCCTTGTTGAAAAATGTTGGTCTGAAAAATGATGAATTTCCTTTGAAAAGCTTCCTTGCTTCTGGCTCGTATCAACATCAGCAGAGGCATTACTTGTGTTTATGCTTTTGCCATCAGTAGCACAGTTAAGGCCCTTTTCTTCTAGGGTTTCCAATAGCTTCAGAATTATGGCATCACTTGAAGACTTGAGAGTATTTACGCGAATACAAGAGTAGCAAGACGGGTGCCTAACATATTATAAAGTTAAAAAATAAAATAAAAAATGAGGCAAAATAGAAAGGAAAATTAAGACTTCCTTTTTCTTTAATTTTAGAGGAGAGCAATGTTTTTTGAAAGTATATACTATGTATTAAAGCTTTTTGTATCACTTAGAACCATATAATACAACAACAACAACTCTGCCTTATCACCTAGAACCATATCATTACTAATATGGAGGAATCATTGACTTAGTGGGGAGGGCCAGTTAGACAAAGGGGAGAAATCTGAGATGGAATCTCAAAGTTGCAGGGGAGAGAGGAAATCACATAATCACACACTCATGTTGAGCAACCCAGCACTGCTGCATTTCAAATCTGTCCTATTCATTGGTTACATGCAAGTCTGTAAAGAGAAAAACAAAGAGTCCTAACTAGACTCTAAAACTGAAACTAACTTGCAATCAAACTCTATCTCCTAATCCTACGTATCCAACTCAAAACAAAATATGATAAAAACACATAAAGACAAACTAAAGTACTACCAGCCCTCATTAAACCAAAAACACAAGTTGGGCCAGTTCTGTCTGGGTTTGGGTTTCCAAGCCCGGTCATGCTGGTCCGGCCAGTCGAGTGCTATTGCATCACTTAGCCACCTGGGTATGGATCGCAAGATCCAATTTCAAAGTTGGAAGGGGATTGGGAAACACCAAAGCCCATTTTTTACCCAGTTAAGAGATGTCATCCCAAGCCTGAGGAATAACCCCAAATGGTCAAGCAGTATATTCAACAATTGGCTTGGGTAAAGCCCAATCAAGATGAACTAAGCTTGGGCTCTAAGTGGAAACCAAAACTAGAGTCCTTTATCACTCAGGTCGGATATGCCAAACCGAACTTGAGGGGAGATTCTTACACATTATGGGGTAGTTCAAAAATCGTCAGTGACTTTTGACTTGTAGAGACCCATGGATATAGTAGAAATACTGTAACTGCTGAGAAAGATCTTATATATTTTTCATTAGACAATGATACATTCAAGTCTACAAACTTTAATAGCATGACTCGATACATTAACAATTATAAGGAAAGACAATAAATCAAGTACAACAGCAAAAAGAGAGGAGAGAGTGAGAAACAGGAAAAAAGTTAAGCTATACTCTCAAAGCTCTTTTTGCCTCAAACTTATAGGTAAATAGTCTTTTGAGTAAGAGTAGAAATCAGAATGTAGCATAGTTATGGCCCATAAATATACATGTAATTTGAAGTTTTTTTTCAATTTATGGGTAAGACAATGATTCTCTACTACTGAGATTTGATGGTCAAGCCCCACAACTGTTTATGGTGAGCAATCCTTATCTCTTACTTATTCCTTTAATTTCCACGCAACACATTATTATAAGTAAGTTATCTTCTTTTTTTATATTTTCTCTTTTCTTTTTTTTCCCCTTATCGGATCTTGTGTTGTCCCTATTATTTTAGGGACAATTTTTTATTGTGTTACATCTAAATGACTCATGGTCAAGATCTTACTCAGATTTCAACCAACTAGGTACTTCTCTTCCATGTTTTCTAATAAATCAAATCCCTTAAGTTTATTTGTAAAGACCTAGCCCTTCTCTTGGCATGATATTTCCACTTTGGCCCAATGGGTCTCACGGCTATAAAACGTGTCATACCAATTAGAGGAAGCTATTCTTTATCAATAGCTCAGGAACTCCCTCCCTAGCCGATGTCGGACCAAGTTTGCACCCCCTCACCGATCTCCCAAACCCCCTGGTACTAAGTCGTCTCTTGGTGGGGACACCAAACCGATCTCCCAGGCGGGCTGATACTATGCCATTTTCTTGGGGCGTTACATTATTGACTACTCATGATTCAGTCTTCAACTTTCCGCAGCAACAGGTTCTCTTCTGTCTATTTCTGAAGCTGGTGCAGGAAGACTATTATAAAGAATGTGAAAAATAAGAAAACAGTTACCCTTTTTCTTACGAAAAAAGAGCACCTATTTGCAACTTACTCCCCCCCCCCCCCCCACAAAAAAAAAAAGGAAAAAAGGATCACCATGTGGGTACTTTTTAGACAGCAGACTAAGCTTCCATATGTCAGAATCAGCACCAAACAGAAACTATCTGCTGCACTATCAAAACAGAAAACCTGGAATCTTTATTTAAAGATGCTGAGGTTCCTTGAATAATAAAAAATAAAAACTCTATGTGACAAAAGATTTCAAAGTTTTCATTTCTATTTTAAGGAAATATCACAAACATGGATGCCTGAGTAAGAGTCACTATTTATTCACCCATTGATGCACCCACCCACTCACAAAAAAAGGGTTTCCCAAACACAGTCTATTGCTTCCGAAACTTCTAAGATTAACTTCCTCAGCAACCCTCAGTTTTATCCCCTTTTTTCTGCCTTCTATTAAAGAGGACTTGTATATAACTTCTGCAGTCATCTCTCCTCTTAAAATAGTTCAGACACATAGATTACTTTCTAGACAACCCAAATTAGTGATAATCATGAACAAAAGTCAGCTTTTCACTGACATCATGAGGAACTCACTTCAAGCCTACCATGAAATGCTAATGCATTCTCATAAGAAGTTTTTAGATGTCAGACGTGTCACAGCTAATTTCTCCTATTGCTAACTTTTTATTGTAAAGACAAAGAAAGATATTTTATTTTCTCTCTCATTTAACCACAAAGAATCAAAATATCACTATATTTATCCTCTTTCTACTTCTTCTTCCAAGGGCAAGATAACCCCAAAGTGTTGTGGGTTTTTTTTCTACCAATCGGGGCTTCCTTCACCATTCCCATGTCAGTTGTTCAAGACAAATACTCATGCATGGGGGAAAAAAAATATATTTCTTTTTTGAACAACTAAACCAAAAAGGTCATTAACCTTAATTTGATGCCCCATACTTGGAAAAAAAATGAGTGTGAATAGACTAGCAAGCCTAATTGGTTTCAGATGTCAAATAGCATTTCAAACCCAACCCCCTCCAACCTAAAAAAAATTAATTTAACAATTAAAAGCGGAATCACATGTAATCAGAATCAGGATAATCCAAACGTCCAGAGCGGCACAAATAAACCATATGATAGCATAAGTTTTGCACAAAGTATTCATGTCAATACAAAGTCAGGTGCCACCAAATAGCTACCAGTGAATTCTCTGAATCGAACAGCTTCAAGTGGGATCGCATATGCTTATTAAATCGTTTCTATATCAATATTTCCTTTTCCCCAGTCTGCCACTGCCTTTGACCTTTTTTTTTTTTTTTTTTTGGGGGGGGGGGTGGGTAAATGCCTTTAACGTATCTAAACACTTCCGCCAATAATTACACCAATTTCTACGAGTGGCCAATTGGTCGCTCGGCCGCTACCATTCGTGGAATTAAAAAAATGTAGTTTTCCTCGTTTTCTTTTATGCACTACCATGGACTTGCAGAGAAGCTCTATAAACTGAATTAGGAAACACAAGGAGCATTTGGAGCCATAGGTTGCAGAAATTACACAATCAAAAACTAAAAAAGTGAGTGATTCGCATACGTTAGGGCTTTGGAGATTCGAGAAAAATGGTCAGCTCCATATGCTTTGATGAAGTACTCTTCAACCTGTGGGTTCCAACGCAGGGTTGGATTGTAACTGTAATGCTCCAAATGATCCATCTGCACAGAAACTTAGTAAAGATGTCAATGGAGAAATCAAATGTAAGGAAGACTAAAATTGGGCCAAGACCTAAAAGAACCTTTGTGTGAGTTCGGGTCTGAGAAGTGATGAAGCTGCTTCGGATGCTTCTTAGCAAAGGCCACACTTTCTTCATTCAAAGTTGCAAAACGTTTTGTCAAACATATAGTGAGCAAGGGATGTCCGGAAAATAGAAAAGGAGGGAAATACCGAAATACTGAAAATAGCGGCTATTGTAATTTGATACGTAATTATTTCACGATGGATCACCATAGGTATGATGAGATTTCCATCCTTTTTGGGCTGTGTTATCACAGGACAACTTTGGCCCGGACTAATTTTATCGGGGCCACCATCAGCCAACAGGGCTGTAACCTTCAAACCGGATCAAATTGTTTCACGCACATCGCTTGTCAGCAAATTTGATCTTTGAAGCTCTATATATAACCTAGAGCTTTCCTAAACGTGGTTTAATTCGGTAGGACCATGTGAACCCGGTTTGACTTTGGTTAGCAGAATTGGATTGGGTTGAGTTGGCCGGATCTGCATTAGGGTTCCTCCAACATCATAAAATTGATGTTAAGTCAAGTATACTAGCCACGTGGCAATTTTATTATATTTAATAATTACAAAATGTCAGAATTAACCAATATTCATTTTTCCCTTACACATCTGGCCTTCTTTTTAGTTCTATAATGCTATTACATGACAATTGTCATTTGCAATCATGCTTTAAGAATTCAGAAAATAAAAGAAATAATTCGATGAATCCTGATGGGTTCAAATGGATCTAGCATGGCTGGGCGGTCTAGCACCACCTTAAGATTCGATTTTTATCTGCTCCATTATTGACACGCTTCATTTTGTTCCATTTACCCCTTAGATAGTTGACACATGGCATGGCATGCTCAAATCTATCGTTAGATTTGAGTTTTGACATTAACCCACCCAACCCTAATTTAACCTGAGTTACCCACTCTCTCTCTATAAATCCATCTGCAACACTGCCACCTTCCATCCTCCCACCTCCGCCCTTTCCCATTTGAAACCCTAGGCAAAGAACAAAGAAGAAGAAGAGCAGCCAGTTGCTAGCCCCCATTTTGCGCTTATTCGTTTGACCAAAGATCTCTGCTTCTTCTTCTTCTCCTCTCTATCTCTCTCATTAACGAAGGAGAGAAGCTCAAAGGCGAAGACCCGCCCACCTGCTCCTCAACCGTCTCCAAGTAGTGTTAAGCTCAATGAATTAGCGTTACTGGGTATATAATAAGCGTTTGCGTTCTGGGGTTTGTGGTTATTGCTTTAATACTGATTGCTTGCTTCTCGCAAAAGAATGGCGGTGGTGCAGAATAATGAAAGGTAACCGAAAAAAGCAGTTCCAGGAAGCCAAGACGAGAATAACTGGTTGGTTTTCTCTGGGAGTGGCATTTGACTTGGAGGATTTGTTGAGGGATTCCGCCCAGGTGCTAGGGAAGGGGCTGTTCAGGACAGCATATAAGGCGATTCTGGAGGATGCAACCCCAGTGGTGGTGAAGACATTAAAGGAAATTACTGTGGGGGAAGCGGGAATTTGAGCAGCAAATGGGTTGGGAGAATCAAGCACGTGAATGTGGTTGAGCTTAAGGCATATGCTATTTTAAGGAAGAGAAGCTCATGGTGTATGACTTAATTCTCAACAATGAGCAACCTCAGCCCCGATACTCTTTTTGCTCCAACTGTCGCAATCCCTGCAACTACGCCCAACCGTTAATGTCTTTTTTATTTATTTATTTTTTTCTGGGTGTGTCTTTCTGAAATAGGAAATGCTACTGTTGTGGTGCTCTTTTGGCTGTGACTTAAGTAACAAACACCATGGCTTGCCGAATTTTGTTTCCTTCATTTCCAAAGTAAATTCCAAATCAGGTTCCGTTCTACAAAAAATTTTAAGGATTTGCAGTCTTTTTATTTTGATAAACTTACCAAAATTTCTTTATTCACTATATTTTATTAATCAAAAAATTCAAGAATCTCTGCCCGTCAATGAAGAGTAGAGTGCAGTTTCCTTATGACGGAATTGCGGCGATCAAGCAGCGAAGCGGGGAGGAAAGAGAAGAGATAGTAGAGAAAATAGATCGGAGAAGGTAAAGGTCTTAGATGAAGGGGAGAGAGAGGAAGAGGGGGCGTCAAGGAAAGTGTTCGAAGATTAAGTGAATGGATTTGGTAGAAATCAGTCCGATTTGAAGAAAATGACGGAGGTGGGAGGATCGAAGGGGGCAGTGTTGCAGGTGGAGTTGCGCAAAGGGGATGAGTGAGAGAGGAGAGATAATAGATAACTCAGGTTCGATTAGGGTTGGTGGGTGAATGCCATAATTCAAATCTGACCGTAGGATTTGAGTATGCCAGATGTCAACCATCAAAGAGGTAAATGGAGCAAAATGGAGTGTGTCAATAATAGAGCAGATAAAAACCCTTTAAGATCAATACACATGTCTCTTAAAACATCCAACGGTCAAAAATTTTAATCCATCTTTTTCTCTTCCCCCTCTCGTTTGACGAAATCCGACCCGTCTTCATTCAAAATCCATCTTTCTCTCCTCAAAACCTTTCGTTTCTCTTTCTCTTCCCCTAAATCTCCATCTTCCCTCACCGCCATTACTATGACTGAGTTATCTCTTGTAAATTTGAAGGTTGATTAAGCAAAGAGTATCAAACTTTGCACCACTAGAGTAGTTCTGAAATGGGTGAGGGATTCATGGAACCAGGCGAGATTGGAACCAAAGCAATATGTTTGGATGAACGAACAAGAAGTTTAGCTTTGGCTTTATTGATTAAGGAATGAATCAAACTGTCAGATCTACTCTAGTGGTGCAAAGTTTGTGATTGAAATTTCCCCTTCTCTAATTGGTTTTCTCCAATGCCTTAGTCTTATCATTTGAAGTTTCATCATGGTAATTCTTTTTGGAAGTGAAGACAGAAAAACTGAAAAACTAATATTGTATTGTAAATATTCAAGGGCAATGAGTGACATATATCAAGCCAACAATGTATGATGATTTTGCTCATAGTAAATGCATGCCTTTTAGTATTCACATGTATCTTATCAAGGTAATAACATCTTGGTAAATTTTCTAATGGTTGGCTCATTTACCTTGCATTTTCAACCATCCGTTATTTTTTTGTTTAAGAATTTTTCAAACCACATGGCTAACTTTGATTTTCAAATTTCACAACCACATAGGGTATCATGAAACTTTGTCCCCAAAATTGGGACATAATCAGTACAACAAACAAGAAAAAATCTCCTTCCATCGCAACAAATTATTAGCGACGGATTGAGATTTGTCGCTCATCTATCAAATGGGGATCCACCACCATAATCATTTATGATGGAAATTGGCTTTTGTTGAGACTAATTTTAAGTGTAACAGACAATATCTTCCGTGACAATAAAAACATGCAATGTTGAGCTATAAAGACGAAAATGTCTGTCCCTAAAAACCGGCATAGTGGTCACATAAAAATTCAACATTTTCCATCGCTAAAAAGACATTAGTCTGCTAATTCTACTGACAGTTAAAAAAATTCCATCATAAATAAGTTTATTGAAAAAAATATTACATTTATAACCAAAATTTCCCCTATAATTATATTTGTAGGAAAATAAAACTAACCACACCACATCCATTAAGGAAACTTACAAACTACAAACACTACATCATATGTGGTATTACCCTCGGACCAACAGTTATGTTAATTTGTTATTTGATGTGGTGGGTGAAAAATTCTTTTTGTCAGCTGTTCATGCTAATTATTGCTTTAAAGCGCAGAGATGAGATTTATGGGAAGATTTAGTCTAAGCTTCTCTGGTAAATCTGCTTGGGATAATATCCGAACGAATCTTCCTCAAATGTCGTGGTATTCTTTGGTGTGGAATAAAAATCTAATTATGTAATAATCAATTTTTCAAAGGTGAATCTTGGTGCATGCAACGGTAAAATTGCTCCATTATGACCAAGTGATCATGGTATTCGTTAGCCCTACTTCTATATGTATTTGATGCCCTATCCTCCCGCTTCATGTAGTCCTTGTTCAATGGCCCTTCTGCTTCATCTAGAGACTTTACATATCCATACTAATACTAAAGGATAAAAAAATAAAAATAAAAAAAACAAGTCCAATGTGCATCGGACGGCTGGGCAAGTTGGCACATACCCCAAGGCCAGCGCTAACCGTCTAGTGCGTCCAGCTTTGAAGAGGATTTTTGCACAAATAAAATGGAATGGGAACTCAAGCTGAATAGAAGAAGGGATTTTGAATTCTTGAATTGTCGGTATCCAAGCCCAAGGGTCAGACGATTTTAACGTTAGATTCAGTCCCTATTCTCCAGCAAAGAAGTTAGTCTAGAGAGAGGAGGTCGATTGTTCAGAATACTTTGCCAGAATTTAGAGCAATTCCTTGGTACTTTGCTTTCATCACCACTGAATCCAAAAATGGCCCATAGATTGGTTTCTCGCAGTCGGTATAAGATACCCAAATCAATCTTCCGTTTAACTTTTTTGGTCGATCTGGGTATTATCAGGTTATCAAGCTGTAATCTTTCTTCTTATCATTCTGCTACTGCAACTATTGATCAGATGAAAGTGTTGGATCGCTTGAATCATAAAGACTGGTTAGCACCCAATGAAGTCTTAAAAATTTTCAAGCCCCTTAGGGATTCTGAATTGATTCTTAATGTCTTGGAGAGAGTATCCAAACGCAAGGATTACAAACCCAATGAAGCACTTTTCACCCTTGTGATTGAGAAGCTCGCCCAAGCCAAGAAATTTGATGCCATCGAAGAAGTGTTTAAGAGGATTAAAAGAGAAAGGGGTTGTAGGCTCTCCGATGATTTCTTCTTTGGTGTGATCAAAATATACGGAAACATGGCCGGTTATATCGATAAAGCGATTCAGACTCTCTTCAGTATGCCAGAGTTCAATTGCTGGCCTGAAGTCAGGACCTTCAATTTCGTTCTTAACATGCTTGTTTCAGCCAAACAGTTCGATGTGATTCATGAAGTTTACTTGGGTGCCCCTAGATTGGGTGTGACAATCGACGCTTGTTGCCTCAACATTCTGATCAAAGGTTTGTGTGACTGTGACAAGTTGGATTCTGCCTTCGCATTGCTCGATGAATTTCCCAAACAGGGTTGCAGGCCTACCGTGAAGACCTACTCGACTTTGATGCATAGCCTCTGTGAGCATGGTAGAGTTGATGAAGCGTTTGAGTTTTTTGAGAGGATGGAGAGAGAGGGTTGCTTTCCTGATACGATTTCGTTCAATGTACTGATCTCAGGGTTGTGTAAGCAGGGGAGAGTGAGCGAAGGAATGGAGCTTCTGGAGAAAATGAAGTTTAAGGGTTGTTACCCGAATTCTGGATCATATCAAACTGTCTTGTATGGTTTACTTGATTCTGAGAAATTTGTTGAGGCTAAGCGTTTCATTGAAGTGATGCTTAATGAGGGTCGGCTCCCGAGTTTTCTTTCTTACAAGTTAGTGATTCAGGGCCTCTGTGAGGAAAACTTATTGGAAGATGTTGATGTGGTTTTGAGGCAGATGATACATCAGGGATTTATCCCGAAGATGGGGTTGTGGAGGAAGATCATTGAGAGTATATTTCCTGGGAAGAACAGAAACATCTGCCTCTCTTACTGTCAAGTTATTTATGAGTAGTTAAATCTGGAATGTTGCTTCCCTGATGTGATTTATCTGCCATGAATTAACGAAGGAGTCTCACTTGGGTGATTGACAACTAAATTGTTTCCTGGGATGGGGAATCACTCAATTGCACGAGTTACAGGGAGGAGTCACAGGGACAATTCGTTCGCAAATGGGAGAGAGCACATAAGCCTCCATCAAACCGCACAGGAATTTTGGTGTGAAGGTAGTTACTCCGATCTGGTCCTCGAAACTGAGTCCCAGTATCAAGCAACAAAAACTGTACTCGAATTATATACTGGGTTGAATAAAGAAAGGTTGCCAAGTTACGTTTCATGTACAATCTGGAAACTGGAATTAGAGATTACTAGTAAGAACATAAACTAGTTCATGTTTGAGGGCTATACTGTTAAGAAAATAAGTTGGAAACACTTGCAATCATATGATTTCACTTCTCAAAAATCAAAAGAAAAAACAAAAAATTCTTACAGAAGAGGCTCGCAATTTGCCTGCCCGAAAATAAAATAAAATAAAGATACTATTTTACAGATGATTCTTACAAGAAGGCGATTATGATCATTCCTACAAATCCTGAAGTATATGACAATTACTTCATCAGGCAAGCTGATTCTGAAAACTGAAATGGTATATTAGTATTCATCCATAATGGAAGACCATCGGAGAGTACTGTGGATCACCAAAAAATTCTGTGACTTACTTTGCTTCCTAGTTAGCTTGAGAGGGTTTGGGGTTCAAGGATTCTTCAACTACTCTTCCATCATGCATATCAGAGCATCTTGTTCCATCAAGAGAAGTCCTTCCTTCATCATTGTGAAAAACCTCCACGACAGTAACAGAGTTTGTTGGGGAGCTGCAATGGCCCACCTGGGCATTTTGATCCTTCAAATCCAGAGGTTCCCTGCCATGTTCCAATATGAAAGTTGAATCAACGGGGATCCCATCAAATCTAGGGGTCTGACTGTAATCCCTTGTAGAGGTAGTAGATACCTCATCAGAGGAGTCTGATTCTAAAATAGTGCCCCTCTCAGTCAACAATGAGCGTAATTCCCCTTTAGATCCTTGGGTATCAGTCTCTGTCGACACTGATCTTGGATCCCCTTTGCATTTTTTCGATAATTTCCTTGATAGTGATTGCTTTAGCCCATGAGCAGACTTTCCAGCATGCTTGAGAACGCTCTTTGCCATCCCTTTCATGTTGCCCTTTCCTGGGCTTTCAGATAAACTTCCATCAGGACTTGAGCTCCCCTTTTCTGCTCTTGGGTCTTTGACAGTAGCTGGAATAGTAACATTATCGTCCACAATAAGTTTCACACCAGTCGTCTTCTCATTGACTGCCAGAAGGTTGACATGTGGTGAGTGAAAAACCTCGCTTGTGTTGTTAAGCTCCTCCCTTCTAGGGCTCCTGTGAAAAAACAAACTGAGTTTCTGTAGGCCCTTTTGAACCATCTTCAGCGGTTTTGGTCTACTTTCCGCTAGATTTCCATCACTGCTGCTACTGTCATATTTGTTGGACACTGCTGCTGCTGAATTGGCACTACCTATGGTATCATTATCCTCCCTTTGTATTTGGGTCTCAAAGTGCCTACTCTTCCCTTTTCTAGGTTCCCAAGTTTGTGAGACATCACTTCCTGGGTGATGGATCCATACTCCAGTCTGTTGTTGCCCTTCAAAGTTGATGGGTTCAAATTTATCTGCAAATTTTGGAGACTGTTCAGATGATCCATTTGATTCAGAACCTTTTTGAGTAGTTTCAGCTGCAGCAAAGCTTTTATTTTCTTCCTTGTTTAACGGTTCCTCAAGGCCAAAACAGTCTTCTCCCTGTAGAAATTTGCCTTGAATTCAGGGAAAACTCTAAACTAAAATTTTCATTTCAGGTAAGAGACAAAATATGTACCTTCCCATTGATATCAACCACAGTAACGACCAGATGCAATCTACCCATTTTAATGTTCTTAAGAGGCAGCCACATGTCATGCCTTTGCCTGTCCCTTAGGTCACTGATGTTCACAGAACAGTCTCTGTTGATAGCAGGAACCTTTAAGTACACTTGAATATATCAATCTAAGACAATATTGTGGGTACACCCTTACTCTCCCCCCCCCCCCCTTTCTGGGAAGAAAAATGACAATAGTAAACTCTTGGTTTTTTCCCCCCTCTAAGGGGCAGAGGATGATATTAAGAGAAGTGTATTGCACATAACATTTCACTTAAAACCAGTAAATTATTATTGAAGGGGTTAGAGGTCGGGGTTGAGACACAAACCCAAGGGTATCATCAAGGAAGTGGTCCTTGTCACGAACTTCAAGATTTAGTATATTTGGCGACTCCCATGTACATATGGGGATTTTGAATTCCTCTTGCCATATTGGAGTCAGAGTTTTCTTTTGAATCTTTGTTTGAAATCTGTAAGGGCCAAGCTGTCCCTTAACATAAGGATCAGCCAATCCTACAAAAAAGATCCAGTCAAAATCCATCAGAGAACTATATGAGGTTAGAGTAATAACATATTGGATATTGAGTATCCATAGCTTAGTGTAACTAACCATTTGGATCTGATGGTTTCATGTCTGCTGCTTCCACAATTTCTACTCTAGCATACGCAATGGGATCTTTCTCATCCACAGTGAACCAACTTTCTGAAAAAATTTGAGGCAACAACAGATCATGAATAATTGGCACCTTTATTCTGTACAAGCAGCAAGCAACAAAAGATAACAGAAAACACTTCACCCCCACACAGACACTCATCATACAAAGAAATATATTATTGATGGAGGTGATAGCTTAGACAAAAACATGAGGAGGCGCCTAGGTCATATTGTTATCCTTCAAGATTTAACTGGGTCTTGAAAAATGGACAACCTAGTTAGCAGTTAGCTTCACGGATTAAAAATTCCATCTCATAGGCAACTAGGTTGTCGTGATGACAAGTCAATAATGTCCAATGGGTTAGTCAATATTGCATGGTTGGAGCATGATACCATGTGATCTAGGAAATTATACACTAGAGAGTTCCTAAAGCTGTAAGTTCTAACCAATCCAACAAGACTTAGTTATGGTGCAGTACAAGCATAAATATTAAAAAAAATTTCACCAAATAATTATATAAAAAAGGCGAATTATTACCATCACAAGGTCTGTTATTTCTCTAAACATCACAAAGCATCTATTCTGCCATGTAGACAGATGATGTGTCCATTCCAACAGTTGTATAGAGAGGACATGGTCTAGATTAGCCACGTGACAAATGAGTCTAATTCAATCAAATACCCCCTTTTGTATCGACATGCATACTGTGTATATCCATGCATGTATACCAACACTCGAGACATTACTGTACACTGTACCAACTTTGAGCAGAAATACACAATTTAGATTAAAAAAATCATAAAAATGGATGGCTTAGATTTATCTTGTGATTTTGGGAAATGTCACCTTCCGTTCTTACATCGATAACTACCCAAAAAAAAGGTCAAACCAAATGAATTAAGAAAGTTGAAAACTATATCTAAATAAAAAAATTGGTCATTGTGTTTAGAGAAATCAATCAAACTAAACCAAGAGAAATAGGACTGGTAAAATGAAAGAAAAAAGCATTAGGGTTTTTGAAAACATCTTAAGACTTATATAAAGCAAATTTTGCCTTGTCCATAGTCCATACAACTGATGCTGTCTATCCAAGTGTGACATAATAATGTAGTTCTAGATTGGTAGGAGACCAACTAGAAGCCAGTAAACCAGGATCTGCTATGAACACTAAATCGGCTAGGCTAAGATAGGTGTTTTTGGTGAAATTAGGGTTAGGGTTTGATGTGTGGGTTATGTCAAGTTGATGTAGGGGAGTTTATCAGTGAAGGTCCTGAGATGTTTTGATGGAGGGAACTATGTAAACTTGAATGGGCAGCAGGTTAGGGTTAGGTTTTCTGGGTTTTTGAAGAGAGGAATATGGGTGATGCAGAACTCTCAGGTTTCGTGGATGGCTGGTTATGTCTGGTCAGGTTTTTTATGTTGGAAAAGTGAAAAATAAAAGGGGGGATTGTTAAGGTTGGGATGTAGAAGGTTAGGAGAAGAATGATGGTGGGTTGCGGATGTAGGACTTTAGTTCTGCATCACAAAATTACGAGAGGTTTCTTGGATGGCCCAACTAGGAGAAACTTCACAGGTTTGATGGGGCCAACAATTTGTGAAAAACTAGAAACAAGATCCCCTACTCACATGTCTTCAACCCAAAAGGGGTTGGCTTGAGTGACAAAATGAAGCTTTAAAAATTCAGTTGAAAAATAAAAATTTTAAAAAGAACTGAAAAGAAATGGACAGTTGAAAATACAAGGGAAAATACCAATTCATGTGACCATAAATGACTGGATTTGAAAATTGGACACGTGGGCAATCCAGGCACCCTTATGTACCCAACACTTGGCATTGCCACAGCACCCTTACGACCATTACGTGGCAAAACTAGGTGGTCCGTCAAGTAGATTACTTCCTCTACTGCCTTCCAGTAAAACCTTTTCCCTAAGCAGACGAAACAGAAAACTTCCAAGGCTAGGGTTTATGAAAATTTACTGGCAAGACAATCTCTTACGTTAATCTAGAAGGTTTTAATGAAGGGAATTAAATATTGGTCTCACAAAGATGAAAAGATAGAAGTAGTAATACAGTAGTTTGTATTACCAGATAAAACTCAACTCATTGAAGAATTTGGAAAGTAGTAGCACAGACATATGAACTACACTAGTTCTGCAATCTAACAATATGGAGAACTAGATGTAGAATTATAGAATACAGCAAGATGGATGACTGCAAGGAAAATGCTATTGTCTCCTTGCCCTAAGAATTATTTAATTAGTTTCCAATAACACAAATTGATGAGAGGAAGCCCCACTGATGAAAATATGTAGAACAACCAAGCAAGCAATTGATATCAAAATATTCAAGCATAAGGATAAGGTTAAGTGCCAGTACAGGCACGGGTGTGTCTGTGGGCATTCATGTAAGGAGACCGGCCCAGACTACCTTGAGGGTGGTATTTCTTCCCCCGCCCTTCTCCCCAATCAATCCTTTCTTTCATTTAAGAGAATGGGTTATATCTAAAGCTCACCTTATATCCCATTTTAAGGATATATCCAGTTTGGCCCATCACTGTTTTATGGGTTGATTGGTTCTTATTTGGCCAAGGATATTTGGCTCTATGATTCATGTGTTATTTTCCCATAAACTGGGCACATAATATGATCCCTTTCTACTTTGGGCGCTCTTTCAAAGTGTAGGACCCTTTTGGTGGTCTAGGGTAACTTGAGTGTTTTATGGGGTCCAGACCTTTTATTTGCAATACTTTTCTTTTCGGCCGACATGGCTATTTCATAAACAGTGTTTCAAAAGAATCGTATTTAGGGTTTAGGTTTTTGAATTTTATGTAAAGGAGATCTTTCCAGAACAATAATGATATTTAAGATTCTATAAGGACTGTTTTCTGGGGAAAATGTAAGTTGGATACCACTTCGCTTAATATATTAGTACGGATACCAGTCACATGCATATCATTCAATATGAACATTACTACAAACTTTATTTAAAATTTTACTTATTCCATAATTAATCTACAAGGGGTCCCAGGTTTTCCTGGCCTTTGCCCCGGTGAAAATTATATCAATCAAACATTAGCATCGTAACTCCTTTTGTATGGGATATCTGCAGATTCTGCACGCATCAGCCAGCCAACTAGCCACATATCAAAACACCTGTTAGGCATGTAAAAATACTTTCCATGCACAAAAGGATGTTTAGAGGCATGAACAGTGTGTATCCAACACAATCATAAGTTCATAACTTTTGTGAATTGTGTGTGTGGTATGGCTCTGTTACTGGTTCCTCTTCATAGTCAGAAGCTGATCTAATTCCTTTCTGAGGTGCCTTTTAATGTTGAGATGAACTCAGTAACATTTCTGCAAAGCAGAATCATCCAAATCCTATAGCATTGTAGTAGAACTTTCTACAAAGCATAACTGAACTGAAGCCAACAATCCTCATTCTATTTGTCTGCTTTGCGTCAGCGATCAAATCCTGCTCAGAAATTCCAGTCCATCTACTGTACTATTGTTTATCAGAAGTCATTGTGATTTTTCACATGGCTTGACACATGTCCTTCTGTGTCCTACCCTTGTCCTCTAGATTCTTCAAGTAGCACCTTTTAGTTCCTCACTATTCACAGTTGTCAGTCTTCATTGCACATGGCCAAACCATCACCCCTTGTGGCTTTCTTCAAGTCTCAACCGAAGTCCTTGGTTATCTCCTAATCTATTTACAGCCTCCACAACTTGCAACCCATAATTACTGTCTATTGCAATTCTTAGTCTTCATCTCACATTATCCAAACAATTATAACCAATTTCTTTGAACATATCACCTATTGGGGCTACCCATAATTCCCATGAATGCAATCATTCCTAATTATACCATTCATAATATAGCCACTCACTCATCTGAACATTCTCATCTCAGCTAACTCACCTATGCGTGTTTTTGTTTCTTCACTTTTCAGTATTCTGCTCCATAAAGCATGCAGGTATTCATAACCATCTTATAAAATCTCCCCTGGAATTGAATGCTATATCATCAACCAGATAGCACTCGAGAATCATGTTTCCACTTTCATTAACTGCAGTCCAATTCAATGAACATTCTATGAAATTTCTCCCTCACAAACGATTCAAGAAAACAAAAGAATATTTAGGGGCATATCTCTTCACCACTAATCATGAATACCCCCTTTTCAACCCCAAAACTTCTATTGAAATTTTCATCTTTCTTAAGACTGGCTTATCTTAAAATCGTCTAGTTCAAAAGCATACCTCCATTTCGATCCAACTTGGATGAGCTCCTATCTGATCTCACATTCTCACTCATTACAACCATGTCATCAATAAAAGAAATAAAAAAGTTTAAAAACTTCGTAAGATATTCTTCTATTGTAACAACCTTCTTCTTCCAGTTTGATTCTTGACTTAAAACAACTCAACAAAACCATTGCCAACTAAATTTCTAGAGCCTTTTTTTTTTTTTTTAAAGTGGTACTATAAAAAAAAAAGTTCTAAGTGGGGAAACCTATTAACCTACTTCTCCTCCTTCAAGCGTATTCTTGAGAAAACCCTCCACTTCATTTTCTTTGATTCATTCTTTCTTTCGTTCATTTATCTGCTCTCTCTTTTTCCCCACTCCCTTAACTACTCAACAGTTTTTTCCTCAACCCAAACCAACAAAATCATCGCCATCCTCATTATCTAACCAAAGCTTCAGCTCTCCATCCTCATTTTACCACTTACAAAGGACAGATCCCTTCTGATTCTGGAAAGGTTTGCTTTATGAATTTAAACCCTTTATTACAAGCATAATTGTACTCCGTAAAAGGGAATCTGTTTGGTGTAGAATCCTGAAATATGTTCGGAAAAGGAAGGAAAAGGAAATGCTGCTTGTTAATAAAAAGGTAAAATGCAATATACTCCGTGGTGCTTGCGAAAGTTCCAAAATTAGCAGAGTTGTACAGAGAAATGAGTGGTTACATGACTAGAGACACGTCATGAAATTCTTGGGAAGACTAACAAACTCTATGGGACTGGTACCAACCAAACAATTAGCTGACAGTATTGGTTTATAAATATAGTTTCATCACTTCCCATCAAAATGACACCACACTTCCAGCTGTTAAGCTCTAAACCTGATAGTTATTTTTGTCACAGTTACCTGTTGGTTCTGAAACAAATTTTTCCACATCAACAACCAGCATATTGGGCTGAAAAGTTAAAAAAAGTTCAAGTAAGAACAAATAATTAAAAATGAAATTTTGAAATTTGAAAATTACTAGTGCATCCTAAAGCAACTAAAGCAAGGAGGGAAAAACAAAAAAGCAAAAAACAAAAAATTGACAGAGGTAACAACTTATCAACAGCTAATGCAGAACTAACCTCAACAAGTGTCTGTTCAAAAGCAACAGCAAGAAGATTATCCTGATCAAAAGAAACATTATGCAAATGGTCAAATTCCTCGGAAAAGAAACAAAAAAGATGTAACCATGTAGTCCATGAAACATGGCATAAATGCTTACAAGCCATCCTGCTATCCCTGGAAGTTCTGTGACATCAAGTCCATGATTGAAGATGGGTTTTACCGTCATCTGGAAATAAGGTGGCTCAACAAAGCACACCCGCAAACGTCCAAGAAAAGGCCACTCACGGAGGAACCTCACACCAACCAAGACCTAGAAAAGAGAGGGAAAAAAAACTTATCATGATACTAGACACACAAAAAATAGTGAGAGAGATTAATTCAAATTGTATCTTCATATGCTTCTACAAGTTTCATTATTAAATTCAGTAAAAGATCTGCTTCTAAAATCCAAACCATTCATTGCCTCACGTATCAATTCATATCATCAGAACATCCCCTTCCCCCCCCCCCCCAAAAAAAAAAAAAAAAAGAGTTAGTAATTACATTTCAACTTTTCCAGAATGACCACAAATTGAATATTCTTAAAATTTTGAAGCATCAAATTAAGCTTGAGAGATCAACCACTGAGAAAACCTATTGAAAAACCTAATCTACAGAAAACCTGATGTAAATGAAGGTGTCCAGTACAACTAATATACAGCTGAAATACCCCATATTTCATTCATTCATCCTTTTGAAAAACTTACTCTACAGAAAAGACAGACTGATTCAAATCTCTTAATAGCAGAAAACCCTCATTAAAATTTTGTGCCATTTCCCAGAACCTGGCTAGGCATAATTGTCTTTTGTAAGTTCTTTACTTGCAGAGGGTAAGAAGCTTTGAAGTTGCAGTTGCAGCTGTTTCAGATGGTAAAGGCCATGGCGTGTTGCTGCCAGGTCCTGGGATCCAATCTTGCCCTCACCATATCCCATGGGAGGGTTAAGGGGTGGGGAGAAAGATGTAAGTACCAACAAAAAAATGAAGAAAAGAAAGTTAAGAAGCCTCCTGTTCACATTCCACTGTAAGTTTGAAACTTATTAGATGCCCAAGTAGGGATTCCATACTGTTTTTGTCTATTTGTTCTTTTCATCTCTTTTCCCCCTCATGGTGTGCTGATTTCTATCAGTTGGATGCTTGTTTACTGTTTCAATGAAACACTTCTCACCAAATTTGTGTAATTTCCATCACATTATTACATAAATTATCATCAATGAGCGGTAAAATAATCCTTTCAAAATGAAAGCTTGACGTCCAATCAAATCAAAGTAACTTCAAAAGTTAAAAACCATCAGTTTTTTACCTTTCCTTCGACATGCATGCCCGTCACATGCAACTTAGCCCAAATGCCAAATCCTAGCCTTTTCCTCAGCTTCACAGCAAGTATCCCACTCATATCATCCCCAGAGAGAAAATTCATTCCCAACTCCAGAACCTGCATTCACTTAATTGTAAACTTTCCATTACAAAAAATAGGAAATATTAACCCTCACCCCCCCCCCCCCCAAAAAAAATAAAATTTAAACATAAATAAATAAAAGCCCAGAGCAACATAGATCTGCTTGAATGGTAGGAACAGTGACTTATACCAAGTGATCATCATCAGCACATTGGCGAAGAACCCTAATATCTGTGAAAATTGGTGGGGTCCTTCCCAAGTACAGGTGCTGAACCACTGCTTTCTTCTGCATATATAATAGAATGTAAACGAAATTAATTTCTCAATGGACCACAATGAAAACATCAATCAAATTTTACACTGACATCTTAATACAGAGTCCGTGGTAACCGAACTGCTACATAGTCAGTCACAACTTAACCCCAAACAGCACAGATCAGGGCCACGATAAAAAAGATTTGGCTACAATGGTTATACTCTCCATATTAAATATTATTGGTAATGGGATTCGAAGCAGATCAATGCAGCAAGAAAGTACATCTTAGGATGATCTCTGGATTACAAATACTCAGAAAGTAAATTCATACAGCAGTCCAAGGTTTGTACTTCTCCAAGAACCAAGGTATAAGAGGAAGAAGGAGTTTCTGTGATGCAATCTGCTCCATGCATATTGGCCAGATTTTCTCTACTGCATGGTTCAACCACCGCACTGTCTCTGCATCAGAAAGTACCTGAAAGACCCAGAAAAACTTAATCAGGCAATTTGATGCCACAGCATTAAAAGTCCTCATTTGTTCATAAATTGACACTGGAAAACTGGAAGCACAAACGTAACAACTACAACCATACTAGCAAGATGAAAATACCCTTCTCTGATTTGCTTGCTTTTTTTCCTCGAATTGTAATTTCCTCCGCAGCCTCAGAGTATAACGCTCGTGAACCTTTCAGAAGAGAAACAAAAGCTCAGATTGGGAAGTAGGAGACATAGAGGCATATTATGAGGAAACATGATGTGACCCATCTCAATTAAATGCCAGATTCAGGAGCGAAATTTTAATTTAGTTTCCTGCTTAATTAAAGAATCACCATTGAACAAAGTAGATGGAGCTGAAACATTCAAAACATGGTGATTTACCCAGAGAAAAAAAGAAACATTCAAACATGAAGGGGCAATAGAAATACCTGATAGAGATAGATCAAACATATGAAGTAAAAGACAGGATGACACCAACTGAACGAAGACAAGAACCAAAGCACCACGAACACAATGGCGACATGATGTATCATAGAGACCTCCGTTATATCCATCCCTTCTGTCGAAGCACAGACCCCATTAATTATAGTAACACTCCATAAAAACTGACAAGTTACAACTTCCCCTTCCACAAACTTAACAGAATTGAATCACAAACATCTCACAACACAGAGTCATGAACTACTTAAATCTCAGAACTTCCATTTCCCTGTGTACAACTATCGTTCAAAACTTTCAAAAAGATTGATTCTCAATGAAATCACGCATATACCTATAGATTCCTCCTTTCGTTTCACCTTCACTGGGTTACAAATCCATCAATTTCAAAACTTAACGGTAAAAAATCGGGTGATGGAAAAAAAAAATACCAAAACGAGAATCCAAGAGATACAGAACAAGACTTCCATCAAATCAAACAGTAAGCAAACAAAAGACGTAAACCCATACTTATTCGTCTACTCTATTTCCAATCAAGCAGAAATGGAACGTCGAAGCCTTCTGATTCATCAATTGAAGTGTCAGAAAACCTAAAACACCAAAACTCATACTCCCTTCAAACTGAAAGTGAAATTATGCAATCAATGCGTCAAAGCAGAGGTCTCACGTATCTGCAAATTCAAAATTCATCATTTATTCTTCTACTCTATTTCCAATCAACCACAATACAAATGTTGAATTAAGGATAAGGTTTTCTGACCGGTTTCTGTCGAAGATTCTGTAGTTTTTCAGTTGTCGGAGACGTGAAAGGAAAGCCGCACCGAGTGAGATGCAGATTGCAGAGGATTTGCCGATGTGGAGGGCGATGTACCTTGTAAGCATTGGGTGACTGTTTCAAAATCTAATTTCCATGATTCGTTTGACCAACGGATCGATTGCCGTGTCGGTTTGACATATAATCTACGTGTCGGCAAAGGGAGGAGAGAAGACCGAGAGGTCAGAGGCTTTCAAACCCTCCACCTAAAAAATGTAAGAGGCGAGAGGAATATTTAGATGTATACGCGGCGAGATATGGATTTATGCTGATGACTCCTTATCTTCCTTTGAAAATATCCTGGTCCCTAGGTCTGGACCGTTTGATGATCATATCGTCGATCTCAAGTTTTCATTACTTTTTTACCAGGAAAAAATATAAACTTTCCATTACTTTATATTTTTATGGTCAAGAAAAATCATTGCTTTATATGAAACGGGAGAAGGTTACCTCTCATTGTTACATTACGACTTAGGTCTTTTGTTCACATGTCAATTTATTGAATTTTATTAATTCATTTGGAATGTACGACAATAAAAAAAAGTTATACCTAATGCACAAGGCTCTAGCCACTAGGGGGTCTTAAAGAACGCATGCCAATGCATTTGAAGATATTATATGGAATGCATATAAGTACATATGAAGATATTTAATTGAATCAAATTTAAAAATTTAACATATGGTTGATCTAGATCATGGCATCTATATCCATTATCCAACCATCAAAATAATAAAAAATCATCTATCCATGTGGCAAGACATATAAGAAAGGTTCCTATGATGGATGAGGAATTATGTTTCTTAAAATAATTATTATTAGGGAAAGAGAATGTCACCCAGTCGCGTAGCATATGCTGCCTCTGTGCCTTAATATAGGGGCATGCAAAAGGACCATTGTATCCCTTGGAACCCTAGAAATGACCACAGGTGTGGCAGTCATTTCCAGTGCCCCTATGATAGGACGCAAGGGCGACGTGTTTGGCGCAACCGGGTGGCATTCTTTCTCCTTTATTATTATTGGGTACAAAGAAAAGCTTTCTTTTCCCATGACCTCAAACTCAACCCCTCTCACTTAATGGTGTTTATCGGTTCGATTCTAGTCAAACGGTTTAGTTTTGATTCAATCTACGATAAATTGAAATCGAACCAAATACTATTTGGAACCGAATGTTGTCTGGTTTTGATTATTTAGATTCAGTTTGAGTCTAGTTCCATAAGTTATATAATAGCATTGAGGAAGAAGAAATGTACAGAATCATTTATATATGCTTTAAAAGGTTAAACTAAAATTAACATGTTCAACACCATACAAACACATTATCAAATTTAAATTCTCGAAATCGAAGAGTTTAACAGCTGTAATTATTTTGTATTGGTCCAAAGTCCAAACAAGGTTTGGTTTGGCTTTTTTTTCGGTTTATTAATTTATGATTTATCGGTAACGCTTTTAATCGATTTATCGATTTTTAATCTGTGGGAACTGATTTTTTCAGTTTACAACCACCGAACCAAATTGAAGATTATAGTCAAAACCAAAACGATTAGTTTTGTTTGATTCGATTCAATTTTAAATAGTAAGTTTGAATTTTATTATTATTAGGGATTTTTTCAACTGCCCCTCTAAAAAGTCAAACTTACGAATTCCCCCTGAACTTTCATTAATTCCAATTGCACCCTTGCTTTCCAAACTAAGTACCACTATAGTCTCTCCCGTAAGTCAAAGACGTTATTTTATAACGGATCGCAGTTTTTGAATATTATTGGACCATTCTGCCCCTTGATAATGTAAAATGACAAAAATGTCCTCACCTGAAAAAAAAAATCCAACCCATCTTCTCCAAATCTCTGCAATTTTTTCATTTTTTTCAAACCCTAAACGATTTTTAGAGGAAGAACAGAAAAAGCCTCCATATCCCAAATTTGTGGTCATGATCATCATCATCCAATCCAAGGAAATCAAAAGGACCAATCCCATCAAGCTCTTGCACAAAGCCACCTTCACAATAAGGGCACACTGCATCTCGCCCTCAAAGTTGCACAGGCCGCCTGCATCTGTGGCACCAATGTATGTTCCCATTGCTCGACATTTTCTCCCTCTCACTCCAGTCGGATCTCTCAAACAAAACCCCTAATCAAATGCTCCAAATTCCTTATTTTTCTTGCAAATCCTTTCAAAAGCTATCAATTCAACAAAATACAACTAAAAAAACAACAATAATAAAACTAAATCATGCAATTGATGCACACGAGAAAACTAAAAACTGAATGGAAATTTGAAAAAGGAAAAAAACAAATATCAAAGAAGGGATGAAGTTCAAATGATAAAAACAAACATGCAAGAACCAAGAACCGTTGATCTATAGATGAAGGATACAAAACTATAAAAAAAAAAGAAAATGAATTGACAAGTTACAAAAACAAAAACATCGAAGAAATTTACAGTGATTTCTTTGCACCAAAACAGAATTACAGAGAAAGGAAGAAGAAACGAACCTTAGGAGATCAGAATTTTAAGGCCGAGATGCTTCCATTATCGCCAAACGAGACCTATAGGGCGAGAGAGACAGAGAAAGGGGTGACATCAAAATCCTTGAAATGAAGGGTTTAGACAAACGATAAGAAAAAGATGAGGACACAATGAAACCCAATGCCATGCCACAGTAGATCCATATCTTTTCTTCTTCATCCTCGTTGCCGCCATTAGAAACCTTGCCAATGTGGGGTGTTTTACAACCATCATCATCCCTGGGGCATTTGTTTGAAAACAGTGATCCACAAAGTTGTGCGTTACCCAAGTAATTGGATGATTCATTGAGTGTTTGAAATTGGTTTCCTTGATCGAAGGAGTTCAATCTTCCTCTAAAAATCGTTTAGGGTTTGAAAAAAAGAAAAATTGCAGAGGTTTGGGGAAGATGGGTTTTTTTTTTTTTTTTTCAAGTAAAAACATTTTTGTCATTTTACCTTATCAAGGGGCAGAATGGTCCAACAATGTTCAAAAATTAGGATCCATTATAACATAACGTCTCTGACTAACGAGAGGGACTATAGTGGTACTTAGTTTGAAAAACAAGAGAAAAATTAGGATTAGTGAAAGTTCAAGGGGGCATTTGTAAGTTTGGCCTTTTTCAGGGGGCATTTAAAAAAATCCTTATTATTATTATATGTTTCACCTTTGACACCCTTACCCTCTCCCCCACTTGAGATTGTCATTAAATGGAAACATTACCTCCGGACTAAAAGGATATCTCTAAACGGGGAGAAAAACTGAAGGTTTTGGCCCGGAACAAAAGGAGAAAGTTTTCATTTACCCACATCGAAGGAAACAACAATAATCTACAAGCATTTTTAATTCCTCTATTTCTTCAAGGCATGAAATGCCTCTTCCTATTACCAAAAAAACAAGAAATGCCTTTTCCATCTTGACTAACATTGTACAATTGCAACGAGGGCCATGGGTGGAAGAAGAAGTATAGGAAAACTTGGTCTAAAATGAAAAAGTCGATGACCATCACCAACCATCATCGTACAATTATTGTTGGATTTAGAATCTATTTGGGTCTTTTTAGGTGTTTCTATGTTTAGTGAGGTATAACGCTTCACTATTTGTCACTTGGCAGTACATGGGTTTGTTTATGTGATGGTGGATCTTACATATATCTTGATGGCCAAATTTTAATCCAAAGTAAACAACAAAAGTTACTCAAACTCTTATTCAACGTTTTAGTAAAATTATCAAAATGCCATAAAATGGAGATGAATGTAAAATACAAAATAGTATCTTTTGTAATTTTAGTTACTTCCTCTACTGGTTTTAAGTTGAAATTATACCAATGACATTCTTGTTTGGTCCTCGATAGGACTAACCCATATAGTGTCATGTGACAAATAGTAAAGCATTATCCTTTCGTAAGAAAACCTTTTTTGTTTCTTTGTAATAATAGAGATTTTTTTTTGGGTAGAGGGGAAAAAATAACAACTATGGATTTGTACCGAGATAGAACACTTGTCAAACCGGAACTCTCCATAACTACTTCAACCCACGAGGACATCCTATAAATACCAAGGTATGATCTAAGGTTGGGGGATCTTTGGACTACTCTCAATTTTCTTGGATTATCTATTACAAAGAAACCTGATTTAAGCATCGGAGAGTCCCCCGTCGGAGAATACCAGCTGTCCCTTGTGCATCTGTTCCTCTATGCAAATATCCCACATAGAAACAACCCGATGGTTTCTTACTACAAATGCCGCAATTACACAAACGATGCATTTGAATATCAATCATATTATTGCAAGTAACAATGAGTCATCAACATTCAAAACCACAATGAATCATATGGATACCATAACATATATTTGTAATATAAAATTTTGAAGTATACAGAAATTTGTGAGGTTCTCCCTCACATGGATTGCCAAATGGCAAATAGTGAAAGAATTTAGAAAATTTTGTTATCTTAAAAAGAAAAAGGATTTTTAATTGTGCTAGAAAAATATGAGGTTAAAAAATCACATGAAATTCATAGTGAGACTCATGGGAAGAGCGGATTCCATGTGACTAGCCCAAAGGACATTGAACGTTACTTGTACAAGGACACGATCCATGATCGAAAAATATCTAGAGGAACCCGGCCACCTCGAAAACCCTTACCTTTTTGCCGAACTAGGAATCTTTTGTCATAATCATGGGAGATTTGAATGGTCATAGTGAAAGGTAAGTTTGCCTTGGAAAGAGCTGCGACCTACCCTTCTCCTTTTGCCATGCTTGGCTATTACAGTGAAGACTGATGCCAGCAACACATTTGGGGTGTTAAATCAGCTATCTTTGTATAGAAATTCCAAAACCAGAGTCTGTCACTCCACACCCAGTTAGTACCCCATTTTTAGGTTACTTACCTGTCCCTTCTTCCCACAATTTAAAGTTCAAACTTGAAACAGAAAAGGTCGAAAGAGAAATTATTTTAGAAGATGATACAATATTGCAAGCAACTCACCAGAAATTTAATAACCAACTTGATTCTTACCTTTTTTTATTGGGACTTTGAAGAAATGCTACCACATTTTACACATCTAACCTTTCACTCTACACCATGAATTGAAGGAGATTTTTCATGAAAACGAAACCAAATTATTGTTAGAAAAAACAACGTGGCAGAATAGTGATTTTGCATAAGAAAAATGAAAAAATAAAAAGAGAAATCAAATTCGCAAGACAAGATTTTATAAATCATTTTTCTCACATCTCTCAAAGATATCTACAATATATATGAAAACATTAACCTAGAAAGTACAAAATTACCCCTTGAGACCCACCTGATTTGGTTTGAGATTTGAACGAAAAATAGGGCAAAATACATATCAAATCGAAGATTTCGACGAGTTCTATTAAAAAACAGTCCCTTCAGCGCTTATGTATGCACTTTTAGGCCATTTATTATGTGCATTTCAAAGGCAAAACGACCCATCGAAAGAGCACCACAACACTTTCTGGACTGAGATCAAGCTTCACCAACAATTACCCACATGAATTTTTTATTTCTTTGGAGGAGGGGGTAGATTAGATTGGATAACAAAGTGAGAAACCTAGTAAAAATAGGGTAGTTTACCGCTTTGGCAGGACCAAACATGGATCATCTATCCGTGCTCAGGTGCTTCTTCTATAAATGTAACTGAACAATTCACCTTATTCACTGTGTTAAATATTGCCTTTAATTTTTTTGGTTTCTTCTTATGATACTAAAGCTAAGCTCTTCGATCTTCTTCTTCTCCTTCACTTTAACATATTTGGTTTTTTTGCTTTTGCAGGTCTCACAAAATAAAAGGAGCTGAACTAGTAAGGGAGGTACGGTGCAGCTTATGAGGGAGATTTCATGGAAGATCTTGCTCAAGACCACGCAGTCGATTCATATAACACCGCATCGGGGTATTAGTCTATCTCTGCTCCAAGATTTGGTGATGACCTACAGAAGCTATATCCAACTACGTAATCTTCATCAAGACCGGCCTGATAGCCTTCTACCTCGATGCGCTGTTCATGTGTAAGCTGTGTGTCTCTTGAGCAAGATCTCAGAGAAGTTTGCTAAAGCTCTAGTTTTTGTGGTTGCCAAAGCATATGGTTCCTTCTTGTGATCTTAAATGCAAGCTAATAGGTTTGGTTGGTGATTTCATGATTTGGGTATCAAAGAATAAAGATTGTTTTTATAAAGTTTGACTAGAAATTGGATAACTTTGTATCCTCTTTTAAACATTTTTCATATTTGTTATTCTTCTCATGTAGCTGACTTGATCTATGATGAAATTGATGATCTATTTACCTTAAATAGTTAGATCTATAAGTACAAAAACCTCAAATAGAGGATGGGTTTATACTAAAGAGTCTGGGAAGGGAAGGAGATAGGCATATCATAGGTATATAGTATAGGATCCCACTTAAAGGTTCTCTTTGGTTGGGTTTTGCTTTCACATTCTTGGGATGATTTCAAAAATTTTGGGGTGTTTGGTATAAATTTTTTTTTTTCTCTCTCTCTCTCTCTCACACAACCCCTTCCCCACCCTGCATGCCCTCTCTTCAGCCCTTCACAGATTGCGGAGAGCACAAGGAGATCGGCGGATGGGCTCATTTCGCCGCAGGCCTTCCCCTTAAGGTTCTTCTTCCTCCACTTCCCTTTGTTGTTCATCCCATTCTAACTCCAAAGTGGATTTCGTTTATGCAACCAAACAATTTTGATTTCTTGACCAAAAATCCATTTATTGACTGATTTAAGAAACCAATCTCAGTTAGAAATCCAAATCCAACCGAAGAGAACCTAAAGAAACTAGTATAAAATATGCATTGAGTTTTCCTTCCATTCACCACGGGATGGGAGAGGGCGGAAAAAGGTATTAGGATGGTATTTTGGAACATACTAAAACCCTAGAAGGGGTTTGCATGAGATATGATTCCTAAGATGATGGGTGAACTGTCATCTATGAGAGGAGGGAAACTTAGTCCATAAAATATAGATATCTTCGCAAGCCTATTGTTAAAATGTAAACATGTGAAGGCTTGGTGGATGGTGTGAATGTGTTCCAAATTTTAATTTCCTGAGCATTATAGTAATGGTTTTAGCGAATTTTGCATGTTCCAGGTACGGTGTTTCTTGTTTTGTTCTTAGGTTGATCTGCCAAGATTTGTACGTCCGTCAATGCGTAAGTATTTAAAGAGCGTACATTAATGTAAGGGTGTCCTCCTATGCATAGTGAATTGGGAGACTGAATGAGTGAATGTGGTCCCAACTCCCACTCACGTATTGTCATGTGGCCATGGTTTAAAAATCCGGAATCGGGACTCGGATCGGTTCCGGTAGATTTTGATCTGACTTCGGATGCAGATTCCAATCCAAATCCTGATTCAGAATCGGCATATTTGAGTATCTAGGGTTTTTCCATACAAGAGCGGGGAGAATCGGTATCGGCTGATCTGATCCATTTCTTAATACCCTTCACTAGGCTTGATGAAGTGGTGTCTTAAGGTAATGTTGTGACGATTGTCAAAAGATTGTGCCACCAATTTCTCATCAAACCCAATTTATATTAGACTATGTTTGGTTGTCAAGAAAAAAAAAATTTATTAGACAAAAGCTACGATGACACAATGATTAATTTATTTGTCTATCTCTCTCCTCAAATTCAAAAAGTTTTGAGTTATTTTTTTTTTCTTGATAACCAAACATAGCCTTATAGAAAGTGGTGGTCGTTAATTATAGGGAGGCAAGAGAACGCTACCTTGTCGTGTGGCCCCTAAGTAAGGAGCATGCACACAAAGCATCACATGCGATGGGACTTCCACCTTTACATGGGGGTAGGGCATTCATTTTGTGCCCCCTATGTCTACGTGCAGCGGCCACCACCAGGTAGTGTTCTTTCTCCTATTTAAAGACAAAATTCATCTGAAATGATCCCATAGGGGTGGGGCGGGGTTGTGAAAGGCATGGGAGGGGTGAGGTGAGATGCAGACGGTAGGGTTGGGGATGCTTTGGTAGAACAGCCGTGGGCTGCTGGAAGGTAGGAGAGGTAGGGTATCAAGGGTATTTAGGGATTTTAAAATACCAATAGCGAAGAGGATGTGGAAATTGTATTTTTTTGGGAATCAAAAAAGAAGTTTTGGGTGGGGGACTTTGAGTAAATATAGGTTGAGAATAAGGAAGTGACAGTAATTGCCCCTTAAAGCTATTATTGGGGATCGGTTTAAGCTGGTTTCTGTCTTCCACCATTCTTTTTGTTTGTTTTTGTGATATATTAATAAAGTGATAAAGAATGTTACTTGGTCGTGTGGCTCTTGTGCCTAGACATAGGATAAAATTGTGCAAAAAATACTACCCTGGTCCCATGAAATAAAAAATCACATTTATATAGATGCTCCTATGTGTGCTTTCATTGATCCCTGCACTAATATAGACGCTACACGACCAAACAACGATCTCTTATTCATTAATAAAATTTCGGTTTCCTGGGTACAACACTTTTAACATAAAGGAAAAGATTTCCTACACCAATAGTGTAATAATTGTCACGCCCCCATCCCAACAAGGGATAAAATACATTATAAGGGGTGACTAGGACAACGCTTGTCATCCTACTAAGCTGCCAGGATCACTGACACAGTGTCCCAACGCACAGTCATAACTAATATTAAAACAATATAATATCAGAGTGCGGAAAGGGAAATATTACATTCCAAATGATCAGTAGTTTTGCGGAAGCGTATAAAATCAATAATTACAAGATGATCAAAGCCTAGATGATAAATACTGTAGTTAATCCATTTTTCATTACCATCTAATAATGATTAACAAGGGTATAACAGTAAATGTTTTTACATGGGCCTACGCCCTAAAATAAACAAAAGGGAAACAAGTCCCTAGAGTTCTCACGGCCCGTAGGCGCAATCGTCACAAGGACACCCGTTGCCATGTTCCTCTAACACGACTTGGCTCCTCCGCACCGCATCATAATCTAAAAATTGTGTACACGAGGGGTTAGCTCTCCACCGAGCCAGTGAGGGGATGGGGATGCACAAACACACAATTCACATAGTCCAATGATGCATGCATATGTTAAGTAAATTTTCCACCTAACATCACAACTAAGTCAATGGCATATGCTATCGTGACAACTCGGGAGACACTGTGGGTCACTTAACTTATCGCCACAATGAAACCTCAATTGTCACCTGGGACCTACGCCGATCGAAGCCTCCAAGACCACTCAAGGCACCCGATAACCAATACTACCATGATCGGCCTCTCCCACCTCCACGAATCCGGTATACCGATTACCCAACACCTAAACCCCTGTTGGTAAGGGTCGTAGCATAAGGGTGTAAAATCCTAGCCACAGCTACATGCAAGTCCTATCGCCCGAGAGGGGCGCATCAACTTTTCATCCGGTTTAGTGCCCTTAGCACAAGACGGCACATACTGATTCAACATGACATTCAACATAATTTCTTCATAAATGTATATAGTGTTCGGGTTAACGGACCGTACCCACGCACCGAGACCCATCAAGGTACAACATTACCAATCAACATCATAACATTCACATATAAAAATATGCAATATGCGCAAGCATGCTTAATAATTTATAATGATGACATAATATACAATGCAATAATAATATCAAGCCCAAACAACCAAACCCACTCACTATTTGTGTTATGTCCCGATGTTATGAGTGTCGCCGCAATCAAGTAACACGTCACAAGATGAAAACTTTAAACCTAAATAAAGAGTGCAAACAGGATTAATTAAGTAAAGGGACGGATCCCCAAAAGGTCTCCCATTAATCATTTAAGTATAAGGTTTCGAGTGAAGTGGTTGCGGTGTGGTTTCATGCCCAAATTCGCAACCACATGTAAATCCTAGGAAACCGGGGTTCGGACGTTTTAGTCAAGGTCGGATGCGGATGTGGTTTCGAAAACGAATCCGAGTGTAAATCCGAGCTTCACAGGGGCTCGGGACAATTTTTGTCAAGGTCGGATGCGGATGTGGTTTCGAAAATCGAATCCGAGTGTAAATCCGACCTTCACGTAATCCTTCTCGGGAAGGTAATTTGGGTGGTTTCTTGCAGTCCGAAACCACATGTAAATCCTAGCTAACCAGGGGCTTAGGATAGTTTTAGTCAAGGTCGGTTGCGGTGTGGTTTGAAAATCGAATCCGAGTGTAAAACCACATACCCGCAGAACCGAAAATTGAAGGGTTTCTCACTAGGGATTCATTTTCCAAGGGGTTTAAAGGTAGGGAGGCTTCAAGAAAGCTTCCTCCTAGGTCCATTAGGGTTCTAAGACCTCATTAGGTCCATGTAATCCCATGGATTTAAGAGAAAACAAAGAGAACCTAAATTAGGACATAATATGGTAGAAACCTTAAATTTCTTAAATGGAAAGAGATTACTTAGGCTTAGGGCTTGTAATGGAGTGAAATAACTCCACCATAGTCTAGGTTTAGAGGTTCCATCGATTCCTTGGGTTCCAAGAGAACCCTAGGTTGAATTTCTCCCATTTCCCAAACCTCAAAAATCAAAATAGATGAAGAGATGTGGGTTTGAATGACTTACCTACCCCCAATATAGAAGGCTCCATGTTGAGGCTCCAAGAAGTGCTCTTCCAACCTCCAACCAAGTTTCTCCACCCTTCTTCCTCCTTCTCTCCTTCCTTCTTCCTTCTTTCTTCTTTCTTCTTTCTCCTTTCTCTCCTCTTTCTCTCCTCCACGATTTAGGTTAGATGGGAGAAGAAATGAAATGAATGCTTTCCCCCCCCCCTTTGTCTTATTTAAAGAAAATGGACCTTGGATCCTCTAAGTTAAATGGGTCAAATAGCTAAATGGATAGTTTAAGTTAAATGGGTCAAGAGTTAAATGGGTGGATCCAAGTTAAATGGGTCATTAGGCTAAATGGGTAGTTTAAGTTAAATGGGTCACCCAAGTTAAATGGGTACTCTAAGTTAGATGGGTCAAATAGAGTCAAATGGGCCTCTTAACTAAATGGGCCTGCCCATAGGTTTCAAATAGAAAAGAACCCACTTGGGGATGGGTCCATCCACCATGGGATTATAAGCCCATCACACGCTCCCTTAAATAAGTGGGACCCACAAATGGAATATTCCCAACTCAACTAAAATAGCCCGGGCTGTCCAAATCTTGACCCGCACTTCGAGGGCATCGAGGGAAAGGATAAATAAATAAACTTAAGGGCTAGAACTTACTATTTCCTTGTCATGGTTTGTCCCCCATGACCCCGAATAGTTCCTCCATAGGTAAAACCGCACTGTGGTCAATAATTTTGTAGTCGGGTTTGACCACCGTGAGAACACTCACCAAAGATACGTGGCGTTGATAACCACACGTCACGGGAAGAAATAATAATTAATTATGATCCGGTGCGGGTGTAACATCCTCCCCACCTTTACAAGAAATTTCGTCCCCGAAATTTGAGGCAACTAGGGTCTTAGTGAGAAGGGCGTTGGATAACAACATCCCAAGTCACCCACATCTTGAACTAAGTCAAAGGTCGGGTCAAGATGAGGCAGTGCCTACGTGGCACAACAAGTCAGTTCCACAATTCTCTTTTCCTTACAGGTCACATTACCACGGGGTGTGGTTCACAATAACCCTAGAAAAACAGGGTTCCAACTACTAAGTTAAGTCTCAAGGAACAGAGTTCCCTAAATCTTCCAGATCGGTGATACCATTCTAGCCTTCACTACTCCTGGTCATTCTTGGGTTACAGGACTTAACCCTTCCATGCCCCAACATAGGGTTCACATTCTCAAGGCTTTCACATCCGGTTGTCTCATTACCTAACCCAACTTTAGAATGATTTGGAATATTGATGGAATCTCCTATTGTTCACTCCCAGTACGGAGGGAACGCATTTGGTGATCCATTACCCCATTCATATCTGTCGTTGGAGAAGGTTTTGTTACATCCTTCAGTTTTAGCTTTCACAACCTTTAAACCTACTACAGTTATCCCACAGGAAAGAGTCCACATCAGTCCTCTTTCGAGAACCAACAACCTTTACTAGTTTTGGTCCAAGTCAACTCTTCAAGCATGTCTCAATAATTTAACCTACTCGATCATTAAATTCATTATTCATTTCCCTAAGGTTTGGTCAACCAAGGTCAGGGCTCCAACTAGTTTCACAGCAAGGTCGAGGTAAGTCATACTTGTAGTACCAGAGAATCACTCTAGTCACACAAGTCCAGGGTTCTAAGGGATATCTATATATATTTGTCACACCAATATGTAGGCATAGATTCAATAATTACATTCAAATCCCTATGGACATATCTCATCATCTAGGTCAATCCACAAGAACAAGAAGTTCTCAGTGCAGTTCACTAAGTCTTTTTTTTTTTTTTTTGGAAAGTCAAATCACGTGTAGGACTTTCTCTATGAGTCTAAACAAGGTTTGGATAAACCAAGTAAAGTTCAAATAGAGTCGTCACTAGCTTGAGGTGTTATGAATGACTTCCAAATACACGTGACCTTCATGGCTCAATCACATAGACCAGCCCAAACCAGCCTATTACTTTCCTTTCTTAGTACCTACCCATAAGGTTTGGGTCCTTAAATTCATAGGATCAAGGTCTTCATCCTCAAAGGTAACTCTTCTTCCTTTATGTAAGAGAGGAGTCACAATGTTACCAATGCTCGCTACTTTTTATTAGCCGCCCAATCGGGTACAAGTCCTAACCTCTTTCAATTCAAGGTATTGACTAGACTTAGGTGGTTCCCACAAATGGGTCACACAACGGGTGTCCGATCTAGGGTATAGGCACATAATCATCACATATAAGTGTAGTCAAAGGTCTCCAAAACCAGCTAAAAATCCTAAAAGAAATCGGGTGGACTCACGAGCGACGCGCAGACTCGGTGCATTCATGGCCCCTCCGCGAAAATAGGGAGAGTGGACTAACGGGCGGATGTGGAATGCGAATCCGCTCGCTTGTCCAATCTCAAAAGTCTCAATGGCCGAGAGGGTTTAAGTCAAACGGATTTACGGACGGATGCATGAGTGTGGATCCGTTCGTTGATCCGCACGATTTATAATGATAATTTCAAGTTTTATGCGGCGGATTCACGATAAGTGGATTCGCTCGCTCGCTCATTTGCGTAAATTTAACATAACAGAGCCGCGAGTTTTAAAACTCACTTTTGGCTCCAAAGAAAGGAACATAACCAGCAGGAGAAAAAGCTCTACAGGACTTCCGCTCAAGCTTCCCTCGAGTGGTTTTCTTGTAATCTTAAGCCTCAAGGTTTAACTCTCACTTGTTCAAGATATGGCTTTCTTTCCATTTCTACTTTCTCTTTTCTTAGATTTGGGATGAATCATCTTAAGTTGTGATCATGTCTTGATTTTGCTTGTAATCCCATAGCCATGTACACCAAATCCATACCAAAATTGATTGGCGAAACTAGGGTTTTTGGGTGTAATCAAGTCCTATTTGATCGATGGCACTAAGTTGTTGGATCCTTGTTTGATTATTGCACCTTTTATAAATTTCAAGTCTTTGCAAGTATTTTAGAGATTGTTGCTAGGTTTATCATATATAGTTGAATTTTACTTGGATTATGTTCAAGTTTTGGTTGTAGTAAAGTCCTCAATTCACAGATTTTGGGAAAACTCTCCAAGTTCAAATCTAATTCTTTTACATGCCATAAAATTCTCATAGAAAATTATCACATTGTCTTATCTTCAAGCATATTCTCTTGTACACATGATTGTTGATAAAATCCTTAAAATCTTTCCTCTTTTCCTCAAATAAATAATTCTTGTCTCTTGTTGAGGTATTTTCATCCAACAATTTGCTTGGTTGGCATTGGTTGGAATGTAAGTAGCCAAAAGTACATGTTGTTCACATTGATCTCATTATTCACATCCACACATTAGGAATGTCACATGAATTTTACATGTGCATTGATCTTATTCATTTCTCTTCACTCCAAACATCTTCCTATGGTTATCATGTCTCATTTTCCTTATATGATCTTGTCACAATACCATTTTCACATCTTGTATATATTTCATTTCTATACTTTTATTTGTCAAGCATAAAGTTTAAGTTACGGGTAAGATATGCCACAAGAGGGGCGATGGAAACATCAAATAGAGGTAATAAAAGCCTAACATAGGTTGGTTCATCAAGACAGGCAAGAAAATCCTTTCTCGGCTTGGCGGTTTTAGGTGTGGTTTTAAGTTGCAACCACATGTAAATCCGAGCTTTACAAAACCAATTTTGTTCTCGTAAATTCGTGGATTCTCAATGGGTTTCACAAAATTGAATCATGGTGAAACCGCATGGCCCAAAAATTAAAATTTTAAAACCCGCAACTTAGGGGTTTATTTCCCTCCTTGAAACACAATCCTAATACATTTGAAGAACCAAAAGTCGTGATCGTTCTTGCTCTCTCTTCCCTCGGTGGATTTTAGTGCTCCCAATTACTCCTCAACAACATCCAATCGCATTCGGTAAGATCTCTCTCTCTCCCATTGATTTCTCTCAAGGAGAAACCCCAAAATCGATTTCAGGTTTATAAAACTTGGGGTTTTTGTTTCCTTTTGCTTGGTAGGTTACTCACAACCTAATCTTAACCATTTTCTCATCATAAGCAACCTATACAAGGGCTTGCATACAATCTTGGCATCTAACTCAAGGATTTAGGTTGGATTTTGGAAAAACCAAAACCTACTCGAATTTTCCTCTTCTCTTTTGCCATGTATGAATCGGTCTTACTAGATAGGGCTTAGTTTACATCCTTTGAGTTGTCACAAGCCAAGTTTACTTGTTTCTCAAGATTCAAACTTCCAATCACAAAATCTGAATTTTTTTTTGAAGCTCAAGGCATGCTCCATGATTGAACAAGTCTACTTCTTGTTTGAACTTACTACTTTGTATAAAATATCATGTCCTAGGCATAATATGACCATGAATCTTCATTATTTATCATGTCATTCACATAATGGTCATGCCTTTTTTTTTTCCTAACTTCTTAGATCACAATTGGATAAAATCAAAATTTTCTAGCCTAAGAATCCTGCTGAAATTTAATTTGCTTTGGAAGGAAAATCAAGGACTAGGTTTTGAACTTCACAACCTTACATTGATCATCTACTTAGGCCTTAGCATTCAAGGTACAAATTTGCTATCAATCTTGGCTTTTGCCTGCAGTTAAAACAATTAATGGCCCCATGAGCACGGCGTACATGCGTTGAACAAGTTGCACCAACCGTCCTAGATCCACTATGGTTTCAAAAGATAGAGGACCCGAGCTTTACCAGGACTACTTCCGCTTTAAAAAAATATAGTGGAAGGGCGGGATGTAGTGTTGGATGATCTCAAAGCTTCCATGGTGGGGCAGAGATTCGAGGCATTGGGGTGGACCAACATTCTCAACCTTCTCGAACCATACTACCTACAACTCATTTACCATTCTATACAAATCGACACCGAGAACCTGGACACACAAAACTATCAGTTGTTTCATGTGTCAAGGGGGTGCCTATAGCCTTCATTAAGACGGTTGGCAGGCGTTATCAACGTGTCCATTGGAGGAGCAAGGACCTATTGTTCACTTAGAAGGAATCCCTATACCTTAATCAAGTGGGAGGTATTGACATTCGATGGCCATCAGCGGTGAACTCACGCGAGTGGTGGATGGCTTCGATGAGGTCACGAAGCAACTCTCCAATCGGACTTGGCGCCTAGAGGGTATCGAGAGAGGGGTAGATGACATCGACACCTTTCTTGGTCGCGGTGGTGGCGGTGGTGCAAATGACTAGCCCGCTTTCTCTCAACAAATTGAAGTTATCCCGGATCAGTTCTTCTAGTTCTTATCTTAGGATGACCAATTTGGGAACTTTAGAAATGGTAGACTTGTATATTTAATCCGAGATGAACAGAATCAAATGTTTTGAGTTGGAACAGATGAGATCTTGCATTTCGAGTTGAGAAAGACACATTATGCCGAAGCAGAGAATCTGGAACAATCATGGTGTTTAGATTAGTATCTTTTGATTGAGCGGGATAGAATCGTATGTTTTTGTTGGAATAGATAAAATCATGAATGTTGAAATGGGAAGGATATGATTGCCTCCCAAGAAGATTTGGAATAATTGAATATTTGTAATTAATCTTATATGTATCTCTATGTATTTGCTTAATTCTCTCTTATTTAAATCATTGTTGATAATTGTGCTTGGTTATGATTGATTCATTATTGTTTATGAATTATAACATATAGTTACCCATTTATGACCTACTTAAGGCTCAAAAGCAATTATATAGTTGTAGCTTTTATTATGGTTCAAGTCCTAAGTTCCATGTTACCTATTATCTTCTAAGTTCTTGTTTCACCACAATCAGTCTTCTCCTATGTCTCGCACACAATCATTTATGTTCTTGAAGATTTTTAGTTTAGAACCTAATTGTGGAGAGTAAATCAAGAGTCCGCGAGATCGTGGTCGGTGCGAGCATCATAGCTCGATACCACTGTCACGCCCATCCCAACAAGGGATAAAATACATTATAAGGGGTGACTAGGACAACGCTTGTCATCCTACTAAGCCGCCAGGATCATCGACACGTGTCCAACGCATACGTCATAACTAATATTAAAACAATATAATATCGAGTGCGGAAAGGGAAATATTACATTCCAAATGATCGTAGTTTTCTAAGCGTATAAAATCAATAATTACAAGATGATCAAAGCCTAGATGATAAATACCGTAGTTAATCCATTTTTCATTACCATCTAATAATGATTAACAAGGGTATAACAATAAATGTTTTTACATGGGCCTACGCCTAAAATAAACAAAAGGGAAACAAGTCCCTAGAGTTCTCACACCGTAGGCGCAATCGTCACAAGGACACCGTTGCCATGTTCCTCTAACACGCCTTCCTCCTCCGCACTGCATCATAATCTAAAAATTGTGTACACGAGGGGTTAGCTCTCCACTGAGCGGTGAGGGGATGGGGATGCACAAACACACAATTCACATAGTCCAATGATGCATGCATATGTTAAGTAAATTTTCCACCTAACATCACAACTAAGTCAATGGCATATGCTATCGTGACAACTCGGAGACACTCGTGGGTCACTTAACTTATCGCCACAATGAAACCTCAATTGTCACCTGGGACCTACGCCGATCGAAGCCTCCAAGACCACTCGGGCACCCACGATAACCAATACTACCATGATCGGCCTCTCCCACCTCCACGAATCCGGATATCGACACCCAACACCTAAACCCTGTTGGTAAGGGTCGAGCATAAGGGTGTAAAATCCTAGCCACAACTACATGCAAGTCCTATCGTCCCGAGAGGTAATCCGGCGCATCAACTTTTCATCCGGTTTAGTGCGGTTACAAGACGGCAAGCACATACAGCTTCAACATGACATTCAACATAATTTCTTCATAAATGTATATAGTGTTCGGGGTTCTGACCGTACCCACCGCACCGAGACCCATCAAGGTACAACATTACCAATCAACATCATAACATTCACATATAAAAATATGCAATATGCGCAAGCATGCTTAATAATTTATAATGATGACATAATATACAATGCAATAATAATATCAAGCCCAAACAACCAAACCCACTCACTATTTGTGTTATGTCCCGATGTTATGAGTGTCGCGCAATCAAGTAACACGTCACAAGATGAAAACTTTAAACCTAAATAAAGAGTGCAAACAGGATTAATTAAGTAAAGGGACGGATCCCCAAAAGGTCTCCCATTAATCATTTAAGTATAAGGTTTCGAAGTGAAGTGGTTGCGGGTGTGGTTTCATGCCCAAATTCTCGCAACCACATGTAAATCCTAGGAAACCGGGGTTCGGGACAGCTTTAGTCAAGGTCGGATGCGGATGTGGTTTTAAAATCGAATCCAGTGTAAATCCGAAGCTTCACGGGGCTCGGGACAATTTTTGTCAAGGTCGGATGCGGATGTGGTTTTAAAAATCGAATCCGAAGTGTAAATCCGACCTTCACGAATCCTTCTCGGGAAGGTAATTTAGGTGGTTTCTTGCGGTCCGAAACCACATGTAAATCCTAGCTAACCAGGGGCTTAGGATAGTTTTAGTCAAGGTCGGTTGCGGTGTGGTTTTAAAACCGAATCCGAGTGTAAAACCACATACCGCAGAACCGAAAATTGAAGGGTTTCTCACTAGGGATTCATTTTCCAAGGGGTTTAAAGGTAGGGAGGCTTCAAGAAAGCTTCCTCCTAGGTCCATTAGGGTTCTAAGACCTCATTAGGTCCATGTAATCCCATGGATTTAAGAGAAAACAAAGAGAACCTAAATTAGGACATAATATGGTAGAAACCTTAAATTTCTTAAATGGAAAGAGATTACTTAGGCTTAGGGCTTGTAATGGAGTGAAATAACTCCACCATAGTCTAGGTTTAGAGGTTCCATCGATTCCTTGGGTTCCAAGAGAACCCTAGGTTGAATTTCTCCCATTTCCCAAACCTCAAAAATCAAAATAGATGAAGAGATGTGGGTTTGAATGACTTACCTACCCCCAATATAGAAGGCTCCATGTTGAGGCTCCAAGAAGTGCTCTTCCAACCTCCAACCAAGTTTCTCCACCCTTCTTCCTCCTTCTCTCCTTCCTTCTTCCTTCTTTCTTCTTTCTTCTTTCTCCTTTCTCTCCTCTTTCTCTCCTCCACGATTTAGGTTAGATGGGAGAAGAAATGAAATGAATGCTTTCCCCCTTTGTCTTATTTAAAGAAAATGGACCTTGGATCCTCTAAGTTAAATGGGTCAAATAGCTAAATGGATAGTTTAAGTTAAATGGGTCAAGAGTTAAATGGGTGGATCCAAGTTAAATGGGTCATTAGGCTAAATGGGTAGTTTAAGTTAAATGGGTCACCCAAGTTAAATGGATACTCTAAGTTAGATGGGTCAAATAGAGTCAAATGGGCCTTCTTAACTAAATGGGCCTGCCCATAGGTTTCAAATGAAAAGAACCCACTTGGGATGGGTCCATCCACCATGGGATTATAAGCCCATCACACGCTCCCTTAAATAAGTGGGACCCACAAATGGAATATTCCCAACTCAACTAAAATAGCCGGGCTGTCCAAATCTTGACCCGCACTTCGAGGGCATCGAGGAAAGGATAAATAAATAAACTTAAGGCTGAACTTATTATTTCCTTGTCATGGTTTGTCCATGACCCGAATAGTTTCCTCCACAGGTAAAATGTGCGTAATTGATAATTTTGTAGCTGGGTTTGACCAGCGGTGAAACATTTCAAAGATACGTGTGATGAACTACACGTCACGGGAAGAAATAATAATTAATTATGATCAGTGCGCAGGTGTAACAATAATGATTTTCACACCGATGGCTTTTTTTTTCCCCTTAAAATATATAAAATGAATTTATTTAATTGACACCAGAATTGGTGCGGTAAAACCCATTACCAAATGACAATTGCTTACTATATATGACAAACTTGTGTGGATCCATGACATTAACGCACCACTCCTGTCTCATTTGCTTAACGTGTGTGATCACCACCCACTTGGCTCAGTTGGATGGTTATAGTCTAATCTGCTTCTTAGTGCCATGAAAGCGACAATTTCTATAACCAGCTATTTTTTATTTTTTGTGCAAATTTCTATCACCAAAATAAAGGAAGTTCCCACGATATGCCAGACACATCAAACATCACTTATAACGATTTTCTTCTTAGTAACTCTTATTAGTATCAAATAATTGGAAACTTTTTTTTTTTTTGTTTCTTTAGTATAATACACTTTTTCTTTGAGGAAGAGTAATATTACATTTGTATTTTAAAAGTGCGTGAAACATTAACAGCTATAAAGAATGATATGATGATAAATTATTTTTAAATTATTTTATAAATTATCTTTAAATTATAATTTAAAGAACTTTTGATAATAAGATAACAAACAATTCACAGAAAGTAGATGTATCATTTAGACAGTCCAATACATAAAACAAAGAAATATAATATGTCTACCCTTATATATGGAATCTATATAAATATCGTGTGCAACATGTAGCCCTACACCTAGACATAGGGGTGTAAATAAATAGTCAAAATCCGTTTTCGTATCCGTGTCCATATTTGTTTAGCACTATCCGAATCCGTCCGAAAGCTAAACGGATGCGGATACGGATAGGCTATAGTTATCCAAAAAGCTATATTTATATGTAAACAGATAAAATATCCGATTTGTATCCATGTTCGTATCCATTTAGCACTATCCGAACCCGTCCGATAGCTAATTGAATGCGGATGCGGATATAACACTATCCGAGCCAAATCCGATCCATTTACAGCTCTACCTAGACACAAGACTATGCAAAATGATCACCACACCCTTAGGTATTTTCTCTTTTCTATGGGGTACAACAGTCATTTTATGCGACCCTGTGACAGACATCATTCTTTCCCCATAAAATTTTGTTCATCTCCCATGAAATGTAGCCTTTGTCATAAGATGGATTATTATGGAATCTGACTGTGTTGTACAATAATGAAAATTTAATTATGATTTTAGTTTAATACAATTATTGCCACTCCTTATCTACATGTGACCAACCATAAGAGCAAGATCCAAAAATATATAATATTAATCCCAAAAAAAATCCAAAATATATAATAGATTTAGGAAGCTATCATTGTCTTAAAAAACTGATAAATAGGTTAAAAAAAGGATTAATTTTTTTTTTTAATTTCCTACGAGACTCACAATTGGGCCACAGTGACGCACAAAGGGGCTAGCCGGGGCCCACCACTGCGCTACATTGGCATCCAAACCCTCCTATACTCTTCTCAATACAAGAACATGACAAGGTTCCCAAGTCAAACACCTAAAATAACAAGGGTATTTTAGTCATTCCAGTTCCCAGCGCCAGAAACAAGCGATAAGCAAAAAGTGCAAACACACGTCGAAGCAAGCAATTACTGCAATTAAGAAATCTAAAATCTTCCTCCAATGCTATTGAGACAAAGAACAAGAACTGGCGATATTCTGGTTTTAGTTTTTTTTTGGGTAGAATTCTGGTTTTAGTTGCGAACGAACAGTGAAGAAGACCATTCGATCATCCATCCTCTATTTGAATTTTCCCAAATTTTTTATATAGAAATGCTTCGACTCTTCTCTGTATCTCCGCCCAATCTCTTCGTTCAATCTATCAAAAACCCAGCATTTCCTTTTCTATTGGCATCAAAGAAATTGAATACCAATGTGAGATTGCAGGTGAGGGGTTTCAGCGCCTCCTCTGGCTCTGAATCCTCCAAGCTTTTGTTTCGTCAGCTCTTTGAGAAGGAATCTTCCACGTTTACTTACTTGCTCGCCGATGTCGCCCATCCTGAAAAACCTGCTCTGGTGAGGATTTCAACCTTGAAATCTCGAACTTCTCTTCTCTTTTTGGGGGTTCGTTTCTTTAGCTCTGTTCAAAGCATTTCTTTTTAAAATGTATTTAGTTTCACTCCGGAATTATGTGATCCAATATTTGATTTGAATTGTTCGATGTGTGGGAAATTTGCTTTACCTTTGTGGATTTTGCATTCACGAATTTTTATTATGATTTTCCTTTTTGTGTTTCTAGGATGTCCGAGTCTTGTGGATTTATGTTATCTATTCTCCCCAAAAGTTCACGTTAGTCGCTGCAAAGATTTTTTGTAGATTTGTTTGATTTGCAGAGTAGTACTGTAATTGGACTTTCTCCAAAAATGAAAGAAATGACTTATTTTACCTTTTCTCCCCCAATAAGTCAAATCTGCTTACTCCTTGGATTCATGTTTTTCTTTCCTTATTCTTAAGAACTTCTTGTAGATGAATTCTTGTCGATCTGTTGTTGAATTTTCCTTTATCCTTTATCATTCTTTGATGATTCAACGTTTTGATTTAGTTACCGAGTCAACATTGAAATTAAAATAGGAGAAGCCATTGTTTGTCTGGTTAAGATTCTTAGAAAGCTGTATTTTATGTATTTCTCGTACATTCATATTCCTTTGTTTTTGAATTTCTTGACTTCTATGCTTGACAGTCCTTCCTCCTTCTTCTAGCTTTTTTGTGTTTCTTGACTTCTATGCTTGACAGTCCTTCCTTCCTTTTCTAGTTTTTTTTTTTGGTGTGTGAATCAATTCCTGCACATGCATATTGTACTTCCTTTTCTCTATTTTCAGTTAGCGTCTTCTTGAATCTCATTGTTTCTGAATTTCCTATCTCGGGAAGTGGGGGGGGGGGGGTAGGGGAGGAGGAGTACCTTTACCCTGTTCGTCGTTGATCAAATGTGGAGTATATACTGACTGAATTAAATTTCTATAGTTGATTGACCCAGTAGACAAAACAGTGGACAGAGACCTGACTCTTGTTAAGGAGTTGGGATTGAAGCTCATTTATGCTATGAATACCCATGTTCATGCTGATCATGTCACAGGAACTGGCCTTATCAAGGTTAGTGAATTCTTTTGTATTATTGTTTTCACTTATTTAAGGGATATGCATTAGAGCCAATCGTAATTATATCTGATCATAGTTGTCAATGCATTGTCTACACAACTAGCCGTCCCTTGAGGTCCAAAGCTCCAGTTGCCTTATGTTCCAATATTGACTGGACCAAAAGCCTGATGACCTTGCCTACTACATGTTATAAATTTCAAAATTTTCTCATTTTTACCCCTATATGTTTCTGCAATCTCTCTTTTACCCCCTTGTGTTCTATAGTTTGGACCTTTGGAATCTTACATAATGTATGTCTTTACATTTATGTTGAAAAATATGTCAAAAATATGGCCTTGGATAAAACATATGGCATGCTTCATGCCTTGGCCACCCCCAGGCAACCAAGGTGTCAAGGCATCCGGCTGCTGTTGTGGCTCACCTTGGGGCGATGACAACTCTGGATCTGAGACCATACAATGGTAGTTGTAATTATTTTTCATTCCTTTGGCATGTGAAACTGTTTCAATTGTTTCTTTCAGGGTAAAGCTCCAGGGGTGAAATCAATTATTTCAAAAGCAAGCAATTCGAAAGCTGATCTTCTGATTGAACATGGTGATAAAATATACTTCGGCAATCTTTTTCTGGAGGTAGGGATGCAGACTGATAATTTTGGTTTACGTTTTCATTAATATAATGATATGAACTTGAATGCTAGCTACGACTTGTCTAGATTTCTAGTTCTTCTTTGGTTCCACAAAGTAAACTTGGCCCTTTTGATGGTTTAGCATCATGACATAATGATAAGGGCGTTCTTGACAATATTAGTTCACATTATTTTAGCCCTCACCTTATTTTATCCAACTCAATGTGGTTTATATCAAGGTTTATTTCTTTAGTAATCTATGCAAAATAAGGCCTGTACACAAATGGGTCGGATTGTAGCTGATCAAGTTTCCATACCATGTAAGATACTACATTGTGTGCCGTTTCTTTCAGTACAGAGAATTAGCCACACTAACATCTTTCTTAAGTACTTTATGTTTTTTTATTTCTTTTGATTGGCAAAGTTGATGTCTTATGTCATAAATAAGAAAAGATTTATGTATAGATTCAACTGTGCACATGCTATCCTGTGTATTGGGATTCAACAGTGTCAATGGAGACCAAAACCGATATATTTAATAACATAAACAATCCTTTAGTACCTATGTTTGGTCTGACACCCTACTGAACACTTTCATAGGATCACCTTCAGTTACTAACCTTGCTTCCGAGCAACTGCCTATTGGTCAATTTTAAGCCATGAAGAAGATCAAGGGCTTCTACTTCATTGGATATGGAATTTCAGCCAATCATCAGACCAAGATTGCATTTATAACTGTCCCATTATAGTCCGGGGAGCTAAGGTACCCACATATCATTACATGCATAGCCCATTCATATGCAAAATTCATGATATGGTTACATGTATGATCACCTCACATAGAATAAGAGATGGCTAATGGATTCTTGGGTCTTAACTGTGATATAGCACATTAACACGAGTTACCATGATTTCTTTTCAAGTGTTGGTAACAAATTATGCACAAACATAAATGAACAATGTATTCTCAACAGGTCCGTGCTACACCAGGTCATACATTTGGTTGTGTTACTTATGTTACTGGTGATGGGCCTGATCAGCCTCAACCTAGGATGGCTTTCACTGGCGATGCCTTAATGATACGTGGATGTGGGAGGACAGATTTTCAGGTAGGTCTTACATCTTCAAAGTATGTTCTAATACTTGATGGAAAGATTTATTCTTAATAGGATTTTCTTCAGGAAAATTGAGCATTGCATGAATACAGAGGATCACTTTCCAACTTTGGTTGGACGTAAAATTTTGTGGAAATTTTACTTGTGAAGAATATTGTACAGATTAACTAAATTGTCTTAGGAGTTCATTTATGAGCTGACAGAAAATATAAAAATATTTGATATCCAGCAAAGACTAAGAGTTGGAATCTATAACTAAGGGCATACCTTTTTTACAATCATCATCATCGTAATATATGTCCAACACTTGGTATAAATGTTTTGAGTTTAATGTCAACATTTTATGTGCAGGGTGGAAGCTCAAACCAGCTCTACAATTCAGTTCATTCACAGGTAGGCATGAGCTGTGTAGTGCATTCTTTAGTAATGAATGAAAGAAAAGTAGAAAGAGTTTCACTTACATTCCAACCCTTTCTTTTGATGACTTCAGATATTCACTTTGCCCAAAGATACGTTGGTTTATCCTGCTCATGACTACAGAGGATTCACAGTAACGAAAATCTCATATTTATTATATGTTAGGTAAGAGTATCAAATATCAATTATTTGCTACTTATACCACACGTTATTTTCTTCCAGGTTTCTACTGTGGGAGAGGAGATGGTCTATAATCCTCGTCTATCAAAGGATGAGGTAATATTCTGTCCCTGTTGTGCTGCTGTCCTTTTTCCTTCCTTTTTAACAGCTTAAATTTATTTGAGGGATCAACTAATATTATTATCCATTGTTATCCCCTTACCTGTATTGGTCAGTATGATCTTTTTCAAAAGCATGTGGATTAATTGAAGTTCAAGCATCTCCCTAACTCAGAGAAGGCTACTTCCCTGTTTTGATTTAATAAATAGATCAGTATAACGTTTCATATAATATATGGTTGTAGAATCCATGTGCAAGGGTTGGTTTTTTTTTTTTTTGGGGTGCCGGCTGCCGACCTGACACACCAAACCTCCTCTATCCGGGCTTGGGACTGGCAGAAAACACTAGTGGAGGAGTTTAGAGCGAGGAAAGACATGCATAGCTTAGACCTTGTATCAAGTATGACCTTGAATAGAGCTGATTGGAGGGCAAGGATCCATGTAGCCGACCCCATTTAGAAGGGATGAGGCTGAGTTGTTGTATATCAGTATAGGCTTCTTTTTTAATACTTTCTTTCAATGGGATGATATTCCTTTTCATGGTTCCCCTCTTGTTGTATGAGGAATGGTCATCTTCTTGCCTAGATGCAAATGGACTTGTGAAAGGGAAAATGATAGTACGAATTTAAACCACCTTTGTTTTCTAGGATGATTTTCAATGATAAAATCATAGTGGGAACTATTTCTTGTTATTTTCATGTAGAAAACTCTTTTTCTTTTTGCTTGCCCCTTTTTACTGTTTTCTTTGAATTCTTCAACTGTTCTTCTAATCATTTCAAGTATGGATTTATTTCTGGCAGGAAACATTCAAGAACATCATGGAAAGTAAGTAAAAGCTTTGATAGTATGAATCTGATATGAAAATGGTTTTATGTTAGTATGTTACTGTCGACTGCAATCAGATAATGTTTGGTACAACTGCCAACTTACAAGAATAAATGCTTCTTTCGCAGATTTGAATCTCGCATATCCCAAGATGATAGATGTGGCGGTCCCTGCCAATATGGTCTGTGGGTTGCAAGATCTGATAAAAAAACCATCTGAGGCTGTGTCCAGCTAGACCTAACACGTTAAGCCATCCACCTACATATTGTAAAATCCAAATAGGTTTATATTTTATGAAAAGAATATATTCCCTGTATTTAGTGAATGCTGTAATTTTATGTTCTACTAGGTGGTAATGTTTGGCTTTCCATCTAAATGATTCTATCCATTTTATTCATGAGAAAGAAAATGAAAGCTATGAAGATTTGGGAGCTAGGTCCTCGGCATCGCTGATGAACACATCTTTCACGTGGATCCTGAGGTTAAGCAATTGAACAGCAGATGAACTGGCAAAAGCAGGGGCCAGAAGGGTAACTGCTTATGCTGTTGCCTATCCGTTGCAGACAAGAGCTAGAACTGTAATTAGATTTTCCTTAGGGTGGTTCGGTTTTCTAGTTTCCATATGTTGTATACTGTATACTGTATACTGTTGGTTGTATATTTTTGTTCTGGTGGGCTCCCTTATTTGTACTAATTAAATTGTGTTATTTATCATTTAAAATAGGGAAATTTATGTCTACCACCCCTGTAGTTTGAGTCTATTACGTCTACTACCCCTGGAATTTCAAAAATTACTTTTGTACCCCTGAGTATTAATTCTATTAATTTTGGAAGAAAATGACAATTTTGCCCTTGTCCTCTGCTTCTTCTCACTTTTAGACAATAAAGAGGATTTTACTCTGAGTTGCTGCTCTTCTGAATGAAAATCAGGGCAAATGACTCAAAAAAAAAAAAATGAAACAGGCAGTGAAGGGGTACCTGGTTATTAGGTTTATAGCAACCAAAAACACTGGCAATTAACACTAAATATTGGTTGCATGGACCATTATGTTTAAAACTGTGTCTTTAATAAAAATTCAGTTCACACTAAATTGTATTTAAGCATCAAATGAAGCAGACAGATATACATTTTTGCCGCACAAAAGTCATACGGGAAAGAGGATCTATAATCTCATCTAATTGTGTAGAGAGCACGGAAATCTGACTTTGTTTGGTATTTGATTATGACTAAGGCAAGTTGGTTCTCTGATTGATCAGTTAGTTTAGTTATTAAACAAATTACAAGGTTGGAAGAAAAAAATAAATATACTTTGAGCCTTGAATTTGCCAAAGTGGAGCTATATTTTTCTTAAAAAGTTAGGCAACCATATCTCCTAGAGTTTGAAAATGGTCTTAACTAATCCAAGTTTTTGTCTAATGGTTTTGCTTTATAGATCTTGTATGTCAATCAGTCAATGATGGTCCAGTTACAGTAACCATTGATCTTATGACTGCTGTTGACCTTATGGTCAATCAAGTTTAAGCAAAAGGCATCAAAGATTGTTTTGAGAAATGCAGCTAACCAAGTTTATTGTGCAATATGCTTTTCCCTTTCACCTGATTGAGCCAAAAGTGCTATTCCTTTGTAATGATATGCGGAATCTAATGTCTCATAAAGAACTACTCTGTTAGGCTTTTATTGCTATCTTATGTTTCTCATGGAATACCACATCATCAACTTTTGAATTGAAAACCCATTAGAAGGGATGAAAAGCTTCTTTTCTAGATATCGAAAAGTCATTAAGCCTTAAGTCATGAGTGAAGTGCCATAGTCGGATCCCATATGCCATGATACTGTTTGTTTTGGTTAATGTTCGATTTTAAAATGCATCATATTATGTAAAAGTTGATCGCCACTTGGACATTCGATGGCCAAGGCACAATCGATGTGGAATTAAATTTCGTGGCACAACAATAAGATCATGACTTGCTCTCTGAAGCAGCAGCCACTTGAAGGAAGTGAACAGAAGACCCTTTTTATGTTTAATATTGAAAGGCTTGAAAAGAGTATTTGTGGACATTCATTCTTTGATCAAATATAATCTTCTATTTCAACTAAAGAGACTAATCAATGGTATTTCAAGCAAACCTAACTTCATTGCGTGTTGGGACTTGGGAGTAGAATCTTAATTCAAAGTTTTAAAATCAAACACTAATTTATACATTCCAAGAATTAATGTATTCTATATCATCTCTTTATCACTTTTCAAAGTAAACAAACACTAACCCAATTCACAAAAGAGAATAATTTCCACATAAAACAAACACTAACCCAATTCACAGAAGGGAATAACCTCTTTCTCTCTCTCGCTCTCTCTTTGCGTGTTATCTCCGGGATTTGATATGGACAAAGGCGTGCGTTTACAAATGGTTTCGTGCAAGAGAAGGGTTTGTACCTTGCAACAACTAATAAGGCAGATTTGGCTTTGGAAATTGCTGACACTAATACGTGTTCCTCAGGTTCTCATCTCTCAACGCTTGATTTTTTTTTTGAAATTTTCTTAACCATTCAAAATACATATATATAGACCCAAGAAATCCAAGAAGTGTTGGCCACTTGTGTTAGGATTTATATAATTAAAATTTAATGGTTTTCTTGTGGACTGTGGAAAGACATAGGTTTTATAACTTTTTTTTTTTTTTGAATTTTGTGCTTCTATATCATTTTTTTATTGTCTCCTAGAAACTAAGATTTTTGTATGGTTTTGAGTTGGTCCGATTGAACCAGCTTCAGTGACAATGTAGTGGACTAGTGGCCAGGCCAAGTTACAACCCTCCCTAGCTGAGTTGTTAACATTCTACAAGAACCCATAGCATACTTCTCCACAATTGATTGGAGATTGGTGGAGTTCTTCTAGTGATATTGACCAAATGGAATGATTCTTTACTCACATACCCTTTTAAGACCTAAACATGTTTTCTTGATTAGAATAATGTCATTTTCTGACCTTCTAATTTTTTGTTTGAATAGACATAACCCTTTAATAAATTATGTCATTTATTTAATTAATTTAGTTTATAAGCAGATATTAGTGGATTTATTTTAACCTTTCAAACCTATATGTGGGGGGTGGAAATCATGTATGAACACAATTATAATTCACAACCACCATTAAAATTACCTTTAGGGTTCAAGAACTGTAGCACTTTTTTTTTTCAACTTATAGGTACTAGGCCTAGAGATGCTACAGAATCACATGGAAGACAAAGTGCCTTATATGGTGCGGATGTTGATTTGGGGCTGTGTGTTTCTTTTAGAAACCCTCAAAACCCTAAGAAGCATATGAAACTCCAATACCAAAATCAAGTTTGGATTTATTTTTTAATAAGTTTCACATTGGTTTTTACATTGAAGTCAACATACACTATTTAAGTTCCCATTGATTAAAAAAAAAGTAGGTAAAGGCCATGGCTAGTTATTTGTGTTCCCATTGTTAATTTTTAGAAGTTCTAAACAGCAACATTGAATTGATTAAATAAGCTCAAAACCCTTAAACGAAGAATTAAGGGATATGATCATCAAAGTGTACAATTAAAGTTTGGTTTCCATAGCAGTAAAGGTGTTTTTAATTATCAATATCTAGACCCCGTAAATTATGCGGCGCACGGCTGCCGCCACCGGAGGATGACCAGTGACACCATACTATTCACATGGTTGGTTCATGAATTTTGTAACCCATAAACCAAACCAAAACTAGCAAAGCTTTTACTGAGATTTGGAGGGGGAAGGGTTGTTCAACTCACCAGTACATGTTCTAAAGGTCCATTGGACTAGACAATTGAATCAGGTTCAAATTGTTTGGACCGGACCGCTGAACAAACCAGGTCCAATGGTTTTTTTGGTTCTCATGAGAAGAGGATGGGCAAAGTATCCTGTTGCAGATAACCTAGTTTTTCTAACCCTAAAAAAAATGATGAAGAGACCCAATTCCACTTCTTAGGTTATTTTAATTAGAGTTGTTAAACCAAGATAGCCCCATTTAACGATTTAGATGGCATGAGACATGCATGCCTTGATATGAGTTAATTTAATGACTTGAATGATTTTGAGTTCTACTCTGTTAACTTTTCTGTTGTCCAGTCAGTCCATCATGATTGAAAGTTGGTGAGAATCCATTTCTTTTTCTTGCTGATTAGTTTTAAGGCCAGATCTATAATTAAGATGTATGTCCTACTTCCCATTAAAAAATTGACCATGAATTAATAAATCATAATCTGCAAAGTAGACTAATGCGACGGCAATAAAGGGAATCAGTTCAAAATGTATCACCGAGGGGCGAGAGAGGGTGGGAATGAGTATCGAGAAGGTAATTTGGAACATACTTAAACCCTAGGAGGGGTTTGTGAACGCTAAGATGATGGGTGTACTTCCATCACAAACTAATTTTGCCACACATGGAATAATTAAAGCCTGGGAAAAGGGTTTAATGGTTTATGCTAAGTATAAACACACACTGCTACACAACTTTCACAAACCTCTCATAGAGAACAAGTATTTTGATTAAGGTTGTGTTGGGTATGTATTCTCTATGAATAGATTCTAGGACTAGAGCACATTCTAAAACTTGATTCATCTTCTTTTTTTCGCTTTAGACAGTGCATTCTAGACTCATAATCTATTCCAAAAATGCATTAGTGTTCTTGGAAGTTTCATGCCTCTTATGGGTCTCTACGATATCATTTCCTTGATAAAATGTTGAAAAGATGATAATTTTGCAGTCCCATTTGAATGCTGAGAATATGAGGAGAAAAGTCTAGCATATGCGAGTTTGGATTCCCTAGAATATTATTATGTGCAATAGTCTCACATAGATTGCATAAGGGATTGGATGTAGGTATATATAATATTGGGTTCCCTCCCCTTATAGATCGGTTTATGAAGGTGAGTTCTTCCAATCGTAACATTTGGTGCTTTCATTGACCTGTCATTTGCGGTTGGCTATTTGGGAGGGGCGACCTGGTGCCAGAGTGCGAGCCGCTAGGAAAGGGCTACTTGCCGTCAGGAAAGGATCCTGGAGCAGAGTGGAGCCGCCTAGAAAGGACTACCTGATCCGGAGTAGGCCGACGAGGACATCGGCATTTAAAGGGTAAGATAATGTTATGTGCAATAATCCCACATCGGTCCCATAAGGGATTGGATGTGGGCATATATAATATTGGGTTCCCTCCCCTTGGAGATTTTGTCTTTCACACTGTTTTCTCAGTGAAGAAAAAATCTCTTTATCCATGGGTATGGTTCAGGTGGTTGGATCTCAATCTTAAAATACTGCTAAGAGTATTTCAGACTTTATACATGCAATAGAGGTAGAGGGTAGAGGGAATAAATAATATTCCAAATGGCCAAATTCTCTTCACCCACATTCACCTAATGACATTATTGTTGGTATTTGAAAGATGTAATTCACAAACACCAAATGCAAGGAGAGTGCTCGAGGACTTGGTCAGTTGATAAGTCTTCTTCAGGGCATCTAAGTCACTCTTAATTACTTTCCAAGAAATGTGTGACCCTCTAGGGCCCCTAAAGGTGGTGGTGGTGGTGGTCACCATTATAGGCTGCTGCTTCCTCCTTGGCCACTTTGTGGATCCTTTTCACAAATCTGAGATATTGATCCTCAGTTTTCTCTCTTTCTCTCCAAATATAGCAAGGATATACTATACTTAGCAGCCCAGACCTTAAAACCCTTTAAGCCCTTCCCCTTTGTGAAGGGGACATCTCGAGACCGAGGCCTAGGTCCCATGCTTACATATTTAGTTTGGTCATTAGACATAAAAAGAGTGTTGGAATTTTCAAAAACAAATGATGTGGGACATTTTGGTTTTGTAGAAGGAAATCATATGGGTTATATGCAATAGTTGACAACTATCATATGGGTTATATGCGATAGTTGACAACTATCACATGTTATATTTAGAAAAGATTCTTTGGAGTATTTGCGAGGACAGTGCAAACCGTCCAAGCGCGTACACGTGCGTGTGCATGAGCGTGGGCATTGAGGCGCACTTTGCACTTCGTAGGCACCTTAACCTAAGATTGTAAGAAAACTGATATCAGAAATGGACAGAACGTGCTCATTCGACTTAGGTAATATTAATCTCACCGTCCTCTCCATTTCTGATATCAATTTTCTTACAAAAAGTTTACCAAGTAGCAAAAAATAACTTTAAATATTCAAAAAACTATAATTAAAATATTATTAACGTGCATAGATATACATAAGGATGCTAAGCAATACATAACAGGGAATATTATGGAATTTGAGTTGAAATTTGACAAGTGACATATCTAAGACTAAGAGCAGCCTCTCAATCCACGTAAAGGCAAAAATAAATAAATAAATAAAACAAAAATCCAATTAATCATTTATCAATGAAAAATTGATTTGACTAATCTAAGAATGCATTGCCCTAATTAGCCCACCAAAGAAAAATGTAAGGTATACTATATTCCCTTAGTCGCAGGTTATTAGTTTGACAGTCTTTGGATTGCTATCTCATCAACTGAATAAAAAAGATTGAGAGAAGCCATTGAATAAGTCCTACCATATGGATTGACTCAACTTTCCCTTACCCCTATTGATCCTCCCTTTTAAGTCTTTAAGTAGAATATTCTAGCCTTTTAATCATAATTATCATATAATCATGTCATTATTAGCTTAAATTGCGTGTGAGATTTGAATTCTTAGTTCTTTTGAGCTTAATTTTCTAATATTGTATCAAGAATGCAAGATTGAACGGCTTTTAGTTTGATTTTTCAAAAATAATATTTATTTTACCACGTGGAAAGGTAAAAGGTTTGAAATTTTATGTTTTTTTAAAATAAAAAAATAAATAAATGAAATTTGTCAAATGATAAAATAAAGTATTGAAAAATAAGAAACTCCAAAAAATTGAATAGACTAACGGGAAGATATGTCATTTCACTTTATTGTATTTTGTAGAAAAGATTTTTTTTTTTTGGAATAGGGTTTAACATTCAAGGATGGTCTTCTAAACAAATAGTTTATCTTAATTACCATTTTGGTCATATGATAAAATCATGTGTCAAGTTTTCTTTCTTATGATCTCCTTCATAAGACAAACCATAAATTAAACCATTTGGTTTATATTTTCAATTTTCCAATTAATTTTCATTTTTTGACTTTTTCAACCTCTTTTTGAAAGTCTTTTCTTTTATTAGGGGAAGATTAAAGCATAAACGTGAAGGCATGATTCAATCTTAAGGCCAAACTACAACTAGTCAATGCCCTTAATTATCAGCTACATTAATCTCTTTTGAAATTTACCACATGAATAAGAGAGAAAGAAGACAGAAATTCTGTTTTTGAGTAATACCCAAACTACCAAGTAGGAGAATTGGTTTCCTTATATAGGCACCAATTTCAGAATTTAAATTTTGAAATTGAACCGGTTCTACTGATTCTGTCTGGAAGTTAGGGATTTTATGTAAGGAAAAAATGACTCTGTTCGGGAATATGGCTCCTGTGTCCAGATACATGATGGGGGCAAAATGATTGCTCCAACCCTATGAAAAGTGGAAATTTCGCCTTGTTGATGTTTCTCCATGTACAAGCATGACCATGCTCCCAAACAGATAACTCTTCCTCTATAATTAAACACTGTTCTAATTAGCTTGGAGAGAAAGTTAAAATATAAAATCAAAATTTTGACATTTTGGGGTCATGGATGTATGCACTAATCCTAATACTGTACTAATTAACCCTTCATTCTCTGTCAACCCAAACATAGATACCTCTATGAATTATATATATATGGACACGGTTGTCATTAACTTTTACTAGGTTGACCTTTGACTTCAATGGTTGGTAGGGGTGGGACCCATCTAAACTCAGCTGTTCTCCACGAGTTTTGACAATGGTGTTTGTCTTCTAATGCATAATTTGTAAATTTTATCTCTTTTGGTGTGGCAATGAACAGAACTGCAAGTACAAATAAATACACTACTGATATGTATATAATTGGGTTGGAAGCACCATTCCAGTGGATCGGAGGAGGCTTATCTTCTTGTTCTGGCCTTGGATTGCTCAGATCCAAGACCAGAATATGTATACACTACCTCTTGCTGGTTAGAGGAAAATAAAACATTTTTTTGTAAATTCTGTTAAAATAAATACTCAAGAAACACCAACATAAACAAAAATAGAATAAGATGACAGAGAGATTTAACGTGATTCATACAATAATATAATGTGCTACATCTATGGATAAAATTGAAAATGTTTTACTATCTAATGGAAGAAAATTACAATGCATGTAGAGATCTCTCAAGAACACCCTAAACGACATTGATTCTATCTCTTCTCAAAACCCTAACACGAAAGGGGAGGAGGAAAAAAAAAAGAGCCAATACATACCCATTTACTACACCCAGTATATAATCAATATGGGTACAAGATTTGCATAATGTCAGCTTAATTTCAAAATTGCGTGCCGGCAATCCTCATTAGACGACATACCCTTGTAAAATGGCTAATATGCCCTCCTTTATTTTTAATATTTTCCCATAATACCCCTCTTCTAAGGCCTGAAACTGCACAAAATATGTGTAGCAAATCCTCTCCCAATCAATATAATCAACTTGGGATTTTGAGCCATCAATTAAAGAATACCCATTGTTGTTGAATATATGAGAAAGTTATGAAGGAATCTGTACAAACCTACAAGGGCAGCGTAACAAATTTTTTCCCATTTTATTTATCTTTAATTATAAGGCTAGTGTTATTTCATGTATAGAATTTGAGTCTTGCACGCCATTCTTCTGATCCTTAGACCGTAACGGTGTAACTTCTGACTGAAAACCTAGTTTCTCATTTTTCAATTTCAAGCCAACCACCTTTCTCTCTCTCTCTAAACAAATTACAATTAAAAAGGTCTTTTTTTAAACTATATATATATATGTGTGGTTGAAGGAGGAATTTCTAACGAACTAACGTAGCAAGTCAAAATCCACTCTGTGTTCTCCGTCGTTTTCAACTTTCGCTTTCTTCAACGTCGACCCTCCTTTATTTCGGCCCCACACCTCACCTCTTGTTTGAAAGGGTTGAAAATAGCTAGGGAATCACACCATTTTCCATCAAATTTAGCTGAAAGTTCATCAAAATATGACTTCAATTTTAATCTAGGAAAGTGAAAATTAAGGAGGTGCTTGTTATGTGTCTAGTGAGGCCTATTTTGGTGTACGGGTATTAGTTTGAGTCAGTTTAGTATAGGATAAAAGGTTTGATTTAAAGTATTTTATTAGTTTTTGAATTTTTGACCTATTGTTCAGGTACCTAACATTTGGTATCAGAGTTAGACACTATGTTACAAGTCTGAAGTATAATAAAAACCGTCAAAAAAAAGACTTATTTACCGTTAAGCAAAAATTCTAAAATAGGTGAAACCCCTTGGAAAAGACTATCGACTTGCTAATGTATGAGTACTAAATTGGATCAGTCTAATATGAAATATGTTAAAATACTTGAAGATTTATTACAATTAATCAGCTCCAAAACTTTTGGTGCACCATCAGTTCGAAAGTTCTTGTTCCAATTCATGAAATTACAGTCCAAATTATTGATAGGGCCATACGGAGGTAAACGAGAAAACAACATTTGTACATGGGCATAAGTGAGAAAAGGTCTATAACATTTTTTTGTCCTAATTAATTTTACAAGAATTATAATGGGAGACTGTGTAAGAATTTCGCTTCTTTAAATACCGGTCTGCATAATCCTGACGACCTGAAGAGGAAGCTATCATAGTATCATTCCGTTTCAAATTTCCAACCATTCAATTCAACCAACCAAAGCTCAGAAGAAGCAGCAGAAACAGAGCGAGAAAGAGAGAGAGAAAGAAATAGTTAGCAACAGTAATGTGAAATCTAATGGAGGTGGAAAGGGTGAAGTAGAAGACCAGGTAAAATAAATAAAGAAAAAGGTTAAGACCTTTTCCTTCATTTTTCTACTCGCAACCGTGTTTTAGACTCTCAGCTTTGTTCAGTCTTACCAGAGATTCAAAGTCTCGAGCAGAGACCAAGCCTCACAATCCTAACTCTGTTTCTCCTCTTTCTCCGTAACTTCTTACCCTTTTTTGTTATTTAAGTATACACCCAGGATTCTTCAACTGTTACATTCCCTTATTTCATTTTTTTCCCCATTGTTTCCTGGTTCTGTGTCACTTGTCTATTTCTTGGTTGCAATTAAAGCTTCCGTTTCTGGGTTCCATTTTCGTTCAGTTTTTGCCTTTTGGGTTCCGTCAAGGGGACTTCTTTACAGTTTCTCCGGTTCTGTTCTCCCTGTTTTTCTAGGTTTCCATTCTGGTTGCCTATTAAAACTCTTTCGATTCATATCTCCTTCTTCCTCCCAAGTTTCTTAGGGGCTTTTTCAATCGTTTTTGTTTTTTTTTATCGAGCGGGTTCTGTAAACAAAGAAGAAGAAGAAATCAAGAAAGCATGGTTTTTCACAAGATTTTTCTATTGTTTCTCCTTTACCTCTATTTCTGTGCTTTTGGTGCCGCTATTGCACGCCCCGGCCAAAACATGTTCAACTCCAATGATTCTGTACTTGTTGGGGTAGAGCTTCCTGATCACCAAGGCTTCAATTCAGTTGCTTCTCCGGCCAATACAGGGTGTGATCTATCACAGACGGAGAGAACTTCGGCTAAACTCTCAGAAGCAGCCGTGCCTGAAGAAAAAGACGACGATGATGCTGATGGGTATGTGGTAGGAAGCGAAGCAGCCCACAAAGGGTCTCTGAAGCTTCATCTCAAACACAGATCAACAACTCAAAGAGCCCAGACAGGGAAGAAAGAATCAGTCACTGAATTTACCTCCAGAGACCTCACCAGAATCCATACACTTCACAAGAGGATCAGAGATAAGAAGAACCAAAACATGCTCGCAAGATTGACGGCCGAGAAGCAGCCACTGCCGGTGCTTAAACAGTTTTCTGCATCAGCAGAACCGGAATCTATTACCGCTGATTCCACTGGCAGCCTTGTGGCTACTCTAGAATCTGGGGTTACCCTCGGATCAGGCGAGTACTTCATGGATGTTTTTGTGGGTACCCCTCCAAAGCATTTCTCTCTGATACTTGATACTGGAAGTGATCTCAATTGGATACAATGTCTTCCCTGCCATGACTGCTTTGAGCAGAATGGTCCCTTTTATAACCCACAAGAGTCTTCTTCGTTTCAGAATATAACCTGCCATGATCCTCGTTGTCAACTGGTATCCTCTCCTGATCCTCCACAGCCCTGCAAAGCTGAGAACCAGAGCTGCCCTTACTTCTATTGGTATGGCGACTTCTCGAACACTACCGGAGATTTCGCTGTCGAGACCTTCACTGTCAATCTCACGACGCCTGCCGGAAAGTCTGAATTCCAGAAAGTTGAGAATGTCATGTTTGGATGTGGGCACTGGAACAGAGGCCTCTTTCATGGAGCAGCTGGATTACTAGGACTTGGCAGGGGCCCTCTCTCATTCTCTTCTCAGCTTAGATCACTCTATGGACACACTTTCTCCTACTGTCTTGTGGATAGGAACAGTGACATGAGTGTGAGCAGCAAATTGATCTTTGGGGAAGACAAGAGTCTCATGAGCCATCCCAATTTGAATTTCACTTCATTGGTGGCTGGAAAAGAAAACCCAGTTGATACATTCTACTATATTCAGATAAAATCAATCATGGTGGGTGGGCAGGTCTTGCAAATCCCAGAGGAGACATGGCAGTTGTCGTCAGAGGGCGCTGGAGGAACCATCATCGATTCCGGCACAACGCTTAGTTACTTTGCCGACCCTGCATATCAGTTAATTAAAGAGGCATTTGCAGAGAAAGTGAAGTACCCTGTAGTGAAGGATTTACCTGTGTTGGATCTTTGCTACAATGTGTCTGGAGTGGAAAAATCAGAGCTGCCTGAATTTGCAATTCTGTTTGGAGATGGAGCTGTATGGAATTTCCCAGTGGAGAATTATTTCATCCGACTGGACCCTGAGGAGATTGTTTGTTTGGCGATATTGGGTATGCCGTCTTCTCTTTCGATATTGGGGAACTACCAACAGCAGAACTTTCATATCTTGTATGATACAAAGAAGTCTAGGCTTGGCTTTGCACCAATGAAGTGTTCTGATGTTTAGAAGCTCTTAAACGTGAGGATGATGGTTAATGAAACAAGGTGATCTGGGTTCATCAATGTAGGACCTGAAGATACAGATGGAATGCAGGAGTCCACACAATCTCTGAAGTGGATGCTGGTGTAGATCCTAGAAGTTTATTCTTATGTATCGAGCTAGATGATTGGAAAACTGTAAAGATATTAGGTTTGTGGGGGAAGGTTCTGAGTTCATTCCCCTCAGAAGAAAGTTAGGAGTAGGACACTTGAAATTATATTTTATCAAAATTTTCCCCATTTTTGAGTTTGGTCTGGTTAGCATTGCTAATGAGTTTATCATACTTTTGTAAAGCAAGAAAGAAGAAAAGAGAAATATACTTTGTTAAACATTTCAGATTTCTCATCCTCCTCTCCCTGGGTCTTCGGCTCCCTTATGATTTAATTTCAAGTCTATGTATGAGAAATCTTAGGATGAGATCCAACTTTAGTTTTTCAGGACCACATAACACATCATTCATAAAGGTGTTCGTTTAATTATTGAATGGGCAGTTATTAGATCTAGTATATAGCTCAAAACAAATTGCAGATTGAATCCTTATTCATGCAAGGTTTGGTGAAACTTTAACCTTCAATTGATGATTATACTTTCAGGCAACCTTGGTTGTACTACCTCTGCAAATTAATAGAGCATCAGCATAGTTCAAATGAGCTTAAAGGTTGGCTTAACATTGAAATCAACAGATCAATATTGAAAGCTTGAATGTTATTAAACAAGGAAATCCTCTCCACGAAACTCAGATTCTCAGAATTCCCACTCTCAGTTCATAATGTAAGAAGGAAGAGTATCCCCCTTCCATGACAGCAGATCCTCTGTGACATGCACACAAGCCACAAGGTTGTCAAGCCGATGCATCACCAATCACAGTAAGGAATAAGAGCATCCAAAGGGTGTTCTGGTAAATACATTCTAACAAATCTGTGCTGAATTGTCCAGAAGAATGTACCGAAACACCTTCCTCATGCACTCTCTTCTCTAGTGATTAGTGCAGAAGCTTTCATATTTACTTGCAGGTCTAGCTAATAGGATTTGAACTTCTGGTTAGGTACTATCATTCAAATGTATACTTGGGTATGAGACAGAGTCTCACCCAGGTCCTAACAAGACCTTTAGTGCCATGGCTTTGAAATTAAACAGAATAGAATGATTGAATAGAATTCCTATAGCCAACCTGCAATATAGGGAGGTATCATAAGAACTTAAAACCAATTTAACAGTGTATTAATGAAAACTAGTTTTCTTACAAGTGATTTGCTATTGCTTCAAACTCACTAAATCATCATTCTAGTAAGATTCTAATTGCTATAAATTCACTGCAACCATCATATGAAAGCACCAACTTCTTAAAGTAATCAGATACCATAAACCGCGTATTTAAGCAATCATTTATTACCATTGAGAAAGAGCAATCCTATAAACTTCTTGACAATCGTAACATCGACATAAGATTGAATTATGTAATAGATCAGAGTTGGAAGCTATTGATTTCTATCCATTTAATTAATCACCATGACATCTCATCAGGGTTTTAAAAAAAGGAATCAATATCTGAATTGGGTTCCAGATTGGCCAGAATCGACCAGATTCTGCAGGAACCCTAGAAATGCTGTATGGATTGCCCGCTCCGGAATGACAGGAATCAGAGAAGTTACCTTAACATAGTTTTTACAAAGATAATTGAGGCTTACATTATTAAAGGACTTGGATAAAATTGTAGGGAGTTTCCATGACATTTACTCATTTCCACAATAGGCAGGTTTATCATGTGTTGGTGTTACTAAATGTTTGAACGATTCCAACCTACTTTTTCTAATTGTGTCCTTTCCTTCTATGAGGCTTTAATGCTTTATCCTGTTTGAATTTCTGTTGCACCAGGACACTTAATTGGGATTTTGTTTGAAAGCTTTCTCAAGTAATGATCAAATGCATTCAGATAGCACAAGTAAACCTCAAAAATAGATTGACATTAAAGATAAAACATTGCTTTAAGAACTAGTAACCACATTTGGCCAGGAAGAAGTTTGTGACCTTTGTCATTCATAGCTGGAGATTTAAAAGCAAAGGTAAGGAATGAATCCACCAAGGCTACCAGTTCCATTATTTCTTCATAAAGGATAAAAGCAAATTCAGGAGTCCCAAATTTGAAATCACTTTTTAACCCTTCCAATGTTTGTTTAATGCTGAAATTTTACAAGATGACATGAATGTAGAGTTATGGGCCAATTGTGAGAATAATAAATTTGATCATTCCTTACAGAAATATACTATTCTTAGAAGATAAGGAATAAGGAGTTGCCACCTAGGTTCTAAGACCCCCAAAAAAAATATATGACTCCATATAAACCAGTTCAACCAAAAGATCGATTCAGATTAGGCTGTGGATTAAGAAAGTGTTAGGCACCCCACTTTACTTGAATCTAATGCATTTACCTACAATTACATTTGACTCTAGGGCTTTTACTTCATTTACCTACAAATACATTTGATCCTAGGGCTTTCTTGTGGGTACCACGATTTTGTATGCAACTATGCAAAGCACTTAGGAAGCAATCCAAAGAAGACTCCTATCCCTCTAAGATATGCCAAGTCAAAATCCTAATATATATTCTATCAAAAAAACAAAAAATCCTAATATATATATATATATATATTTAATGGCCAAAATTCAGATTTCACATTTAAACATTGCTAGTTGGAAGGCCAAGCAGACAAGAAAATGGGATTTGGATCGGGTTGGCGGCCATCATGTTGCGCTCAACTCACAGGCCGCCACATGGCTTCATGCAGATCCAATGGCTAGTAGATGATGGCCTGACATTTTTTTAATTTTGAACGACAATTTTAAATTTTAAAAGACTGTCATCTACCAACCATTAGATCGACATAAAATCCACGCAGCTGCCTGTGAGTTGAACGCAACACCAAGACTGTAGAAGATCAAAATCCCAAGAAATTTGTGGCTCTGATTTTGTAGTGTCCCTCACGCCTCAAGTATCAAAAGCATTGGCACTTAGTATTGATGGTGACCATCCAACAGAAAGAACAAAAAATATATTAAGATTAATAGACTGAAAAATGAAAAGGATAGACATATGATAGGAAAATGCTATGCCCTTTATTTGTTGAAATTTTCTTCCTCCCATGAAGAAATGAAAATGCTACACCCACGTACATTTACATCTTAGAAAATTCTTTTTTATAGCTTTTATCCCCCTATTTAGCACATTGGGCTCCTTTGTAGCGCACATCCAACAGCCCACAGTGCTTGAGCACGCAGCCCAACACCCCGTTTATTTGTTGGGTTGTGTGTCCGAACACTGTGGGCCGTTGGATGGTGCACTACAAACCCTGTTTCGCTATAGAGGACCTAAATTTTGCAGCTTCTCATGTTCATAATCGATGTTGATGTGTTCAAATCATGGTTATAATATTGATATCTGGATTTGAATTGGTCTTGACCAATTACCAATATCGATATGTATCGATCGTATTGAACAATTCTATCCTCAATTTTAATAATAATAAAAAGTTTAGACAAATTTATATCAAACAGGTATTGGTATCAGCTCGGTTGATACTGATATAGATAGGCCAATACAACCAATCCGATACTAATATTTAATTCAAGGGAAAAGGAACATTAACCGATCGTTGTTGGGTACGACTTGTACCTATACCCAAACACTACCCAGTGCGAAAAGATTGGCGCACCCCCTTGGAAGGCAAAAAGGACCAGGGGTGTGCTGGTCTTTTCGTGTTGGACTGTTTCAAAACATTGATATTCGCGAGGCACAACACTGGTTAGTGTTCTTTGTCCCTTAATTCAATGGTTTAAATTCGATCGAGACCTACGTAATCGTTCCTTCAAAATTAAATGAAACCCTGGATGAAATGATGTCAATTATAACCTAAAATGGGGAATAAATAATTGTTTTTTTGTTGGGTACGAACATAATTGTTTTAACAACTTTGGTCAATATTGGTTTAGATATTTTAATTTTTTATTTACAAAATTTTAAAGAATAAATTTATTATGTTCCTTAATACTTAAGCTAAATTCAGATTGTCAACAATAGAGATGTTTGAGAAAATTAAAGTACGAATCAACACTCTACACAATAAATAAAGGCAAAATTTATTGGTCGTGTGCTGTGAAGGAGCATTCGACCACTATTGCATGACCTTAACCATGATTGCAGACCTTTGGATTGGAATCTTTCGTCAATATTGCATTAGTTCAACATTTTTTTGTTGCATCTGAAAAAAAATGATTGGAGCAGAGGATATCATACGTGGGAACAAATAGTCTCTATGTTCGCCACGTGTACGGTCAATTTTAGAAGACCTTCTTGGCGCGTAAAGTCTTACCTACGCGAGTCCCGCTTTACTATTCCAGATTTCCAGATAATAGCGTAAACTGTCATGACAATAATAATATATCTTGTGGGCAACGCTAGGATAGGGATAGCCGGTCTTCTCATCTGCAAATTATTTGTGAATCTTTGAGAGAAAGAGGAAGACCACGATCAGATCGAACCAAGAGAGGGAAACCCTAAACGTAGAATCGTGGGTTCCTTTCCTTTTTTTCTCTGAAGATGAGTGAAGAAGGGAAGAGCAGAGGATTCGTGGGTGGTGATGACCAGCAACAACAACAACAATATGGAACATTTCAAGGTGTTCCCAGTTATCCTCAGCCTCAGACGGTGATCGGAATCCCTCAGCCGGTTCCCCCGCCGGGTGTGGGTTCCCCTTATCCTTCTGCTCCTCCTTACTACGCTCACGGCTATCAAGCCGTTCCAGGTATAGGTCTCCCATCTTCAATTTTCGAGGTATTTCTTTTAACGGAGGATCATTCCTGAATACCTTTGATTTTCATTGAGAATTTGTTGATCTTGACGAGAACTTTATGATTAGGCGTAGATTTTGATAAAAAGCAATGGTCTTTCTGATTTCTTGCGTCTTTCAACCTCCTTTTCTTGGGGGAGGGGGGGGGGGGTGGAAACAAGGTCTCTGAGATGGTCACATGTAGGACACTTCAAACGTTTCCCCCCCCCCCCCCCCACTAGATTTCAGCTCTTGAATTGGTCATGAACGCATAGTTTGTAGGTAGAGGAAGCTAATTTGAAGGAGGGTTGAAAAACAGAAAGAGAGCCATGATACTTCCTTCTCCCCTTTCCCCCCTTGTAAGAGTATAGCTTCAATACGGGACTTTTGGTTATGTATGAGAACAATTTTGTCTGATTTGGTGAGCTCGGAGTTGCTGGCATCTATACAAGTAAAATGAGATTATGGCCACAGGAAAATTTGTGAAGAACTAGTTTATAACTAAACCTCCATGCTAAGCAGCTTTTCTCACATATGCACTGATTCAGTTTCAATTTATAATATTCATATACCCATCTAATTTTGTGATCTTAATCGTTTTGGGGTGGTGAGCATATTGTTCAGTACGATCTCAATTCCCTTACAACTTAGCTCTTCTTATGCGGGGAAAATGTTGTTGATGTTCCTGCCTTTTCTCCTGAGAATGTTGTATAGTTACTCTACCTCTGTCTTTTTTCATTTAAAGATCTCTCTATCTTGCAAATGAATTTATATATCTTGAAAATGATTTCAATGTAAGCATAGTTGCCTTTTGAAAATGAGGATTCTTTGTCAAAATTAATTTAGCCAGTGGAGTATGGGGCATATAAATGAACTTGGCTGGGGTTGTAATAGATTGGAAGATCATAAATGAAAGTGGAGAATGTGAAGGTGATCAGCTGGCTAAAGAAATAGGCACTAGTACTGTGTACAATGAAGGGAACAAGGTAGGGTTCCAAACTCTTAGAATCCCAATGGAGAAGGTAGAACATATAACAATTCAAAATCCTGGAATAAAGTCAATTACAATTGGATTGGGTGAAGTGATGGAGGAAGAACCTTCAAAGGTAAAATGAATAAAATGCAGATATTTTATTTCTACTCAAGATGGTTGATACGGAAATGGATTATTAGGAAAGTGAACTATGTTATGTCCTGTGTTTTTCTTTTCTAATATGTTTTCTGCAATATGGTTTATATGGCAGTTACTGTTTGATTATTTGTATAAAGAAAAGGAAATATGTTTATGTGTATCACATACATATATCTTTACATATGGATGAAATTTTTTCTTTTAAAAGAATGGTCTGATGTAGGACAGCTTCTGGATACCACAAATTCTATATACAGTTAGGGTTTCACTGGTTCAACAATTGTAATAGTTCTCAAACATTGATAGGTGCAGCCACAAGACTGCAGTAAGCTAGGCTAAATTGAAGAATATTGCTGCTTTTGTGACAGAAAAGGAGTCCTATTAGCACTGGAAATGCTCAAATTAGGGTTATTCTGGGCAAAAAGATGATAAATGAATGTAGTGGTTAGGTTTAATGGAATAAAGGTTTTGGTGAAAATGGACTAGAGTTTTATGGTCTAGTACAGGCTCCGTTATGAGTAGACAGGGAATAGGAAGTATGAGAAATCAGTCCAAGGGTCAGAGATTTGAGGGTGCGTGAATAGGTGAAGGTTAGGGTTGATGGAACGGGTTATGAAGATGATGTGAAGGTGATTTGACGATGAAAATAATGGTGAAAGAGAGTAATGGTTTGATGTTAAAGAAACATAGGGAAAAAAAATAGAAGATATGATAGAAGAAGGATAGTTTGGATAGATAGGATAGGATGCTCAAAAAAAAAGTTCAGTTATTCCAAAAATAAAAAAAGGTTATTGTTCACATGAACAGTACCACAAGTTACTGTTCATGCGAACAGTGCTGTGGGCCATGTGGACAGCTGGCATAGAAGATTAGATGTTGCCAATATCATATCCCTAGTTGCTATTTCATTAGTTTCTGTTTTGAAATAGATCTAGTTTATACTTTGTTAGTTATTTGTTTTTAAATTAGAGTTTCTATTTAAAAACAAATAGAAACTTTCTAAGTCAAGTCTAGCTGAGTTAGAGTTTTAATTTTAGTTACCTTCTGAGTCAAGTCTTAGCTCTTCTAGAGACTTTCTATTTTTATTGTTTCTATTTTGGGCTCAACCCTTGTGTCTATATAATGTAATGCCCTTAGAGGCCTCCACATGGTTTAATGAATAAGGCTATGTTGTTGTTTCACAATGCATTGTCCTGAGAGAGGCTGAGAAGGGTGAGATGCCCAGGATGAAATAGCCAACCCCAGCAACGGTGAGAGGCTGTGGGTGAGAGACCCGAAGTAGAGAGTGAGAGGCTCAATCCAAACTATCCTTCTTCTATCCTATATCCTATTTTTCTTTTTCTTTTTTTATTCTCATGTGTGATACTGTGATTTGCTACAAGTCCTGCGATCGCAGACTAAATCTCCTGCTGAATAAAGTGATCGATTTCCTATTCTGTCCAGCAATTGAATATCAATTTTCAGCATCAATTCTGACCTATCATCTCAAGTTGTACGTGTCATACTACTGTAGAGTGGTTCTTAGTTGAACTGACTTCTACATAATGGAAAGTAGGAGGAAGAAGAAAAAGACCTCTCCTAAAGAAACTAACGACCCTAGAAAGACCTACTAATTAGCAAAAAGTACAAATAAATACCGAAAGAAATTTGACCCCCCCAAAAAATATTTAAATGAAGCTCGACGAGGCCAACAAACCATTGAGGCTATGGCTCCCCACCCCCCAAAAGATAAAAACATCATATCCACTTAATTGCAGAACTACCACAGCACCTAATCTTTCTGATTTACTAGATGGACAGCAAAATTATGTTGACTTTGTATCATATTTGTTCAGCCATATCAACCATCGAGTGACATAGACTCCAACAATAAAAGACACATTGTGTGGGCTCCACAAACAAAAGCAAAAAATCCAAGAAAGCCCACATAGTAACAATTACAAAGCCTGTAATAGTTCCGTGCGGCAGATCAAGGTGTAGTAACTACATATGTCTGGAAAGTGTTGCGGTCCGTCCCATCTTTGAGGTCTACCTGGATGGATGTTGATTAGTGTGGTGGAGGAATTTATTGGGAGCTGTTCTGTATCTGTCCAAGTTGAACATCCCATTATCTTAGGTGATTGTATCCTTTGTCAGCGAAGTTCTTGCAGAATAACTAGCTAGAAATTTGACCCAGGAGATATTATGTATCTTAGTCCTTCTACTCTGGCCTAAATTCCTTTTGTGTTTCTTTTTGGACAGCTGCCCTCCCTCTTTGATATAGCTATCCTATTTGGTCCGCAGCTTTTGTCATTCGTAAATGCATGTGTGTTCCAGACTAGACAAGAATTCTCTACAAATTCACCTTTTAAATTATTTTGTACTTCAGCTTTTATCTTGAATAGGTCTGGTAAATTTTCATTTCATACTCACAGATACCAGCATCCATTTTACCAGTTCATTTTTGCTGGTTTTCAGTTTATGCAGTTGCTGAAGTAAGACCTGTAAGAGAGCGCCACCTTCCTTGCTGTGGTATTGGTATCGGCTGGTTATTGTAAGTTCAAAAACTTGGTTCTTTACAACTGTGTTTTCATTTTTAAAATAAATTCATGCATATCTGTGAAAATACACTATTTTTCCCGCTGGCCAAAATTATAATTGAAATGGTCCTTTTTCTGATGAAAGATGAATAAATTCATGTTCCAGACATAATTTTCTTTTTGCTTCAAATATTTGGTTCAGATGATATATCTGTTGAGACCATTTAAAAAGTAATAATTTTATTGGTGTTTATTCATAAATGGGTGTGATTGATTATGAAATATTTGTGTTTCCCAGTTTTATCTCCGGTTTCTTTCTTGCGGCCATCCCCTGGTATGTTGGAGCAATCATACTGCTTTGTGTCAGGTCGGTAGATTACAGAGAGAAACCTGGTCTCATCGCTTGTACCGTTGCTGTAAGTATTCCTTATGTACCATTTCATTCGAATATGAAGGACCATCTGGTTATCGTTTTGCCTTTGTACATATCTTATCCAAATTTTATACCATAATCTTTTACTCTAACTTATAGCTCATATGTTTACTATTTCTTTTCATCTGTTCTTCCATGCATCAAGAGCTGTGGCATTTGTTAAAGCTGCTTGACTTTATCTATGGCTATTGTTTTTGTTTTGTCCCTTTTTTTCTTGCACGCAAAATTTTTAAGTTGTATTGTTTCAGTTGTTTCAATATTTCAAGTTTAATGTTGGGTATTTGATTCCTTTTTATTTATTATTATTACTATTGTTGTTGTTATTTTGGTGCGGTCGGAGTGAATAAGAATTTTAATAAGGAGAATGAGGAAAAGATAACAAATCACAGCCTTCAAGACAATTGGCTAGAACAAACAAGACAATGACAACCGAAGATTGCAAGAGGGAAGAAAATCTCACAGCATCCAGGGTCTTGAAACACCTTTTTTGGGAAGATCACGTAATTGGCTGAAAATACCTAATGCCAGAGTGTCCCTTGGATGACACACACCTGAATTGCTTAAACTACATTATAGTAATTGCTCTCTACAACTCATTTATTTAATTTTTTTTTCCTGTTAAGTTATTTCTTCTTTCATTTGAGAGCTCAAGGATGTTAATTTTGGTATTGTGTTTGGAACTGAACAACTTAAACGAGGTTGAAGGTTGGGACTAAATCCATCTTGAATAATAATTGGAGGAGAGCCACTCTGTGATATCAATCCCTGCTCTCTAGACTATAAATAAAAGAGAAATACATAACCTCATTCTCTTTCTTATATTGGAAAATTGTACATACATTAGGAGGTCTTTGTGTTTGTTTTCAGAGTGAAAAAGAAAACGAAAAAATAAAAAGAAGCATAGCTATCATAGAGCCTCAGAGCGTCTAGAGTAATTCTAGAAGAAAAAAGTATTCCATCCTTTCTTTCAGATATTTGAAGTCTTGGTTATCGCATGCCTAGTTTTGCCAGATCTTAGATATTGACCATAATCTTTGCTCTAGTGCATTTCATATCTTGGGATGGATCTTATTTCAAGATCGAATTGAGATTCCATGGCCAATAAAAAACAATTTCGTCCGGATAAGTGATCAAAGTATCATTGATGACAAAAAGTAACAACAGAACAAGAAAACCCATGACTGACCACGATCTACAAAGGAAAGCTTTCCCCAAAGAATATAAAAGGTCTAACCACCCCTTACTTGGCTAAGTCACCAGCTTCCTTGTTCACCAGTCTTGGCATCGAAGTGAAGAAAATCCAGCCGGGTTTAAGAGTTGAATAAATCTAATGAGAAGAGAATACTGTTATGGATCATTATCAGCACATCTACAACAACAACAACAACAACAACATCCAAACAAGACAAAGGAACACCGAGGTCTAAATAGAGTATCATGGATCGTTCCTGCTCTAATGAGAGCTTAGTTTTGTGATAGCAGTTCAACTTGACATACTTCTTACTTCTTGGGGAGAAAACATGATAAGTGCATAATGATTGTTTCTCCCAGAGAAGAAGAGACAATTGAAGCTTGCAAAAGCACTTACATCACAGAGGTAGCATTTGCACATGGCCTTTTAGTCAATCAACCATATCTCTTCTTCCACCCTTTGATTGAGCTGGTATTTCTGCTTTGGGAAGATTTATGAAGTCCATGGAACTTTCTCGATTCCAATGCAACTTATCCTAAGGTTATGTTTGCCTAAAGCCCTAAACTCTTATGCGATGTTTGCAACCTGCAAATAAGCTTTTTGATTAGGTTCTGGGAGGAGTTTATACATTGCTTATAAAACTAGATTTTGATTAATGTTCAAAGGTTTACCAATTGACTCTATTATTGATATAATGTGTTTGTTGCAGCCCTAGGTTTTATGGTTTAAGATTGATTCCATTTGTTGTCTAGATCATCTCATATCCTAGTTCAGTTAAGCATGCTGAGAAACTTGATCAGATTTTACTAGTGCAGCTTGACTTCAGGTGTTAGCAGTTGGCTGTTTTGTTGAGCATTGGTTAATAACTTAATATTAGTGTTTATTGGTCAGTTGTAGTTCACAACTTGGGGCGAATTGAAGGCTTTGTTGCTATGTATGAGTAGACACATGGACTTAAGTTTTTGTTTGGATTAGTTGCTCTTTATTATCCAACTGGTGCCTGTCCATTCTTTTCTCATCCTTTTTTTCTATTTCTTGTTGCTGGATTTTTTCTCTTTTTAATCCAAATTTATTATTCGGATATTGTTTGCTTCTAAGCTTTTGTTAGTTAGCAATCTGAAAACTGAATCAAACTTGGCAGGCTATTCTCGCCGCAATTGCTGTCTTTCTTGGTCTAACGAAGGGAACTCATGACTGGTGATCCCCCCCGAGGAAGGTTCTACAGAAAAAATAGATGTGTACATTATACACTGAATTCTGAAATAATCATTTTGGTGTTGTTATTATTATTATTATTTTTCCCATCTGATCTTTTGTGCAGGATTCAATTTGTTTAAAAATACTCTATACTCTCAAAAGTGATCATGAAGTTATCTGGCGTCTGTATCAATCTATACAACAAATGCTTCTATGTACGAAACTGCAATATAACTTTTTTTATTTTGTGGATATACAAGATTAGAGTAGTGCAATTTTCTTATATGGTCAAGTTTAGTTCATATATTGAAAATTTCAATGATTAATTCTACTGGGCATCTAAGCCTTTGTATGCTTTGAGAACACATCAATGCAAAGGACTGCAACTCGGCTGGGCCTTAGTTGGGGGTGAAACCCAGACCAAACCTGGAAACTGAGTAGGCAAAGTCATTTCTTTAGAATCAACAGGAATCCAATTTTGGTTTACCAATCAAACTGAAACTCATAAACAGTGCCATTCGGGACGACTGTGTGTGTGGTTGTATAGATATATGGTGGAATCTGATTTGGAAAATGAAAAAATAAAATAAAATAAAATAAAGGGAAAAAAATCTCTACTTGGTGGTGTTTCCTAAACCCTTTCAAAGGGCACCGTGAGATACCCAGGTGTGCTCATCCATTGACCCAGATGCTTGTGTAGAGACCATGCGACCAAGTAGTGATCTCTTGCTCATAAATAAATGAAAGGAAAATGTAAATGGGATATAGGAGCCATGTCCAAACAAACAACATGACCCTGTCATCCCCATGAAAGGCGGAAATCCCACCTCTGAGATGCCAATTCATGATCTCATTGACTGTTGTGTGCACGTGGCCCCTGTGCTCCCCCATGAAAAAAATAAAAGGAGAAAAGGGTGCGAATTTGTGAAAAATTCCTTCTATTCCTTTTTAGTCAAACCTAGCTCGACATCGGATCCATTGTACATTTGTACAACCCAATCTAATATAATCCAGCTCGGGTGGGATGAAGACCACACAGAGACACATGAGGCAAATTGTGTTTGTTGGGCATGGTTCACTCAAGAAGGGCATGCTCAGCGGTCTCTCTAGCAACCCCACACCAGGGGTACAACTTAGAAGTTACCACATTCCTGCGCTGAAGGTTAGCATGAACATCAATAGCATTTATGCAGTCCTTCCAGATCATAGAATTTTCTACATAGCCTTGGGGATAGAGCTGATTCTGGCGCTAAAGGTGGAAGTAGATGGAGAAAGGGAGGAGTTCAAACGGAGCCCTTTATGGTGGGGCCCCTAACAGATCCTGTTCTGGAAATGCTTAGAGCTTAGGGGGATCAGATGGAGTAAACAAATTCCTCAGTTTTGAAATGTCCAATAGTGCCTCACTAGTGATAAGCTTAGAGATCCAAACAATTGCGCAAGTTGGGTGCTCGGGGGAATGCTCTTTTTAGTCTAAGAGAGAGGGAACCCAAGCGTCGCTCCATACATGAATACCTCCTCTACTATTCCTCCATAGTAAACCTTTTTGAAGTAAGGCTCTACCTTTTAATATATGCTCCTCCAGGGCTGAGTCCCAGGTTGTGCTTACAAAAGATTGCCATCAGGGTTATAAATGGTACATAACAGACGAGCCCACAAAGAATTTTGATTGGTAAGAAGTTGTCATCCTAACTTTGCTAATAAGACTACATTTTGAATGAGAAGGTCTCCAGTGCCAAGCCCACCATCAAGTTTTAGCTTGCATAAGCAATCCCAAGTAATCCAATAAATTTTCATTTTATCTTTCTTTTGCCCCCAGAGGAATTTATATCCCATTTTGCCCATCGGGGAACTTGAAATAAAAAAGGGCAGCCTTTCTAAATCTATATGTTAATTCAACCAGGAGTAACTGAGTTATAGATTAACCTACTAGACCATGACTACCTTCATTGGCTAACTTATGAGCTATATTGACCCACTATCTACCCACATACCTAATTGGATTAAGTTTTTCTCCATCCATAGAGGACGTCATTAACCCACCATCCTAGGATTCACAAATCCCTCTTAGGGTTTTTATATGTTCCAAAATACCCTCTCGATATCCTTTCCCACCCTGTGGTGAATGAGATCTCATTCACCCTGAAATGTCGCATAAAAGATTGAGATGTCTTCTTCTTAGTTTAGAAAATCGTCGAAGCCTTCCTTCTTTTTCAGCCCAACTTGTCTGAGTTGATGTTATCTAGTCCAAGCCCATCCCAGCCCAGCCCAGCCCAGCCTAAGCTGAACCAGAGTCCCCGACCCAAGTTGTACACAATTTAGGGTTTTGTCCCAAACCCTCAGACCTAGTCTCTGTCATATTTAACCGAAAGAAGAGTACCCGCAACAACTGAGGGGGAAGAGGAGGAAGAAGAAGAAGGAGAAGGCGCTTCCTGGTTTTTGCTAGAATCTCTTCGTTGCTGAAATGGTTACTTTCAGGGTGAGCTTCTCGCTTCTTTCCTCCATTTCGTGTTGTTTTTAAGATTTAGTATGTTCTCAGCCCGAATCTAAGTTTGCTAGATCTCTGTTTTCGTGAAATGTAGCTCTGAATTTTCGGGTTCGCAACAAGTTTTTACTTATCGGATCTATGATTCCCGATTGGCAGTGGAATCTCTTTCAATTAGCATATTAAAGGAACCATTTGTCGTCAGGGTTTTTGTTTTGTTATTTTTAAATGTATTGATGGGTGTGTTTTGTGTTTGCGATCCAGTTTCACCAGTATCAGGTGGTCGGGAGAGCACTCCCAACTGAATCGGATGATCACCCGAAGATCTACCGGATGAAACTCTGGGCTACGAACGATGTTCGTGCAAAATCGAAGTTCTGGTAAGGGCCTTAAACCCTAACCTTTAATATTTACTGCTTGTACTGGTTTTTATTCGTTTGGTTGGGTCTTATGTGTCACTTGTTACTTCTGTGACGATTAATCGGGTCTTATCGTTTCAGTTGGATGATCCTATCATTATGTGATTATTATAATTTTTTTCTTGATGAGTTTCTGTTGTTGATTCACTAAGGTATTTCTTGAGGAAGCTCAAGAAAGTGAAGAAGAGCAACGGACAAGTGCTTGCAATCAATGAGGTAGGTTTTGCATTGTACATTTGTTGGTGTGTTGGTTGCTATGTTATATGAAAATCGTTAATTGGATTGCATGGTGGCGTTTGGCAGTATCATTAGTGTGTGATGTTCTTACAACCAAGCTGTTGCTTAAGATGTCAAATATTCAAAAGGAAGACTAATAATATTATATTGTTTCATATTCGCCCTAAAGGAGTCTAGAGAGTAGATCATCAAATGTGGGAATTGGATTTTGGTGCATGTTGAGTGATCAGACCTGTCGAGCCTGGTAATTCAGCGTTATTAATCTGGATAATCAAATCCATTTGAAGTCAGGCTAACCCAGCTATAATGGAAGTACATTTTTGTTTCCTTGAATGTCTTGCTATTTCAATGTAGAGTCTAAAGGGTAGATGTAGATTGTCAAATGTGGGAAATTGGATTTTGGTGCATGTTGAGTGATCCGACTCGTCGGGCCTGGTAATTCTGGATAATCAGATTCAAGTGGACTCGGGCGATCCAGCTACATGGAAGGATATTATTTATTGCTGTTTCAATGCCCGTTTTATTCTAAGAAATCTGTTTTCCTTTCTTTTTCTTCCTATATTGTTTCAATGGTTGACGTACTATTAGTATGCATTATAAAATGATCGACAAAGTGGATTATTAATTGGGTTCATGGTCATAGGAATGAGAGTTAAGGTATTTGTATTGCGAAGTCAAAATTTGTGAATTGGCAGTTACTCAAGCATGTATTTTGTCTTGTTGATAAAAATGCAATGCAGAAGTAAATGAATAATTATGAAAGTTCCAAAAGAAAATCTTTTCATATATCTCAGAGAGTACATCAGTTCTCCTCCAGTCCGTTTTTGAGTTGGGTTAGGGGAACACCAAGCAATTTCCTTCACACATCCATCCAAACATATAGGCTTTTGGGCCTTGGAAGGTATATATGAGATGTTATTTATAGCCATAATGTGTATACAAACAATCAAAGTTTTGCTAGGTATAGAGTAACATAATGTTATTTATAGCCATATGTCTTTGGTATAGGGTAACATGGATGCTCTTTATCAAAGCTTTGCTAGGTGTTTACTTGCTTGATAGGAATCTTGTGGTTGTTTTTTCAGTGTATGCTTGCATATGCTGGCTTTGGTAGGTGTTTACTCGCTTGGTAGGAATCTTGGTGGTTGTTTTTCAGTGTATACTCGGTTACTCGCATATGCTGTAAAGGAGTTGTTCAGTAACCCAGTGAGTCTAGCTGGCTCCCCAATATCTTGTTCCTCTAAAACAGTATCATTTACATTCTAAGGGGTTGAAGTGATGCCGTATGAAAGGATTAGTATAGTTGAAGTTATGGAGAGGACTTAATAGTGTTTGTGATCTCTCTCTCTTACACACACAAAATAGAGAGTGAGAGAAAATGATAATGTTAACAGGTCAGGTCTGCCATTTATTTGCATGTGTAGGTAAGATTTTTATTTTCCCTAAAATAAAGGTTTTCTTCCCCGTGTTGTTTGCTAGCTTTGTGTCTTATACTAATTTATTTTATATTATTTTGATTTGATGACAACAACAACAACAACTCAGCCTTATCCCAACTAAATGGAATCAGCTACATGGTTCTTTTCCCTCCAATCAGTTCTATTCGAGGTCATACTTGATGCAAGGCCTAAGCTATACATGTCTTTCCTCACCGCTTTTCTTACGGTCATTTTAGGTCTGCCCTAGGCTCTTTTAGTTCCTTCAATTTGAATCAAATCACTCTTCCGTACTCCATTGAATATGGGCATACCACCTCAAATGATTTTTTCGTAGCTTACCATGCATTGTAGAAGCATTCTAGAGGGTTTACTGTTGCGAACTCTTACCTGAAATCTCTGTTTGAAAGGGCTTCTATTGAGGGAGTTATTGCTGTTGACATTGTGTTGATTTTTCTGCCTCTGTTCATGATCGAGAGGTTGAAGATAACCTCCTCGCATTGTTCAACTAAAATCCCCATTATTCCAACGTCCCATATTTACCTGATTCTACTTCATTCTATTCCTTCTCCATCTTTTATTATTCTCCAGAAATAACTTCCTTTGATGCATTGCTTCCAGACCATAAACTTTAATCTTCTTTTTTTGTTGGTCTTGGAATTTAGAGTATTTACAGGATTGCTATTACATCTTTGAATTGAGGTATTTACTATTCTTATGGGCCCATATTGAACCCAACACAAGGGTTTGGAAACTGGGATCATATCAGTTACCTATGCACCACTTTGTTTTTTATCTCACCGGTGTATGTACTATTGCCTATGGTTTATATTTACTCCAGTTACTTTTCTTATTTGTCAATATACTGGGTATGTATATTTCATCCCTGCACATTATTTGGGAGTCATCTTTCTTACATTCTTCCATTCTGTCCTCCTTTCATCCTCTCTGACCTTAATTTCTGTTAAATGTTCTCATTTAAAGTTTTAGTAACATGTCTTATAGTTCACCTTATATTTTGTACATGCTTGTGTTGCCCTCAGTTTGTCTTGCCTTTTTCTTTGTTTTAATTTATATAATACAATATCTAGGGACAAATGTGCATATTGAGATTATCTAGGTGCGTTACTATCCAGTTTTCTAGTTATTTTTTTCCTGTCTTTGTAGTATCTTCGTTGGAGGAATGACATTGGGCTTAGTTTCTGCACCTCATAGTTTTTAAAACAACTAAACTGGCATCATAGACCGGTCAAATAGGGTTTTAACTGGAACCAACCAGTGTTGTGTTCCTCTGTTATCACTTTTGTACTTTGATTTCAAAGAAAACTTGCACCTTAGTTGGGAAAAGGGAGCCACCACTTTCTTTTAGCTTACGGTCCAGTCCGAATGCTGTTAGTGCATCTACACATACAGTTATTGTTTATGAAGTTACAGACTGGATGTATTTATACATGAAGTTGTGATACAGTTCTCTTTTTGTTCAATTGATATGAATGGAACATATTCCCTGGACAAAAGCATAATGATATTATAAATTTTTAAGATTCTGTTGACCATCTCCTATCAAAAGTTCTGTAATCCTCTTCTTGACATGGCTTACATAATACTTTGAGAAACAAAATGATTTTGGTTCTGATCTTGCTATTGGTGGCAGATTTTTGAGAAGAATCCTACCAAGATTAAGAACTATGGGATTTGGCTGCGTTACCAAAGCCGGACTGGATATCACAACATGTACAAGGAATACCGTGACACCACTCTTAACGGTGCTGTTGAAGACATGTACAATGAAATGGCTTCACGCCACAGAGTGAGGTTCCCTTGCATTCAAATCATCAAGACAGCCACAATCCCAGCCAACCTCTGCAAGAGAGAGAGCACCAAGCAATTCCACAATGCCAAGATCAAGTTCCCCTTGGTGTTCAGGAAGGTTAGGCCACCAAGCAGGAAGCTGAAGACCACATACAAGGCTTCCAAGCCAAACTTGTTCATGTAATTCTGAACTTTCAACGGCTTCAGGTTGCATAGAGAAAGTTTGAGGTTAGGATTTACTGAGAATCTGAAATTTTGTCATCGATTATGAAGTACTGTTCATCAGAAATTTCTTTCAGTTATATTAGATTTGTGTTGTTTTAAACCCAGGTGGAGCTTAACTTTTGAGGAAGAAGATTTTTCTAATGTTAGACAATATCGCTTGATATGTTAAGACAATTATATGATGATATTTATGTTTTGTGAATTTAAGCCATACTCAAAATGGGTTTATTGTGATTGTGATCATATCAAGGTTGCTGGTGATCATCATTTTATAAACGCATGTGCTAAATTTTAATGCCATCATGGTGTTAAACTGTTAATGATGTGGTTTGGGGACCACTTAATGGTATATGCGCTTTTTGCAGAAAAGCCAGTTAGGAGTCCCTTGGAGAACATTAGATCACCCCAATTTTTTTCTCTTTCCGATCTTTCTAGTGTGAATTGGTTTGTAGAGGTGGATGTGCTGTTGGAGAGCTCATGCTCATTCCCTGGGACCGGCCAAAGGTTTTTATAGATTTAAAAACATTTTTTATGTTGGTCAAGCCTTGTCTGCGGTCATAATCTCTGAGATTAATGTATGTCTATATGTCAGCAAATTTGTTAATAGTGTTTTTAATTCATTGGAGTGTCGTTATTTCTTCTTGTTTTTTGAATCCCGAAATACTTTTCGCACTATTTTAGGAGTCCCTTCTAAGGTCCGAGTGTCTAACCACCAGAGCCGGTGAAGGATCGTGCATAATGGAGTAGCCATGGTAGGGTTAAAGAAGGAATTTCAAAGCTTTTCCTCCAAAGGGACTGTAATGGTTTTGTGCAAATGAGATATAAAACACACTTTGGATGGTGTGGTCCCCTTGCTTTGTGATATGACTTCTCAAGTCTTTTTTACGACAAATGTAAGAGTTAATTACTTGGATTCAACTCCCAGAAGTTTGATGGGTCATTTCATTTTAACCAGGTGGTAAACAATCACAACGATCCAACTGCAGCTCTAATCATCTACCTATTCCTTGGTATCTACTTAGATGGTGGGTGGCACGTTAAATTATGGTTTAAAGTAGGCATAATTCGGATCCAAATCCAGTTGGAATTGGTCGAGATTCACCGGAATCAGTCTTGACACTCACCAGTCATGGAGCTGAGAACCTGGTTTGAATCGATCGATTTAACCCGGTTCCTTGAACCATACGTTAAATCTGACCATTGTTCGGGTCGACCAGTTAAACTATCACTTGGCCACTTGGCCACTTGGGGAGGCATATGGTTTCGTTTAGCTGTATTTTTTTTTTGGGGGCAAATTTTACGGACACCCCCTGTAAGTATCCAATATATCACGGACATGCCAAACTTTGAAAAAAATATCACAAACTACCCTTACTTTATGTTTTGATTTCAACTTAGTCCATTCCATTAGGTCTCTGCAGTTAAGTTGCTGTTAGTTCTTTTTTAATGACAAAATTACCCTTACCACTGGGTGAACTTCCTATAAAACCCTTAAGGGTAAAACCCAGAGTGAAATGTCATATTTCAGGCTATTGAAGGAGAGATTGAGCATCTTTAAATCTCACAAAGATGAAATGCAGGTGGCAATCCCTCTGACAATGGAGTTATTTGCAAGATTGAGGACTGTGAGCGAATCAACTGAAGTAGAGAAGCAAGGAATCCCTGAAACCAAAAAAAAATAAAAGAGCTGAAATTGTATCTGGCGGAAGTCACCAGACCTGATTTGAACTTGGGTATGGAACTCACGATAGAAGAGGATTCGGGAGTCAGGATTCGAGAGGGGAGACTCTAAGGTTTTAAGTTGCCTTCAAAGGGACTTCCTTCTCTCCAAATCTCAGATGCACCAAGGAATTCAAACTCTTTGATTAGGTTTGCGAGTACCGCCCATAAATAGGACTAAGAATGAAGCTTTAAGATTAAAAGAAATTAGGAAAAGGGCAAGAAATAAGAAGCAACGTAAAGGGCGTAAGAGAAAGAGGGAGAGATTGATAAAAATGAAACCTCGGTGGACAAGATTATTTTGTCCTCATCTCTCTAAATCTGTTCTATTTCTATCACCAAAAAACCAACAGCCTGAAAATGGAAGCCGCCCCTAGGTTTCTGCCTTCCCTTGTTTTTTCTCAAACATAAAACAAAATTTCCTATAAATCCCCAACAAAACTCCCTCTGATTTGAAAGTAAACCAAAAACCCTCTCAAAACCAACGCCCTTTCTTTATGTATGTATTATCTGTCTCCAGATTCATTCCAGAATACAAAATTTTTAGCACCCATCCACATTACCGGAGAAGGAATTGGGGGCTTTCGGCATGGTGAGACAGGGGAGCATGGTGGGGAAAAAGAGAATGATAGTAATGTTAACAAAGGGGTTTCTTTTATTGCTATGATTCGTTTCCATTTGAGGAAATATAGTGTTTATGAGATTTGAATCACTACTCATCCTCTGGGATACGTTTGTGGAACAGAGGGTATAGCGAGCGAGGGTTGCAAAACTGAGGGCATGCATGGGGTGGGGTCGCAAGGGGTGTAGGTCTGGGCGGCGATTGCAGCGATAGATTATTGTGGACGTTGGGGTTCGCAAAGGGGGCTGGTGGTTGTACAGGCGGTGGTGGTGGTGACGGATGAGTCTTAGTTGAAAACGAGAAGAAGAAGAAGAAGAAGATGGGTCCCACTTATTTGATTAAAAAAAATGTTAATAGAGAAGATGATGGAATTATAAGAGTTTTTTATTAAATTACTAAAGGGGTAAAATGAACATTTTAACTTGGGTGCTACCTATGCTTAACGTCCGGGGGAAGGTTGCCATTTTGACCAAGTTTGGCAAGTCCGTGACATATTGAATACTTAGAGGGGGTGTCCATGAAAATTTCCCTTTTTTTTTGGGTCAAAGTTTAGATGCTGATCCAATCAATTTGAGTACTAGTTCTCACGTGTAGTCTGCATGAGTTTCTTTGCGAGTTGCTGATGCACGCACTGGAGGGATCTTAACTCCCATGCTATGGGGAGTTCGCTTCTGCTGCACGTACCAACAGGTGAACTACATGTGAGAGCCAACCAGCTGTCCTAATTTTGCCAATTGCAAAGGGAGGAGGGGTTTTTATGGAAACAAAATTAAAATATGATTGGCTCTGAGATGTTCGTTCCTCTGTTGGTATGTGCAGATGATCCATTCTCTGCTATGGGTATGGGTCCTCAAAACTATTTGGGTGTGCATCGTCATTAAATTTTTTGGGAGAGGTTCTGACCGGCAGCATACGGAGCCAATGAGAGTGCAAAAAAAAGTATCAACTGGATGGGATTTCCACCTTTCAAGGGAGGGAGGGCAGCTATCATTTTGTGGTCTAGCGCAGGAGCCATGCTCTCAGACAGACTCTTTTTCCCTTATTTTATGCCTTTTATGTGAGAAAAAAATCTTATGACCAAATGTTCTTTGTGCTGAGGGCGCAGGATGCACCCAGACACATTGGGGGTGGGCGAAATGACTGCCCCATATGTTTGGGCGCAGCTTGCGCTACCAGCTAGGGAACAATCGCCCATATCTTATATACCTCTGATTGGGGGGAATTCTTGAACAATCCATTTATGGGACCACATTGACATTTTAATGATAAATCATTGGGTCGTTCCTACTTAAAAGGGAAAAAATTCATCGGGTAGTTAACATGTCAAATTTTGTGACCTTGTCAACATATGGCTTTTGGATATTAAAACTTTGATACTTTATTTTCAAACATTTTTGATGTAGATATCTATCATCAAAAGATTATAAAGGACATTTTTATATGGAAAGGTTATCTGGTCCCCCGTCAAACCAAAGATACTTAACAAATGGCATGTCGGATTTGGTCTAAATTTTGTGGGCGAGCCTAGACTTGTGGCGAGCCTAGAGGCCTTGCAATGGTTAGAGTTGCATTGTTCAAAATATGAAGATTGCTCTTTGTAAAAAGTAGGGGATACATGTGATGGACATTTGCGCCTCCTTGACCCTACAACAATCTTGAGTCTTGTGCAAATGGGATGTTTTTTAATGCTCCCCAAGTGTATCACCTTTTCGCTCAAACTCCCAAGTAAGTTAAAAGGTGATGTGGATGATATGCACAAATCTTGAGATCCAACAAACATGCCACGTGACAAATTTTAGGAATGCAGGAAAGGCTTCTAAAAGTGATTGTATAGAAGAAAAATAAGGAAATATGCCACATCATAGCCCACAAAATTTTGCCAAGTGCAAAATGATATTGGCTATATCCACTCATTGGATAGATAATGGATGATCTAAATAGGTCATTTGATGAATTCTAGATTCAAATTTTTCTTCTATACAATCACTTTTAGAAGCCTTTCCTGCATTCCATAATATGTATCGTGGCATAGACTTGGATTTTCAAAGCTCTATTTTATCACTGATAAACTTCATTTGATCTTAAACTTGAACTAAGAGCAATAGACTTGGGAGCATTAAAAAATCATCCCATTTGCACAAGACTTCCGATTTGTAGGAAATGCGGAGTAGCCTAAATGTTTTTATCCCCACTTTGCAGAAGATCTGTTTTCATATTTTGAACAATGCAACTTAACCATTGCGTCTAGGCTCGCCCACAAGTCTAGGCTCGCCCACAAAATTTAGACCAAATCCGACATGCCATTTGTTAAGTATCTTTGGTTTGACGGGTGGACCAGATAACCTTTTCCATATAAAAATGTCCTTTATAATCTTTTTGAGTAGATAGACTACCAGAAAAATGTTTGAAAATAAAGTATCAAAGTTTTATGGACCAAAAAGGTACATATTTCTCTACCAATCACCCAAGAAGAGTATTTAAGCCTTGCGAGGGGTCCTTAGCTGATTTACACCAGATTAGACGTGCTCCATAGTACTCAGGTTTGAACGTAAGATTTATGATTTTGCCATTTTGCATGCTTCAATACATATATTACTAAATAAGGCAAAAAAGGCTTAAAATGGGTTGGTATGGGAAGTGGACAGGTGGGTTAGGTCTGAAGTGTAGTCATTACTTGGTGAAGTCAACTAACTGACCTTCAACACTACTGGCTTGCCAGTTTCTCTTTATAAACCATTCTCTCGTAGTGTTCCTGTTTTCTTCTGAGGCAACTATCTCAGCTCTGCTCTTGTGAGTTTCTCTGCTCTCACCAATGTAGATATGTTTGCTTTTTAATTGTTTGAAAAAATGTCTGTTGGGTTTTCTTCTACGGCTTTTGTTTTTCTTGGCTTAATAAATTTGGTAATGTGGAGAAAGGAAGTGACTTAGAGATACCCAGATTGCAGTTTTTCTTTCTGCTAAATGATATAGTTCCTTCACTGGCACATGCTCCAGCTTGGGTTTTCTCCTGCATTGGGGATCATTGTTTTAAATCAGTTTCTTATGCAGGTTTGATTCTTTGGTTTAGAATAGTCTACCTGTTTCAATGGCACAAGGTTCAGTAAACACAGGAGAACAGGTGCTTTCTATGTGGTTTCCTTTTTATAATTAATAGATTTCTGCAGTGAAAAAAGCTTGTTAGGTTACTGAATGGCTTAGTTAACTACCCTTTAGGTGGTTCTTGTTGAAGAAGTAAACCATGTGAAATTGCTCACCTTGAATCGACCTCGTCAACTTAATGTCATTTCGTGGAACATGGTATGTCAAATTAATTCACCAATTCTTTCATTTCCTCTGTCAACTATTATGTGTAATGATCTTTTAGTAGTAATCAATTTCCTTCATTGTGGTTAGCTTTCTCTGCTAACTAAGTATCTAGAGAATTGGGAGAAGGATGATCAAACAGAGCTTATCCTAATCAAGGTTAGTATTATTACTTTCCATCACAATTCAGTTGCTGGGTTTGCTTTCCATGCTCTGTTAGTCCATGGTTTACTTACTTTTGTCTTACATTTTCTCATATTGCTCATGAATCTTGATTAGGGAGCTGGACGGGCTTTTTCTGCCGGTGGGGATTTAAAAATGTTCTATGATGGGAGGAAGATAGGTATGTAGATCACTAAGAAAGTTTACTTTCTTCACTTTCAAACTGATGGATGCTCTTTCCTCAGAATCTACTGCTATTCTGAAATTTGTTCTAGATTAATCTTTGTCATGTCAATTTGATTAGTATGAGTAACTCATGAATTGCCTTTTGCCAGAGGATTCCTGCCTAGAGGTTGCATATAGAATGTATTGGCTGTGTTATCACCAGTTCATCTATAAGAAAACCCAGGTACGAGGCCTGGCCTTGTGAACAGAAATGATGTTTCTTCTGTTTTCTAAATTATGTGTGGTAGAAATTTTGAATTCTACCAATAAATTTGTTGATAGGTGGCTCTTGTTAATGGAATATGCATGGGTGGAGGTGCAACTCTTATGGTTCCAATGAAATTCTCAGTTGTCACAGATAAGACTGTATGTATTTGACACTGTTTGAGATATTGCTAGATATATTAATTTTGGTTCAAGGACACATCAATGCATACATTTCAAATGTGTTTCTGTTACTTGGACGAGTATTTTGTATACTATAGATTTGTGAGAGTTCCTTTTCTTTATAGGTTTTTGCAATGCCTGAAGCTAGTATTGGTTTTTACACAGACTGCAGCTTCACATACATTCTTCCACGTCTCCCTGGGTATTTGGGTAAGCTTGTAATTCATAAGCAAATTGACATAACTCAGTTACATTTTGATAGGTGAAAGTGATACTTTTATGCCCACTCTTAAGGGAGGAATAACCAGAAACACTCAATTTGGGAACAGGAGGCTTTTTCATGATTCTCTCCCTGCAGCTAATATGTCAAATGCAATTTCACAGGGGAATACTTGGCCTTAACAGGTGCTAGACTAAATGGGAAGGAATTGATTGCAACTGGTCTGGCAACCCACTTTGTTCCTTCTGAGGTGAGATTAAGCCTTTGTCTGTTTCTAGTTTCTTTCTCTTCAATCTTGATCTTGTAACAATGGAACTGGTGATTTTTCATATGTTAAAACATACTCTCATTGATGGTTATACAACCATCTTTTCAAGTATTTAATTATTTTCTCCATTTTGGAAAGAGAAGATTTAGGGAAGACATATTAAAGAGTATAATCATACTCTATAAATATCAATCATCTCCAAGTCTTCAGCTATAACATGAACTCAATTTATATCCTTTTGAGGTAATTAGCAAACTGGTTTTGCGGAAATTGTAACCTGCCCAATTATGTTCAAGAGACTCATATTGTATTGTGCATGTATGCTTTTCTCTAACTTATAACAGAATGAGCACTTCTTTTCCAGAATAAGAAAAGCAGAACCCAGACAGGCAATAAGTAATTGGACACCACAATCACAAATTCAATTTGTAGAAACCTGTATTTAACATCTGTAACACCACTATGAAACTGCCAATCTTTCTAGATTTTGGACAGTTGGAATCAAAATTGACAGTTCTGTAAGCCCTTGTTAAGAAGTCAAAAGCTGAAAACCCTTAGATAAGGAAAATGGAAGGACAATCTGCTGCTGAAGTTGATGACCCAAAATTGAATGCTGGTCTTGATATGCTCTGATTGCTTGTGAAGGCAGCAGTATGTGCAATCTAAATGAATTCTCATCATCACAGTATAATGGAGCCGTTGCAGACTCACTCAATGCCTAGATTTCCAGAAAACTATAACAACATGGTAATATGCCAATATATGAGTCTGTAAGATGTTTGGCATTGAGCTGGAGGGTTAAAGAATTAACTGCTTCCCGCTTTTCTAGTAGACAAAAATTTACATAGGAAAGCACAAAAACTTGCTGTAGAGAAGCCACCGGTACATCTCTGACCCAATACACATCAGTATATGGACAAGCCCCAGAGTACATGGAAACAGATGAAGGGGAAAAAACAGTGTAGAGTTTGTGGATGATCCCAAGGAATACATAAAAGAGAAACCAAACGAACAGATCAAGGCCCTCAATAGAGAAGGGCAAACACCCAACAATGTTCTGATATCATGTAGCATGATGGAGTATCTCACCCTTAGTTGGATGAAGCTCACATTGGAATTGATGTATGCAATATAAAATATGTGCATTTGAGACATTGTCATCTATCTTTTGTGTTGGTATCATTTATACTGCTTGCATGCATGGACATTCAAATTACTAACATATTATGGCATTTTTTGTGTTTCAGAAATTGCTTGAGCTTGAGAAGCATTTGATTAGTTTGAACTCCGGTGACAATAATGCTGTTAAATCAGTCATTGAGGAATTTTCTGTTGATGTTCAACCTGACGAAGATAGTTTCTTACACAAGTATTAATACTAAACTGATGAAGCATGTCTTTTCTGCCTTTGGAGGGGAGGATCAGTTCCATTGGAATTACACTGTTTTGTGGTTTTTTCTCCAGGCAATCAATAATTGACAAATGCTTCTGCCAGGATTCTGTTGAGGAAATTATAAGATCATTTGTGAGTTTCCGTTATCACTTACTGGCAGATGTATCAAAAGGAATCTGTCTCTCCTACTTACTTCCTCCCTCCTTTAAGTGGTAATTGAGTGGTTTTGGAGAGGCCAACTTGAGCTAAAATTAGGTTCAGGTTTCATTTAGTAGACCAATGACCAGGTTCAGGCTACACTTAAACATGACCTTTATTTAAGGCCTTGATTCTTTGTAGTGTATATCCTCACTCTTCTTCTGTTTGTTTTTCTTATTGAGCTAACCCATACCTGCCAATTCATCAGTCAGTTTGATTTCAGTTTAGCTACAACCTGCAATGAAACCCTTTATGATCCCACCCTTTATGACCCCTATTCAAGAACAAAGAAATGTACCTCCTTAAATGGCCAAAACAGAATATCATCTGTGTCTATCCCCAAAAGTACATGACATACAGACCATCCATCTGATGAGATACTTGGATTAGCCATATGAATGTCTTGTTGACATTAGCCCATATTGCATCGTTCATGGGATTTGTATATGAATTATTCTTTTGGGGGTTGGGTCTATGGTTAGTTGTCAATATAAAAGGATGGGTTTTGAGGGTATCAACCTCCCCAACCTCCCCAGACTTCTGTCAACCAACCGATCAATTACCGTTGAACTGATCAACTGATCAATAACAGGATGGGTTTTGAGGCTGTTGGAGTTTTGTACTATTACCCAGATCGAACCTTAAGGGTTTTATAGACTGAGATCTATCTTTTGCTGTTCAGGAAACTGAAGGAAACATAAAGGGAAATGAATGGATAGGTCCAGTGCTCAAGGGTTTGAAAAGATCTTCTCCTACAGGATTGAAGATAACATTGAGATCGGTATGCTTGCTTGCACCAATTGTCCTCTTTAACTGCTATTTTTTTTCAGTTTCAGTTTTGAACCTTGGACAGTTCATTTTTTCTTGACCCAAAAAATTGTGTACTTTTCTTGCAAGTTCCAGCATCCATATCTTACAGTTCCATTTCTTCATTTCCACAGATTCGAGAGGGAAGGAAACAAACTTTGACTGAATGTTTGAAGAGAGAATTCAGAGTCACAGTCAACATACTGAGAGGCAAAATATTTGGTGATGTCTATGAGGTAGTAAATATAAGTATTGAACATATCAGAAAAAAAAAAGAGTAGAGCAAATTTAGAATTGATTTGCAACACATATTACTCTGCAAAGACTACTGAATTCTTCTTGTTTTTGTTTTGAAAAGGGTATCAGAGCTCTAACCATTGACAAAGACAATTCCCCAAAGGTACTCACCCTCACTCACTGACTCTCTCTTTCTCCCTCCCATCTATCTAATTTTAAAAAATATTGTAGTGGGACCCAGCAACTCTTGATAAAGTTAGTGGAGAAAGAGTGGACCTACTCTTCCAGCCATTTAAAGAAGAACTGGAGCTCCAGATTCCAGCCAAGGAAGAATGCAGGTCAGTCTTGGTAAGAGGTTCCATTTATTTTTCCTTCCCTCTCTTTTTTGCTTCATCTGTTAATTTCTTTAGTCTTGAACAGGTGGGATGGAAAGTATGAGAATACAGCCTATCCAAGCTTAAAGGCAACAGCCTAACCCAAATAATATCAACTTCTCAGCAGTCATGAGTTCCCCCCAAATGTACTTCCCCTTGTATATATGTAATAAAGTTTACTGTTCTACAGCAATTCAGGCTGGTTTTACATTTCTTTCTCTAGTTTTCATTATTACTAATAAAATTCTTCTTCCAATAGTAAAGATTTTCATTCTACAGGGCAGAAAGGTTCATAAAAAAACATTGAAATGTGAAAATCTTGAACTATAAAGTATCTAATGGAAAGGAAAATCTTGAACTATAAAGTATCTAATGGAAAGGAAAATCTTGAACTATAAAGTATCTAATGGAAAGGAAAATCTTGAACTATAGACCAGAAAATATTCATGAGGGGATTAAGATAGAAAAAAAAAACTGTTTCAAGACTTTCAAATGCTCACCTAGGAACGGCTTCCGGCATATCCTTGAACAGTTTGTGTATATACATAAGATTCTGATTTGAGGGGTACGTTTTAAGGCCCACATCGGCTATGGCTTGGAGTTAACAAAGATATTTATTAAAGTGTCTAAGTGCTAAATTTACCTGTCCCACTGGACGGAGTGATTGGGACCTGATTTAATCGCGGCCCAGGAAAGTCCCCGGGCCCATTTAATCACAGAGATGTGGACTCGAAAACGAGAGTGCTTTGGGTGGATGAAATCTGTTCTGGGCTGAGACACGTGTGGAGCCCGAGATTTCCCGCCAGGTATTTGGCCGACTGTGTTACAGTTATTCACTCGATCCAACGGATTAACTGAACGGGGCTTACGATCCAGTGGTTTTTATTTTTGAAAAATCAAACCATTTAATTTTTTTTTTGTTGCAAAAACCATTTTAAATATTGAATCTCTACAATACTTGTTCATAAATTTACATTCTCATGGGCCAATAAAGGCTTAAAAGACATAAAATACACAATAAACTAAGGTTTTTTTTTAGGGGGGGGGGGGAATGAATGGACCAAGGTTTAAGAACCCCAATATGTACTGTTGTGTGTGTGTGTGTAAAATTACCTTTATACTCCTCCCTAGATGTGAGTAAATGGATAATACGAGTTGGTAAAAACTTTATTTTCTTGTGGAACAGTTGAGGAAATTATCTTCTCTCTTTCAGTGAAAAGAATATACTAATGAGAAGTTAATTTTGTTAAGAGAAAGAAGAAAAAAAATACAAGTAACCATCAGAATCAGATTTTATGAGAGGTGGCACACTACAGCCACACAAGAAGAGTCACCATCCACTACCCACATACCCAAACTTCGAAGAGCCTTTTGAAGATAATTCAATTCCATCTCATAAGGCCAAAAGATAATCTTTTTCTCATCTCCAAGAGAAGTTTGACTGGTGTAATTGCTAAAAATCTTTAGTCCAAAAATCAATTCATTAATTTTCTTAATCCTGACACCATTTACTTGCAGGGATTCTGATGCAAAATACACAAAATGCCTGCGTTCTCTAGACAGTGAATTGTCTTCCATTGAAGCCTTTGCTGTCTGTGCAACTTTGAAAATAAAATCATCAATCCAAATATTTGTAGCTGTTGCTGAGCTCCTGAGAAACATTAGTCCTGAATCTCTTGCAGAGAAGAAATCATACGAGGGCTCATTTGCAATAGAAAATGCATCAGCGCTGACAGGAACCATGTTTCCATCAATGACCCAAGAACTATAATGAGAATCTAGGCACTTCTTAATCACATAAGCCATAGCCAGGATTTCCCTGATCAGTTGTGCATAGGATCCCTGACTGCCCATCGATTTGTAGCCACCAACACCATTGAGCAATTGTTGTACATTAACCACAGGATGTCCCCTCCTTGCAAGATCCAACAAGAACTCAGACTCAGGGCCCAGCAAGATATAGTTCCGGATATCCAGCCTCTCAAAATGGCACAGCATGTTCCTAGTGATGATCTGAGATGCTCCAAATATGCTTAGAAGTATAATAGTATTCTCTTTCTGCACACTCTTAAGAACAGGATCGAGTTCATCAAAGCTCCTTACAGTCCTCTCAGGAATCACTTCTCTGAAGCAGAAATCATACCATTTTAGATTACTCAAGGGCAGCATTTCTAAAAAGTTGAGATCAAGGGACCTTGCATCAAGTAAATAAGAATCTGGCCCAGCTGTTTTCCCATAGTTAACACCAGCATCTCTATGGGAGACACTGAGAGCTCTCTCACGTAGAAAGTTGGTATAAATATTGAAGTAGGAACGAGAGTGAATGAATTTGATGAACCAAGGAGTCCATATTCTCTCTCCCATCTTTTTATACCATCCAGTTGTCACCTGCATCAAAAGAAAAGCAGAATGAAAGGGGATCATCACAGACACAAGGAATATGAGTATGTGCACATATCCATGTCAACTACTTGCACATAAACACCATTATTCTAAATACATCACACACTCACCCATGCACATAAAAGATATTTCGGCTGAAATATTGTTTGCCACCTGAAATGGTAGTGAGTGGTGACAGGGAAAAATATGGTCCAGAATAATTTTATAAGCCACAAGTTGGAGATAGATAAGTTAAATTACCATCCCCTGCAGAACTGGCTTAATGTTCTTGGCCTTGTGTTCATCATACCACAGACGGAACTCTTTCCAGGGTTTTGGAAAGAGAAGTTGACCCCAGGTGCCAACCAATTGGTACAAAAAAAGTCGAGTTTCACTACCCAACTGCAATTTGTTTCCATGTTTACCTGTTGTAGACAGTGATGGTTAAAAATGAAAAGATAACTGTATTTTAATAGCTTAATTTGGGCCCAGATAGACCTAAAGGTGAAACAGGTTCTACTTTTCTTTTTTTTTTTGGGGGTGGGGGAGAAAAACAGGTTCAATATACCAATAATAAACAAAATCTACGGACATAAATTTCAGCCATGCCTGAAAGAACAAATCTGTCCAATACGTCCAGCTAAAAGATGAAGCAGAACATCATTTAAAGAAATGCACATAATGAAGTAAGACAGAATACAAAATAATTGCTGGGATCTCATGATTTACAAGGCACTTGCACAAGTAATTGATGAGCACATTTATGTGTGAAATTTTAGGGCATAAATTATACATTTTACCACATTGGACGAGTTACTCGGTGCTTTCTTGTGCTTTTCAAGTTTTAGGTGAATTCTTGTGAAAATGGAGGAGATGATGCTAAGGAAATGTTTTTAAGCTGTTTAAAGGTGTTAATGGCTTGGATGCGTAGCCCATCGAATCAGCTAGTACGGTTCAAACGGCACTTAATTCTGAGTTGAAGCGAAGAAGTTACGGCCGTTTCGTAACGATGCGTGAAAATGGTCTGCAGGGGTTTATTTATAATTATTGACAGTCGGCTGGGGACAAAGTGAAGCAAAAGTCCGGATTCTGGGGGCCTTAATGCAATAACTAGAAGTTATATTTCCTGTACCGAAAGATTCCATTTGGAGGGCTCGACAGTCCAACTTCAACTTGAGATATCTTGGGCTCCCGAACTCCGATTGGATGAAATTTGGGTCTATTTTGTGTGATTTTTCGCAAGGAACACAATGGTGAGACCTATATAAGCACCCCATGCTCCACGTTTTTGAAGGACAGAATGGGTATTTTATTTATTCTTGAAGGAATCCTAGTCATCACCCTTATTTTCTCTCTCCTCCAACTTCTCAAGGGCACTTCTGAAATTCTACTTGGGATAGATTTATATTTTCTCATCTATGGAACGTTGAAAAATCAAAGATGCTTTGATTTTATTGCTTGAGAAGATATCTACAAAGAAAAGGAAGCACTTGTTAGAATTGGAAGTTTACTTTTCTAGAAATAGAAAGTCTATGTAAACAATCCTCTCTACTTCTTCTTTCTATTTTTTCTTTTTCTTAGGATTCAAGGCATTGTAAAGAGGAAGGAGAAGAGAATATTCTCTTTTCTTAGGGAATATTTCTCCTACACTTCCCTCTTCTCTCTTCTCCTCTCTTCCCCTTATAAATACCCCTTGCCCCTCGGGTTGTAAGAAGTAGTTTTTAGTTCAGTTTTTAGTTAGTTTCTAGTTCAATTTTAATTCAGTTTTTAGTGTAATTTTTATTTCATTCACTTAGTGAAATTTTCTCTTCTTTTCCTTTTTTTGGCTTAAGTTCTTAGTTTTGATTTCAAGTTCTTAGTTTTGATTTCATAAGTCTAGTTTAATGGTTGTAATAGTTTTAGTTTAAAGCTTCCTAGTCTAAGTTCCTATGTTGATGACAAGACATGGAGATTTAGAAGAGGAAGCCATGGTGAGTTTATTCAAGTATTCAAGCACATCAAGGTATCTCATTCTCTAAACCCTTAATCTCATTCTCCCTTTCCTCTATCTCTCTCTATCTTCTTCTTCTTCTCCCTCTATTTCTTTTATTTTTTTATATGGTTGTGGTATGTGGATGCACTTTTATTCCCTTATTTCTTTTTATGTGATTATGAAGTGTGGCTGCGTTTTATTATTCCTTTTCGCATTAGTTTGATAGGTTAGATGCTCATCGTAGGCGAATTTAATCCTTAATTTTGTTAGATGCTTATGAGTTAGGATGCATTAATTTTCATTAGTTTAATTAGTTTAATTTAACATTTTAATTTGATCCACTTTGCATTACTTTTAAGTTAATTAAATAGAGTGATATATCTCTCGTGTTCCGAGCTTGAGAATGAGGCTTGAGAGAAAAATTTCATAAAATGGATACCTTTAGTTGTCGTAGGCACAAATGCATTCCTAGCCATGTACGGTAACCAGGAAGAAAAAAAAAACCTACAGCATTGGCCCCTTCTCTGGATGCAGACCAGGATCTCAAGCAAGCAGTGATGAGCGAGACAGGGGGAACGACTATTTCTAGTCATATGCTCTTTTCTTAAGTGTGGTGTCTTCAATAAATTTCACTCTTAACAAAGTCAGTTCCAACTATTCATCCTTTAGTCTCTAGACCTAGGTGGCCACTATGACACCCAAACTCTGATAGTATGCATATACCAGCAAGGGTGGAGCCAAGACTTCCACTTCCTGGGTCTGACCTTGCACATAGGCTTATACAGATAAATATAGGTTTGGTTTCCACACCTTAGTATCTTTGATATGCTCAACAACAACAACAACAATAATAATTTATAAGGGCAGTTGCAAATCTCATACCCCCATGATTTTCTTGAACTGATTTCCCATATAATGTGCAATTTGATGGTAAATAACCATTTCTAGGGTCAAGGGTAATGAAGTCACATGAATCAGAGACATGGAAAGGTGCATGCATCACCCAAGTCGCATAGAAAAGTTTTGAATGTCAATGGTTGTTTACCCCAAGAGCCCTGGTCATCCTGAAAGAGGCAAAAGAGATTTGAAATTTTCCCAGATGCTCTCATATTTAGCATGAAAGGCATAAGATAACAGCTAATCCCCATGTAAAAATTGCAAAATGATTCAAAATTATCTTCATACTCCAGAGAAAACATCATTTCTCATATTAGCTGCATCCATAACAATTCAGGATGGAACTTTCATGCACCCTGGTTATAACCAAATATTTGGCAGAACTACGGATGGGCTTAAACAATGAAAGCTTCACAAGGGTTCTTCAAAAGTCATGTATTTGGCACAGAAAATTCAGTTCCTTTATGAACACTATTAATTGTCATTACGATCTGAAGGGATGATATCCGCTAGAAACATGGACATGACACTGGAACACAAGGAGAGGATTTAAATTGCCCAAGACAGTCAAAAAAGTTTACTAATCTAGAAAATCCTGAGGGAATTCCATCAATCTGGAAATTAAAGTTGATAACTCCATATAACTTGAAATATAGATTATATATAAGAAAATGTTTAAAACTCTATCAATAACTAGTTGGAAGGTCTGTCTATACAAGGATTTTATTTTGACAAGCATTTCCTGTTCTAATGATTCTCAAGCTAATGCCTTACAAATAACACAAGGTTCAAAGTAAACTTACATACTGTCTATCCCTTGCAATGTACCATCAAACTAATCAAATCAAAAGTTCTTCCTCTGATGAAAATTAATACAGCACACCCACAAAACGAAGAATTATACGGACTGATTAACTACTGAGCTTTTCTGGTACACAAATGGCTTCTAAATACAGTAAAACTGTGTCTACTTACGTTGATTGGTAGATATTGCATCCAATACAATCAAGAAAATTTCAACAAATAACTGAAGAGCACCACTAATTGAAACATATAGATTGAAACAGAGCTGCAGATCAAATCAAATCATAAAACTTGCCTGCAACAAACCTCGGTCTTTGCAATGAAGCACCATAAATCGACGGATGGAAATTTGAAGAGTTATAATAATAGTTAGCAATTAACGTTTTGAGGAACTCATAATAAAGAGGAGAAACCTCCAAATCATCTTCCACAACAAAAGCGAATTCATCATCTGAACTGGGCCACCAAGCCTCCAACCACTGGGCCTGTAAACCAACATTCCCCGTCCTATAATGTACAAACTTCTCGCCAAACCTCCAGGAAAATCCATCAACAAAATCCAGAATCCGACTCGATTCCTCAAGCTTTTTACTCAAAACTTCAGACCCATTTCTCAAATCAACTTCCTTAAAATGATCTATGAACACATGAAGATGGACCCTGTCATGGCCATAATCAGCATTTGCAAGTGACCGTAGGCACCGAGAGAGTGAATCAAAGCGATCAAAAGCAAGAACTTTGATGATAAAAGTGAAATTAGGAGGAACTGAACTAGGATTTCCGAGGTGATTGAAGTAAGAAGAAGGGGTGTTAGTTGGGTTACCGTTGAAGTGCAAGGTTTCAGGTGCGAAGAGATGGAGAGAAGAGTGGTAGTAGGAGTAGAGGAACAGAGAAAAGAAAGAGAGAAGAAAAAGAGGAAGTAATCTGCTCTTGGGAGTCATCTAGGTTGTTAGAATTTTGGATTTAAAGAAGAAGGGTTTATCTGATCGAACAGAGATGGAAACCAGAGATCTCTGAGCTTGAGCTTCTTCGGAGAGATTTGATGTACAAAGAGAAATTTTGAAAAGAGAGATACGAAGCGCATTGTAAGGGTTCTTGCGAGACCAGAAGTGAAGTGCACGAAACTCTCTATACAACGACCGGTGACTGGTGTCTCCGCCGGTGAGGATCCGGAGATTGGAATACATCAGCAACCCATGGGGAGTGGCACAAGGAGTGAAGAACCAGTACGGCGTTCTTTAACTTTGGGTCACGGACTCACGGCCACTTTACACTTTGTGTATCTATGTAATTTGGTATTTTCTATATGTCACTCTTTTAGTGACAATTGGTGCCTCAACCAAAATTTTTTTTTTTTCATTTGAAAGATATGGGTGAGTCCATGATTTTAAAAATCGGGAATCAGATCATTGAATCTTCCTATTCATGTCGGAATCGGCCATGACCAATCACGATTTCAACCAATTCGGTATGGCCGATTCACACTTAAAACCCTAGAAATTTCTCTTTTATTGGATATGTGGACCAATTCTAGAGTTTTTGAAGGTTGATTTCAATCGATTTTGATCCGATACGGATTGGAATCGTCATTGTCCGATTTCGCATTTTAAATCCTTTGGTGAGCCTGGATCCTCACCCATGGAACCACCTTCCTTGTTTTCTTTGGTTTTGGAACGCTAGCCCGCATTCCTGTTCTCCATCTTCCTTCCAAGTCCACTGCAGTAGTGGTCGGTGAGCCTACATCAAAGGTTATTGAGCCTCCTGCCCAAGGTTTTAGAATATGGAATCGGCCTTCAAGAACCATAGAATCGGTTCACATATCCAAAAACAGGGAAATTTCTAGGGTTAGATCAGGATCAGTCATGGTCGATTCCAATATGAATCGGATGATTTCACAATCCGATTCCAGATTTTTTTTTAAAACCATGCCATGTCCTCTTCTCTGTTTCAGTTTTTTTTTTTTTAAGTAAGAAATAGTTTTATTGATAAGAGGAATAAAAGGAGCTCAAGGCATGCTCATTACAATGATCACGAACTCGAATCAAGCCACACTATCTTACTTATTAGACACAAAGCCTTCCTGGCTAAAGAGAGTGCAACATAATTCGTATCTCTAGAAATACAAAAGAAATAACTCTATGTTCCCAGTCCACTACGATGTTTTCTTTTTCCATCTAACAGTATAGAGCCCTTGCCCCCTTCCTCTTATCCGTCTTTGTTGGAAATGGATCCTCTTCAGCGTTAGTGCGTTCCTGGTGGTGTTCTCCTTAGGATGCATGCTAGATAATTCAGCCATTTGATGTGTGCTGGAGAGGATCTGAATCTGTCTTTGTTCCAATTGAATGGAGCAACGTCCGACAAGTCTACATCTATGGGTATTGAGCTGGGCCTCTACCCACTTGATCTTCTCGTTTCTCTTTCTCCCTCCTCCCTAGTTATCTAGAATTCCTTGCCATGTTTTAGAACATCTGCAGCCATAAGATTTTAGAAATTGTATTTAAATTCTTCCTAATCATTCTAATAAATTCAGAAGAAAAAGGTTACTACAATCAAGTCAAACCCATTCATTCTGGTTCTTGTACTACTTGAAATCTTTTATCTATCATTGAAGAAAAAGGAAATATTTATTAAAAAAAAAGAAAAGAAAAAACTCTTCTAATTTCTAATTAAGCATTAGCCGTTGTTTTGTTCTTTATAGGAATTTTGTGAAGTGATTTTCTATTAATTTGTATTGATCTTGTGGTGCTGTGTTGAGTTTAAAATTACAACATACACTTAAAATGATATTTGGCAATGCACCTTACTGATAGATCTGATTGTTCTCTTCAAGAGTTATTATAAATGTACAAATGCGGGATGTAATTTCCGCAAGCAAACATGTGGAGAGGGCTTCAATAGACCCAAAAACTGTTATTACGACATATGAAGGGAAACATAATCAACAACTCACAAAATAGCCCCAATCACAATTAAGACCAACAACTTGTGTCTGAGAAACATCCCTTGCTTAGAACAGAGATTGGAAACAATGAACAACAGCCTGCAGCACTCTTCTCTTCCTGATCACAAGACTTGATTTTCTTGTTCAATTTATGCCATTCAATTTGTAATTCGCGAAGACATTTTGTATAAGTGGTGTTAGGATGGCATTCAATTGGTATGCGTTGATGAGGATCAAACACAATCGATCTTGGATCAAGTACATCATATTTGAATTCGTAGAACTCAAAGAAGTGGAAAATTTGGGTGTATAGGGATTGCTCTATACTGGAAACAAGCTTAGAGAACCCTAAGAAGAAAGAAGTTTCATTTAAGTTATCTAGGTGTCCAGGAGTAGAAAGAGATTAAGCAAGATTATCACTCAACTAACTTTAGGAGCAAAAATCGTATTTTAGCTAAACTCGCGACATAGTATAGTCTGTGGGTATTTCAAGGTGTGTCGTTTCATTTCCAAATCGCGTAACTCTTACTTTCAATCATTTATCCCATGTGTAGTGAAGTTCCGAAGGCTCCACTTGACAATCTGGTAAATCGATTTCTCCAAAAGATGCCTCACATTCATTGTATACGAATCAACATCAAATATCCCCCTTTTCAGGTCTGACAAACTATGCAGGTGGTTGGTGGTTGCAACTTTCCGGGATTCTATGTAACAAATTTCAGGTCAGGTTATCATGATTTATTTACCAATAAAAAGAGATGCATATAATTTAAGAAATAAAAAAAATCAACTGAAGGGTGGAGAAAGCCTGGATTGATTAGTACTGATTATTGCAGCATGAAGACTAGGGCACAAACTTGATCAAGTCACCATTTCTTTCTGTCGTTATAATCCAAATATTAAAGCCAAAGAATGTGCTACTCTGAAAATCTACCCTAGCATATGTTGGTTGACTAGGTATCAATCTATTATATATATGCATTAAGATTAATAACTCACCTCTGCAACATACTATTATACTACCCATTTAAGTGTGTTCACTTCTGACTTTAGCTTCAAGTATTTGAAGTGAGCCAAAATCGTACACCTTATCATTCATTCTTTTGCTTTATATTTATACTAGAGATCTAAGTAACTACATAAAACACTGAAATTCAATTTCATTTTCTTTTGATCTTCAACCTTATTGTAGTCATTGAGTTGTAATTATTAAATACATAATTTATTTTTTAGATTCAATTGGGTATTTGTATAAAAAGGTTAACCTAAATTCATGCAAGAAAGCAAAGATTGGCAACAAAAGTAAATAAATAGGTGATTAAGGATGAGATAAGATGGGGTTAGCTCTACCTGTTTAGTTTTCTCCAATATCTCAAGTTACAAACAGATATGTTATACAACATAATTTTTATTATTTCTTACCTATCAAAACAAATGAGACTTAAATAGAAAGGCACAACAATGAACAATGTATGAGGACTCTTCACATTGTGGTTATGACAATATGGTACAAAAAACATGAAGGGATTTTCTTATTGACATCCCTTTTAAGGTGTCAAATATTTTGTAACTTTATTTTTTTGCCTTTTTAGTATAACTAATTTTTTTTTCAATAAAGGTTAGTCCTATCGTTTCATATGTGTACTTGAAAATGTGTAAAAACAATGACAAGTTTTGATAATAACATAAGAACCCAATTTTTATGCATGGTCATGTACATACACGGTTGTGGTTGGGCGTTGGATGGAGGTGGGAGGCAGAAGTGTAATTACATATTCCCTCTCTTCCTCATCCAACGATTGAAGGCACAACCGTGTACGTATATGATTGTGCATAAAACCTTTTGTCATGACATAATGATAAGAATCTTTTGTTACACATATCTTAGAGAAATTTTATGAATAATACATGGACAATAATAAAAAAGTTACAAATTCTAAATATACCTACGAAGCTGTCGTTTAAACAATTCCAAACATGGAAAATAAGTACTTTATTGACATAGAAACGTATAATGAACCATTGCTCCTTGGTTTGTTCTTAACCATTTCCAACAAGTCATCCTTGTGGCTCAAAAATGGTGAAACCATGAAAGAAAGATTCATTTCAGTGGGTCATGTAATAGAGCTTTTCCTAATTAGAAAGCATTTATTTCATAATATTTTGCTTATATTAATATCTAAAGCTTTTCATAACCTTTTTATTAATTGTAAGGGTCTAGAATCTGGACAATGCCACAAATATCATCTAGCTTGCGAATCGTTATCCTCTCCTGTTACTACACGATGCAACACTGCATCGTGCGGCGCTGCAGAGACCATATGGCACAGTGAGCCCCACATGGTGCACATGGCCTTTGCAACCACCGCACGATGCAGTACTGCACCGTGCAATCACAGGATAGGATAAAAATTCCTAGCTTGTCCCCTTCAATACTTATCAGGTCTAACATTCAAGTTCTATGCAATTCTTTTTTTTTTTTTTGGTTGAGGTTCTATGCAATTCGATTCCTGTTCTATTGCTGTTTTTTTGTTTAAATCATAAGATTGGAGATGTGTGCAATATCTGGACAAAAAATCACTCTCATTGGGCACAGTAGACCTGTCATACTGCCTCTGGACCGATTAAGGATCATTTGAGAACCGGAATCGACTAGATCGAATACTAATTGGCCCTGGTTTCTATATATAGGACCAGTTAGTTAATTAACCGGTTCTGTCATGAACTCACGAGGCCGAAACTGATTTGGAACTGGACCAATTGACACCTCTACTCTCATCATGTCAGTAGTCAGATTCTTCAAACTCTATGACTATTTTTGGGTATATTTCCTCTAATTCATTATATTTGGGGTAGGGGGATACCTCTATAAGGAAATCATCTCCCAAAGGACTCTCAAGATAATAAGAAATGGAAAAGTTAAAACAAAAAGCCTCAAGATATCGGTCTCCTGTGATACCTACAACACATTCATAACAATCTAGTATTGGGCTGTATCAGTCCAAGATTGGATCAGATTGAAATTCAAATACTGCAACCGTCTTTTGTGACATTCTTGTTTAGAGACTTCCTAATTTGCCCTAGGTGTAGCCCACTCAACTCTGAGGATCAGATTATCATATCCATAGCCATTCAGCTTGTTGATGGCTCTCTCAGCATCCTCCTTGTTTACAAAGTTGACAAAACCAAACCCTCGGCTCACGCCTGTCTTCTGGTCAACAGCAACATACACACGGCTGACAGAACCAAAGGTCCGGAAGAGCTCAAGCAAGTCAGGTTCTCGTGTATCCTCTGAAAGATTGGTAACCCTAACCGAATTTTCTTCATTCCTGCGCCTATCAGGAGCACTGCCTCTATCTGTAGCACCACCTCTCATGCCTGGAGGAACGTAGGCTCCCTTGGTTGCACCAGCAGCAGGAGCTGTAGTTTCCGATGTAGGCTTGTCAACAAAACCTTCAGATGGAGGAGCAAGATCCTTGTAGGGGCACCTTGATGTCCAGTGGTCACCCTTCTTTCCACATGTACGACATACCATGAGAACGGCACCACCTTTCCCAAGCTGTGCCAAAGGGTCTCCAGCAACTTTGGTTTCTTCTGCTTTGCTCCCTGTTGTAACATACTCAGGTTAGGGTATGGATACCACATTCCAAATTGGAAGGAAGATGGAAATAATAATGGAAAAGACAACATCAACAAGCAGAAACTACATATCTTAATAAAACCTTCAGTAAAGGAACAAAGAGTAGGTTGTTATAGTATGAAATGAACTTTTCATTCACCAGTATACACAAGCTTGGCAAATCAGTTCTCTTGAACAAGCTAAGCCGCCAAACCAAAGAAAATGACCAGGCCATGTTAAAATCTAAATGCACAGTGTGTGTATACACATTGAAAGATGAGGTTAATAGAACAGGGTTCCTATCACATGTTTCACTTGCAAAATACCCAAAGCGACAATTGATGATAGTTCAAGTTTTAACAAATTAAATAATGAGAAGAATTGCTGCCTAGGCCATGCTATAAGCCACAAAGCAGGATTCAAAGCATTACTCCACGCTAATGGAAAACATGTACCATGTCTTGCACAGAGTTTGAAATTTCGGCTAATTTCGATATGTCCGAGATGAAACAGGTGGCAAGACGAAATTAACACTGTTTCACCAAAATTTCGGTCATTCTGTTTCGGTAATTTTGATCTTAAAAAAAAATGCACTTTTTTGTCGTAATTTCGGTCATTTGGTTTCGTTATTTCGGCCATTAGCCCACTGAAAAGAACCCATTGCTATTCCCATGCATAACACACTTTATTTTCTGGCAGAGCTAACATTGTCGACAGTAAGTTGAATAAAGATTGACTACTATGATTATCCTTCTACAGCACCAATTGTTTTTCACTTTCCATCATAAACCAATTCAACAATACACACTAGAAAACCTAAATACAATTAGAAGCACCTCTATTTCCACTGATCAAGAACCATAGACTCCTCCGATTTAATAGCCAAAGAGTCTCACATCCACATCTTGCAACTAATCCCAAACTCAGCAAATAAACCTTATCCAAACCAATTAAGGTGATGGGATCAGCTATAGTTTCAGATCTCACCCAATAATCTGAGTCATAAAAAAGGGAGAACCCAGTGCACAAGGCTCCCTCCACTGCAGGGTCTGGGGAGGGTCATAATGTACGCAGCCTTTCCCCCCGCTTCGTAGAGAGGCTGTTTCCCAACTTGAATCCGCAACCACTAAGGTTGCAATGGAACAACATAAAAACTCCAGCACAACTTGAGCTAAAACAATTGCTAGTGCTGGAAATCACATCAACCTATGCAACTTCAACACGTGCACACTTTTCTTACACTATAAAGACCCATCCATGATGCTTTCTCTAACCCTGGTATGCATCCAAGGCTTCTACATTTGCATATCAAGTTTGTACTTTCAACTAAGCTAATCAAGTGTTACCCATGTCATGTGGCATTTAATACAATGACCCAACATTTACCCTTAATATTTCTGCCCGTGTGGGACTCTGTCATCACTAGAGGACATCTTAACGCGAATAAGCTAAATGGCACACCCAAACTATAGAGCCCACAAATCAACTCCAACCTTTCTTTAGAACAAAAAACATAAATATATATGGGAGGGGATCATTGCCAGCTTGTGATGCCTTGTGCCAGAATGGGGGCCAATGAGAGCGTGTGCGGAGGCATCCAACAAGGATGGGATTTTTCATTTCATGGGCGGAGGGGGGGGGGTATGGTTATTTCACCCTTCTTGCATGTGTCTGGCCGCAGATGCCAGGGCATGAGGGGCATAATGACTTGACTTCATTCTCACCTTCCTCCAACTTATTACCGGCTATATACATATGGGATGAGGAAAAAAAAGAGACGTTGAAGAGCGCCTTGGAAAGTAATGCGTTAAGAAAGAGAACCGATTCTCTATAATGCCAACTAGCTTCCTCAGTTCAAAAAATCCTCTTGAACCCTTCCTCAACTTCAGCTTTTCTCATGGAACAACTCAGCAGTCTCCTCTTTCTTGACAAGAGCAACAATCTACTCTGGAATACTTCTACCAACAACTCAACTACCATTGAAATTCTCATGCAACTTTTATATTCCTTCTTTTGAAATTCAAGTTTCAAGAACATACAAAATTTCCTAAAAACTCAGGTCAGATTTCCAAACACAAAGTATGAACCTCTCAAGGTGGCTAGGCAATGTTTTTTGGGCCTCCCAAGATAATCAAATAAGCAATTGACCAGGTAGTAATCAGGTCTTGCCTAGGAGACCAAGAAAAATAACTGGTAAATTGAATATGAGTATTACCAAGTTACTATAATATTGTAACATATATGCAAGTGATGAAAAGAAAAAAAATCCACCAATAGAGCAAATTAGGTTTAAGATTCAAAGTTAAGAAACCAGTGAACTAAAAGATTAAAACCCATGCGGGCTCCATAAAAGCACTAAATGAAGGGTAATCTGGTTTTTCATAAATCTGGAAAGTCCAAAATTACTTAATCCCCAAAACTCCCAAAAGGAAAGGAAAATACGTAAGATACATGAGAAGGATATTAAAGTAAACGTATCTTAGTCTTGTATAATAAGAGACACGGGATATTAAAGCAATAATTTGTTAGTATTGCAAGTAAAAAAGTCCTCTGTGAAACCGCTTTCTAAAATCTCAGGAGGGTTCCCTGAATCATTATATAACAGGAACTTCCTTGATGTAAACAACAGAAATAATCATAATCCATGCAATTTAGGATTCCATGACTAATAAGCGCACCAACAGAAATTATCCAAAAGCGGATTTTAAAGCATAGGAAGATTAGATAGCGAGTTCCTCTCTACTTAAAACAACTCAATATAAATAAAACAAATTTGATAAAAGAGATTCAACGAACAGCCTACAATGATGGGTGGAGAAAAAATTAAGGCATAAAAACGAGAAAAGGGAAGCAAACGAACCGGGAGCCCTAGGTCTCTCAAGGAGAATTTCTTCGGTGGAAACCATGGTGAGCCTGCTACCAACCTCCTCATGCACGGCATCACCAAACTTGGGCCAAGAGCGACGCTCTAGGGCTCGCTTACTGAGTCGGGCCTTGGCAAGTTTCCGAGTCCGAGTTGTAGTAGTGATCTTAACCTTATTGCCATCATCATTGAACTTGTACTCAATTACCTTCTTCACGCCATTCTCGTCTGGCCCAATTACCATGCGAGGTGGGAGAAGGAAATCCAGATCCTCTCCGTCTTCTTCATCGAGTTCACCCCATCGAAGCTTGTTCGATTGCGGTGGGTTATACGAAGAAGCAGCCGGCCTGTCCAATGCCATCGCCATTATAGTCTTTCCTCTTAAACGGTTACTCTCTCTCTCTTCTTATCTATCCCTCTATCTTTCTGTTGCGCCTCTCTCTCACGGTTACTCTCACTATCTTTCTCGCCTCCGTTTGCCGATGCAGAATTTATCAAACCAGGCACAGGAGCCTGTTTGAGCCCCTTCCGAAGTGTTGCATTGGGGGTACTTGTTTCCTCTCTCTTATTTCTTTTATGGACTCAAAATCACTCTCTTCGGCCTCAGGTGATCGGTCATACTGCCTTTGGACCGATTAAGGATCATTCGAGAACCGGAAACGACTAGATCGAATACTAATTGGTCCTGATTTCAATATATAGGACCGGTTAGTTAATTAACCGGTTGTGTCATGAACTCAAGAGGCCGAAACTGATTCGGAACTGGACCAATTGACACCTCTACTCTCATCATTGTTAATCAGTTTCTTCAAACTCTATGACTATGTTTGGGTATATTTCCTGTAATTCATTAGATGGTGAGGTAATATTGGATGATTCAGCACGACTTTCTTGCATGGATGGCTCAAATATCTGTCAATTAAATGGCAAATTGGATGGGAATGAATTTTTGTTGATAGGTGGTGAACCCAGCCACTCTCCTACTCACAAAATAAACTTGGCCAACCAACTTTCAGTACACCCAAAGTTGGTTAAGTCACAAAATACAGTTTCAACATCTATAGTTTAAAAAACAAATGAAATTTTAGTGAAGAGTAATGTAAGGCTCAAAATACATGGCATGGAATAAGTTGATTTTTAAGTGTGAAATTTGAGATATAGGCAATCCAATCCATTTCATTGACATTCAATGGTTATAATTGACACACCACCGAACCCAGAAGGAAAGCCCTGTCTATACAGTGTAAGACAGTTTGGTCAAATTCTACTCCGTGATTGCAAGAGGTGAAGTGGTCATTTTTGTCCCCCTCCCCCCCCCCCCTTATGAGAGGAATCTTACAAACTGTACCAGACAGGGAACCTAAGAGGATATAGATCCAGGTAGGTGGGGGGGGGGGGGAATTCCTCAATAAGAAAATCATCTCTCAAAGAACTCTCAAAGTATATATATTGACTTTATAGTGTGATTTTAATTATCTAGAAGATTTGAATTTTGAACGGAGTTGATAATAAGAAATGGAAAATGTTTTTTTTTTTTTTTTTTTTAAAAAAACACCCTCAAGATATCGGTCTCCGACTCTCCGGTGATACCTACACCAACACATTCATAACAATCTAGTATTGGGCTGTATCGGTCCAAGATTGGATGGAATTTAAAATAAAAAAAATAGGCTTATATGGCCGAAATGATACCAATAAATACCGAGATATGGTTCCACTTCCACCTTTAAGAAGAGCTGAGGACCTGTGATGGTATCATGATGCTTGAAACCAACTACACCATAACCCACCCTAACACAAAATATTTGTTTCTATAACCGCAGCTTCAAGAAGTGGGTCATGGGTGCACACACTTCACAGGTTGAAGTCCTTTATTTCATGGTGGTCTTGGGGGTTTTTTTTTTTTTTTTTTTTTATTTTTAAATAGCAAAACACCTTTGCAAAAATTAAAATAAGATTGGATTCTTAACCTTCTCCTGTACAAAGCATAGATCAAACCATCACACTAGGACAATTCCAACTCATCTGACTCTAAGCAAAGCCACACCTCAATTCTGACCCGTTGTTGTGTATATCCATAGTTGATGATCAAATTATCATTACACATGAAAGTTTCAATAAACACTCCAGAGAGGCTGGTTAGGCCTCAACTCTGATCATATATGGCTGCAGCTCATATGGCACATGGTAATTTATACAGGTTCTGCACAGGAGGCCGGAGCCAAGCGTATCAAGCAAAGACTCGTGAGAGCATTGCCCATTGCCCATTGGCCATTGGGAGCATCCACTATAGATCTCTGGACTGACTCATAACAAATGCTAGACTCGCTCAAAAACATTGAAATGAATCCATTTTTTCTTCATGCTTTGGCAAATGAACAATTCAAGAGACAAAAATAACAGCCAACGTGCTCTACCGCACTTAAAAGAAACTGCACACATAATTAATTGATTTACTTATACATACAATATAAAGTTAACAAGAGAACACCCAAGAGAGAAAGCAACCAAAAAAAAAAAATCCCAGCTGCTTCCCCATCCACAGGCTGTAGTCCCTGAACAGAAATAGACACCTTCCATTCACTCCACACTCATAAACGCAAGGGAAAAGGTTCTCTGAGCTGCCAGGAGAGGGTAAACTAGCACTCTCAGTGTTTGTCTCTCTCCTCCTTCAAAATGACCCCAACCTGCCCTCTTATCTATCATACTGTTTCGTCACACCTCATTGATGCCCTCCCCTATGCTGCTTGCTCAGAGAACCCTCTCCCTAAACACAATAAGTAAAAGACTTCAAAAGCACACAATAGGAATAGAAAGTAAAACAAAAGACAAAACGGGAGACAAAGCTAAGAAACTCCTTGGAAGGACAATCGATCTCGCAAGGTATCAAAAATTGATGAAGCTGCTGTATTCTGAGCAAAGGTTAGCTTCAGTCGACCAAGCAATTCACCATCTTTTGTCTGAGATGCAGCATCCGCAGCTTCCTTTGCCATGCCAATGCGTGCATATGACTGTTTCAGACAGACATTTTAAGCATGCAAAGGGAAAATTTGGTGGCTTGTATACAAGAAGAGATGTGAATAACCAAATGATTAGCAAATTCAGTAGCTTCCAAATAAACTTTCTTTCCCCCAAAATTAGAGAGGTAAAGCAAAAACTAAATCTAGTCTGCCCAAAAAGAAGAGACATATGGGAAAAGCATGAGCTTGAAAATCAAATCCTAGAGAGCGTAATATCTTAGTCGATGTAAAAAGGGGCTCAATTACCTCAGCCCTTTCTCGAGGATCTGTGAGTTTTGGGATGTATTTAAGAGCTTCAGCTTTCTCATCTGCATCAATACACGCCTCCACAAATGGCCTATAACCTATTTGATTCAGAAACACAGAGTAACAGTCTTGTAAAGTCATCTTCAAAATGAACGGAAAATACAACTGGTAAAAAACAATAATGTAGTTTATTCTATACAGCATTCAGCATTTAATATGCTGAATGGCTGTTGTAGAACAGAACTACGTTCGAGGCCAAGGTTTCATATAATGAACAGAAAAGCGGGAATAGTGACCAATCTAACCATTATAAAGCATTATTACCCTTTTTTTTCTTTTTGATACATGTGTTAATAGTGGTGCATTTATTTCTATTTTTGCTACTCTTTTCGGTAGCCTTATAAATGCGAAAATAGCTCCACCATTCAGAAATATATAGTGGCTTATACCCACCATGACATTATAACCATAGTTGCCAAGCCGTCACCTTGGCGTCCAGGCGTCCTTTGTTAGAAGGGCGCCTTAGTCGTCTAGGCTGCATCTTGATGCCTTGTTGGTGTCACCTTAATTTTTTTCCTTCTTTCAATGCCTAGGATCGCCTAGATGCCATACAACTATGACTACAACAGCTATAAGTCTCTTACACTTATAATAGCCATTATAGTGGAAACAGTAACAGTTTTTCTAATCACTGTCCAATATCTGTCATGGGCATAAATTGGTAAAAAAAACTTATTAGATAAGTTAAAAGTCAAGTAAGGTAAGATTCTTCACATAAAGTTAATACTCGAGTAAGGTTAGATTTTTCGCATAAAACATGATTAACAATAGCTTGCTCTGCTGAAGTGCATAGAAATTGATTACACCCTTCTTTTTTTTTTTTTTTTTTTTTTTGGGGGGGGGGGGGGGGGTGTGGAAGATGGCAGGATAGGTATAGCAACTGAATATCAAAGATTTCACAAAAAAATACAAGGAAATATTTACCAATAGGTGGTCTTTTTTCCTTTGAAAATTTCTCTAGCGCATCCCAGTCTCTGATTGTAGCCAAAGCAAATACTTTGAGCCAATACCACCTCTTCTCAGAAACCTGAAAAGAGAAATAAAATTTAATAATGATAAGCACAATATTGAAATCTTTCTAAGTGGGTGCTCACGTACAGAAAATTTTGCCTGATGATAGTAATCTGTAATCAAGACAAAACTTTAAAGAAATAAAATAGCGTCCCAGTGCATGAGGCTCCCGCTACTGCAGGGTCTGCGAGGGGCAAATGTACGCAGCCTTTAAAGAAATAAAATAGCGTCCCATGTACAGAAAATTTTGCCTGATGATAGTAATCTGTAATCAAGGCAAAACTTTAAAGAAATAAAATAGTGCCCCAATGCATGAGGCTCCCGCTACTGCAGGGTCTGCGAGGGGCAAATGTATGCAGCCTTACCCCCTGCTTCACAGAAGAGGCTGTTTCCAAGATTTGAACCCGCAACCAACAGGTTGCAATAGTGCAACTTAACTGTTGTGCCAAGGCTCGCCCATTGAAAACTTTAAAGAAATGAAGAGACAAAATAAGTAAAAAATGGAAAAGGATTCAACACACCCCTGGATCTGTTTCCAACATTCCAGCTAATTTTCTGTCATATGAACTCTTGATTTGGCATTTTGATCATTGGCTAGAGGCCACCATCTATGGGACTCTTTCACTGTTTTTCAAATACTTTTAAAGCATTATAACAACACGTGGAGAAGCCAGATATAGGTTTAAAATGTAACCATGACTAGATGATGGACAACATATATACTGAAGTTGGATAAAAATATATTGCCACATGGCAATTATAGCGACGCATGCTGGAAGGTATGGCACTCTGGATCCCTGCCCCATTAATACCCAGTGGTTATGGAAAGTACCTGCCTCATAGACAATGTTTACATGTAGAAGTTTCTCTTACCTACCTTAGCTGTTGTTCTGTTTCAATAAAGTTTACTAAACAATAATAATAGAATAATCCATAACGCTGCAGTACAGGAAACAAACCTTAAATTCTGTTCTGACTTTCGTTGCAGCTCGATGGTTTCCCAGAACAATACAGGTGCGGATTGTATCACTGATACTTGAATCAACAAATATGGCCTGTTTTGTGGTCACTTCTAATTCATGTTGAATTCTGCAAAACAGAAACAGTAAGATCGAAAACTGCACAAACCCAACCACAAAAAAAAAAAGAATTCAGAAGTTCAAAAGATTTTCAACAAATGTAGGACAGATATGATTAAATATCAGGAACTAAATAAATAAACAACCTCAGCTCCAATGAATAGAAACTTAAATCTTTTCTCAACATTTGAAATAAGAATTTAGCAAGGAGCTAAAGAAATGTAATGTTTCGACCAAAACATTGGACGAAACGGAACAAAACCTTTATTGTAAAGGCATGGTTTTGCACAAAATGGGTCAAAATTTTGACCCATTTCGTGAACTTCAACAGTTTCACCATAAAAGGGTTTTTTTTACCTGATTTTGAGATTTTTTGGTTAAATCAATGTTATACAGGGTTGGAACAAATACTTGGGCAGTAGAGGAACACAGTGGAAGCAACAATGTGCTGCATTGTTGGAAGATTTGTGCAAGATTCAATGTTGGAGGAGGGTATGGGAAATTTATCCCTCCGTCGTCATTACCCTCTGAGAGTACATGAGGGTCAATCACATACTGGATCAGATGTTGTAGACAACATCTTCTCGTTCTCGACCCCCAAGCCATACATGCCGGTGAGGATTCTATAGGCACCATTTCAGTGGCAGTTGGTCTCGATTGAGTTCCTCACGGTTTAGATATCTATACCCTAGGTTAGGGTACCTCTAGTATGTTGATGATTCCATTTATAGGGCTGTTGTGGAGGACTTTGAGCGTTTTTTCCCCCATACTATGGCATAGCCAGCTTTTGTGATACAGTCAAGGATAACTTGATTCGACACCAGCAACAACATCATTCTGGTGGTTTTGATCCGGGCCGGAACTTGTTTTGGTATTAGGAGTCTTGGACTCCAGGATGGGAATAGGCTTGTTGCTTGTATTGTTGACTCCACTATATTTGACTCTTTGTAACAAACTATATATGATGTATGAGTTATGAAACGGTTTATTATTTTATGTCTATTCATTATTAATGCATATTTAAGTAGTTTTACTCGAATTATGTGTTCTAGTACTAAACATTGTGTGGAATAGACCATATTAGAGAATGAATACAACGTACACTACCAATCTAGGGTCTGAAGTCAAACTACCAGTTTTTGTGTGATTTTTTAAAACCCAAGGGTTCCACTATGATGTAGATCACAGGTCCATGCGTAGCCACAGGAACAAGCCCCAAAACCAGCCCAGCGTAGTTGTGGGATTCAACTGCTGTAAGAGGCAGCCTGGTCTGATGATGTGGCGGGTTATTGTTGGTTCGATGGAGATCTCATAAGGCAGCCCCAGTCCAGATAGGAGCATGAAGGCGACCAAGACAGAATTCCCCCCCCCCCCCCCAAAAAAAAAAAAGGAAAAAAGTTATTGTTCACGTGAACACTACCATGAGTTACTGTTCACGTGAACAGTGATTTGGGGGCTGATATGGACAGCTGATATTGCGGCTTATTTTATTTCTTTTTCTAGTTAGGCTTTTAATTCCTAGTTATGTTTTGAAATTAGCTTCCTAGTTATGTTTTGAGTTGTACTCCTAATTCGGAATCCTAGTTCTGTTAGGAATCCTAGTTAAGAGTCTAGTTTCTATTTTGTTGGGAATTCCTAGTTAAGAGTCTAGGAATTTTTATCACCTGCGGTTCCCTTGGCCGGTACGGTTCCCTAGTGCCTCTAACAAAAGGGGGTGGACCCCACCCGGGCAGTGTGTTCGGTCAGGGGGTGGAATGGTCATTTCAGCCCCCCCTATGAGAGGAACCGCACAACCATACCGGTCAGCGAACCTCGGGGGATAAAGGTCCAAGAGTCTAGTTTCTATTTTGTTTATTTTGTGTCAGCCATTAGAGCTCACGATTTGAATGAAAGAAAAAAGAGTTGTTTTTACAACCATGTAGTTGTGCCTGTGAGATGCAGTAACGGTGAGAGGCCGTGGGTGCGAGACCCAAGGGAGAGAGTGAGACGCTCAATCCAAACCATCCTTCTTCTATTTTTCATCAATTGTTGTCCAGTTTTTTGAAGACTAAATCAGCATTTAACTTGTTCAAGAAGATCCTGCCTGGGGCTAGATCCTTCGTGATCCAACCTTACATTACACTATGCATAGTTCTAAAACTTGCCGAGATCTCGGAAAACTCGAGAATCTCGAGCTTCTCGAGATGAGTTCACATCCAAGACACAGAATATGCACAAACTCGAATATCTTGACCGAAATTTCGGCGAGATTTCGGTACTTTGTAATATCTCGCCGAAATTTCAGAAAACTACTACATTCCACATTATAAAAAAGCACCAACTCGAGAGCACACTTCGAAATTTCGAAGTAACTCGACAAAGAAGGGGGGAAACCTTGTTTCTTGACTTTTTAGCCACATCATCACTCAATACAATTGGGATACACTACTGGGGGTTGCCACATCACTACAAAGAGATTGATTGTATTGTTGGGAGTTGGGACATGGAAGACTAGTGAAATAGGGTGTCTATGACTAATGTATTGTTCTCTGTTGGGTGCCTATGTAATATGCATTGTGAACACTTCACGTGGAGGAGTTTGTAGTAGAAACTTTAAGTCTTTAACTATTTTTTAAATACTTATTCAGTATTATGTGTCTTCATTAATTATAGCATAATTTACTTGTTTTACTTGCCAATTATGTCTCACAATACTAAAACAATGTGTAGAATAGGCAATTTTACATTTAAGGGTTCAACGTTTACGACCAACCAAGGGTGCGAATCTAAAACACCAAATTGGGTGTGTTTTTTTTTTTACTATTTGAAGATTGAAATATGTTTATTAAGCCCAAAACAAGCTTCCCTTAAAGTTTCAGAGCCAACCATCATACTGAAACCAAAAAAAAATGCACAAACTCGCCATCTCGGTGAGATCTTGGTCGCCTCAACCTGGTCGTGACGAGTTTTCAAACTATGGCACTATGTTTAGAGGACCTAAAATAGGGTGTACTAGAAACTAATTTGGCCATTTGACCCTCAAAACCAACCGCCAAAATTTACAGAAAAAAAGTACAAGTTTCGAGCCTGGTTCCGAAACCTGGAACCTTGCAGCTGGAAGCTAAGCTGTAATTGTAGTTCTATTCTTCCTGACAAGTATCACACTGTACTAGGATGCCCTTTCCAGAGCCAACAGTAGGATAGGCTACCTACCCTAGTACAAATGAACTCCATATGGAAATAAGTGGTGGACACAGAGATCAAAAGGTTCTTTAAAGTGTATGTGCTCCAAACAAAGGGCTCAAATGAGCATTCGAAACCCCTGGACAAACAAGAAGACTAGAAGAACTTCATCAATTCAGCACGTTATATCTGTGTGCTACCGACAGCGACATATTTCCGATATATAAAAAAATACCTTTTATATCAACTAGATGATACATGATAGTAAGTAAATGGAATCATGAACTAAGAAATCACACAATAAAGTTGTGAGTGAATTTCTATTGAGATTCTAAGACCATAACACCCTGCATCTGTTTTACCTGAGCAGTTTTGCATGCTCTTCAGCAGCTTTTGATTCAAATGTGTGCTCCTTGGTCTCTGCAAAGAGACTTTGAGCCTTCTCAATTAACTTTATGCGTGGACCTTGAAGTGGAGATCCCTTACTTGCCATTGGATTTTTTATTAGTTCCCACGACTCTTTCCACAATAGAAAAGCCACATCCTAAAATTCAAACAGCATAAAGTTGCATTGTAAGTATAAAAGGGTCCCCCCAGATTTAACTCAGAATTGATCATGGTAAAGTAAAAGCTAACTCCTTGTACATGAATATCTGCAATTCAAGCAACCTTCATGGTGCTAAGGAAAACAAATTGCCTGGTTTTGATCCATAGAGCTGGTCAAACAACTCAAACTTACTTGAAGCTGTCCAGTTGAGAGGAAGAAATCCTTCAGGAATTCATGCTTATAACACCTGAAAAGCAAAGGATTAATGAGCGAACATACAATGCAAAACTAAGGTCCCCACTGGCAAAAAGACAGATTCAATTATAGAATTTGGACTACAACAGTTGGAAAGAAGACCATCAAAACGGATAAAAATATGGTAAGATAGAACTCCCAGGGTCAAAGATTTGCCAAGCAATTGAACTCGGTTCTTATGAACAGCTCACCCGTACACCTGAGCTTTAGGAATGACCCAAACCCTGAACTTTAAAGTGAAGCACAAAAGACTATACTGAACCTTAGAGTGAAGCCCAAGACCATGGACATGTCTTTTTATATTTACATGTACATTTTGTTGTACATGAGGAGCTCATCTCCTAGCAAAGACATACACATATACACCTATTTTGTTTCTCATATATAGGAATACAAAATCCTTTTCCTTCTGATCAAACTGCTGATTTATTATTTTAAAAAAAAAATTTGGAAGAGAAATTTCTAAAATAACTATATGATGCAGTCGAGCGCAAAATACCGTGCATATGTGATAAAGAGATCATGAGCTACAGGCCTCGCTTGAATCATACTGAAAAATTCCAGGGGGAGCTTCTACAAGCAAGAAAATACAAGAAAATCATGGTAAAGGTGAAATCTGCCATCAGCAGCTTCATTGATGCTGCATATATGGTGAGCTGATTCAATCTGGAATATATATGACCATATATGAAAAGTAATGTACAAAATGTTGAATGTAATACCTTCTGCCAGATATGAAAAAGAACAAGATACACAAGGTCAGTGTCGCCACTGTCAGTAGCCTTGCTTAAAGCTATGTCTTCCTCACCTATGCTCAACAATAATGGGACCTGATAAACAAGAATGATAATGACTAAATTACTTTAAGTTATCTTGAAAATTACTGCAGCATCATCTTTTACCAAAATCTAAACAACTTCTGAGTGAGTGAATGACAATGAAGGGGCAAATAGATATTTTCTTAAATCACAAAAAAATTACAAAGTAACCTGTTTGGAAGAACGTGGTTCATGTTCAACAAGCATTGCAGCTAATTTTCGACGTCCACTCTTATCTGCATGTGCAGCAACCGCTGCATATGATATCACTTTGCATAGTTTCAGCTGAAATTCAAAGCATCGCTTCAGAAGTTGCATGAAGTAGTTTGTGCAGGAAAACCATGAAGACTTTTCCGCATAACTTGACTAAAATGTGAGGAAACACGAACCTTATCAAGTAAGATTTCAAGAAGAGCAGCATCATGAATAGGTAAGGAAGATGTTATTTTTGCACATGCCCAGTGCATTATTACCACCTCCTATACAAGATAAATTAAGGAGAAAATTACACAGATTTCCAAGGACAATGATTCTTTGCATTCAAAAAGGGTGAGGTAAGAAAGTTAACATAATTACTTTCAGTAAGAAGCATATGAGAGACCAGGGCACACCTATCCAAATGCCATGTTTACATATTAATCGTCAGGGAAGGAATTTGGACAGTAACGCATGCAAGGCGGAGGACAAGTTAGAATTTATAAAGTAAACATGTTCTTGAATTTCTAGGATTATATCATTACTTCTTGGGTATTACCCTAGGAGGGATTTACCATGGATACAAAACTTCAGTGTGATGGGTAAAACTAATTTTCCACTTGGACTGTTTGGTTGCACAAGAAGGAAAATACGAAGCAAAAAATTGTGCGCAAAATCAATAAGCAAGGAATAGCAAAAAGACCTACCAACTGAAAAAAAGTATAATGCTAGTTAAACAGGAAGAACTTCACAAGTTGACTATACAGGCTGAGTTGTTGGAAATAAAGGAATAGGAGGGAAAAGGAATGGGAAAAAAAAAACAATCAAAAACAGCCAGGGAGCAATGGAGCATAATGCTTAATGTGGAATATAGGTAAGCATTATATGATGACCAAGATGGAAAATGTGAAAACTATGTAGGCTTATACAGTGTTGGTGTCTGAAACTGACAGACGGTAGACATGGGAAGAAACTTTTGAAAATGAACTCTCATTCTTAAAAGTAGGCAACCTACAAAACTAAAAACTCCAGAAACTTACCTGGTTAAGGCCAAGATACTCAGATATACGCAGCGCAAGAAGGTGTCGGTGAGCATTTATTAAACGACCAATCAGAACTGCTGGAGTAAGCAACTGAAAGGGACAAGCAAAGATGGAATAGTTAGAGAAAATAAGCAAGTGAATTCAGTAATACACAAGACAGATAGATTCAGTAAGTATTGAAGACCTTGTATTGCTGAATGCTAAGGGGAATACCAATCTCATAGTTGCGCGCAGCATTTAGCACTCGTAATGTTTTGCACATCTCTTGAAACCGATCACGTTGATAATTGCTGCCAAAGCCAACTGGATATCATTACCGAGAGTGCAAATCAGAAAATTGTGTTTTAATACCTTAAAAAAAAAATAACATTTAGATAAATTGCAAGATGATTACACAATCTGAACGACAAAAAAATGAAGGGCTAATAATAGAACCATAGAGGTATTACCAGAAAAAGACCGTATCTAGAGAAAATTACGCCAGAAGAACTGAAGTTAATAGGTAAGCACATTTTTATTTCACTCCAACAAAATGGTTTCAGAACAATGGAAATAGTACTTTTGCTTCATGAAATCAATCCTGTCATGAAAATGAAACAAGTAATACAATCCTAAACCTGAATAGATTAACTCTACATTTCATGCTCAATCATGAAAGCAATATTTCAAATGAAAAATGCATGTGGCTTCTTTCCAATTGTTCTAACTTGCACTTCTGGTTAATCAAAACTGGGAAAGCTCTTAAAAGACAAACCTGCAAAATGCTTGGCCATAGCTAGCAGCTCTTAATAGAGTTCGCTGGCGAGAGACATCAAATTCATGACCTGCAGCATCAATACATGCTTCAACTGCCTCAGGCAAGGAGGATCGAATCAAACGCAAATTTTCATCTGCCTGTCAAAGATGGTAGCGTTATACAGATGCTCCCCAACAAAAAAATTTGGATATTACATAAAAAAATATAAAACTATTTTGAAGAAATCATCCAAACACTAATTGGTCCATATGCACAACTCTGTAAATAGGATGGCAACAGATTTTCATAAATGATCCTCTTGTACATTATGCAGCTTCACCAAAATTCACCATGTGGTGACTTCAGTTCCCATTTGCCTTCTATGAGTTCTTAACCAAGTAGATCACCTACCTACTAAATGATGCAAGTCACAACCAGGTGTCCTATGTTTGTACAGACACTACCTAACAAGGTGAATACCAGAGCATACGGAAATCATAATTCACAAAACCCAAGACCATGGTGAAGAAATTAAGAACTTAAGAAATAATTTGAAAACTGACACAAATGATGCACATGTCACAACCAGGTGTCCTATGTTTGTACGGACACTACTTAACAATGTGAATTTCAGAGCACCTACCTAGTAAATGATACGCAAGTCACAACCAGGTGTCCTATGTTTGTACGGACACTACTTAACAATGTGAATATCAGAGCACCTACCTACTAAATGATGCGCAAGTCACAACCAGGTGTCCTATGTTTGTACGGACACTACCTAACAATGTGAATAGCAGAGCATAAGGAAATCATAACTCACAAAACCCAAGACCATGTGAATATCAGAGCACCTACCTCCTAAATGATGCGCAAGTCACAACCAGGTGTCCTATGTTTGTACAGACACTACCTAACAATGTGAATAGCAGAGCATAAGGAAATCATAACTCACAAAACCCAAGACCATTGTAAAGAAATTAAGAACTTAAGAAATAATTTGAAAACTGCCACAAACTCAACCACATTCCTAAGTTCTCTTTTTTTGGGGGCAGAGGAGGGTTTGACATTCCTCACATGGTCATAGAAAAATGAGAGCAAACAAGCAAAAACTGATGCATAATTTCAGCAAGAAGAGAAGGTGGGCTTGTTGTTTTGGGTTTGGTCCCTTTCTTGGGTCACGTTAAGCTTAATTTTGAATACGCAATGGGTTATATGGACCATGGGCTTAGTATTTTTGGCATAATTGTCACGGCATCTAGGCAATCCAAGGCGTTAGAGGGGGCCTGGTCGCAAGGTGATGCCAATAAGGCAACCAAAGCGCCTAGATGCCTAGGCAATGCCTTGACAACTATGAATTTTTTTGGGTTCATTATTATAATGAGCCAATTCTATAAGCCCAAATATTTTGGATCCTATATGGGATTAAGTAGTTAGTTTCTATTTTAGTTACTTAGTATTATCTTTAGTTTCAAGTTTTATTTCCTTGATGGACAAGGCACCACTACTACATGTGTGGGCCTATTTTTAGTAGTTTCTATTTAGAACTTTCCTTTTTGGAGGTAGCAGACTCCTCTTTACATTGTAAGCCATAGAGCCTCACCAACGATCTTATGAAAAAAGTTTGAACTGGCTTTGTGCCTTTGTTGCTGTGAGAGACAGTAAGTATGGTGACGTGCCATAGGATTAGTGAGAGACTGACATAGGCCATAGGTGAGAGGTATTGGTCATATCCCCCCCCCCCAAATTCCTCCCTTCTTCTCGCTTCTTTTTTTTTTTTTTTTTTTTTATGTATATTTTGTTGCTGTTGCAACCTTGTTCTGTGAAGTAATACAACAATGATATTATTTACTGTTCTTGAAGTTCAAGTGCTGATATCATCAAGCTACTACAAGGAGAAGACCCTATTGCATCATCTCTGTCCTGTGGCAGCAAGACCTTCAGTCCGCAACAACTCCTATTCTGGCCACCAGAATTAGGCACTGTTTTGAGGGTGTATTACTCCTATTGAAACCTTCCATCATCCATAATCTCAGCCCCATCTAATGGTTAGTTTTGCTACAAATTAGTAAGTTAATCTGTCCATACTAACTAAGTTCATGTCTCACTCCTATCTTTCAACCTAATCATCAGTTTGATGGCATATTTGGAGAGATGTATCCAGCCATCAATCCCTACCTTTAACTCTAATTTGGCGTTGATCTGACCGGCAGTTTGTTAGATCTTGGTTTTGCTAAATTCGAGGCATACTTTCTATTTTGTTCTCTCTATCGTAGCAACATATCTAACCCTCAGATCATCCTCAAACTTGAAACTATTGTCCTTCTATCTATTCCCCACTCGACCAGAACTTGGGCTTGATCTAAGCCTTGGTTCCCTATTGTAGCTGGAAATTATACCCTACAGTCCTACTTGTGGGTTGGGTTTAGTTACTTGCTGTTTTAGTGAATCTAGCCCTATTAAAAACTTTACATATAGTTCCTCGAATCGCATTTCCTAAACGAACCAGAGCCAATCTCAATTGATCATGTAAGAGATCCGCTACAAAACAAATACGTTTATTTGTTCAACTGATTCATATCGTCAAGTTTACCCATTCCAAATTTCATTTCGATCAAATGATCCGCAGCTTCCAGGTTAAGAAGATGTGAATGCGCTGTTTTTTTTGGGTTTTTGTTTGTGTGGACATTGGGACTTTGGAGTTTGAAGGAGGATGTGAATGCGCTGTTCTTATAGAGAAAAAGGCAATTTCTGAGGTGTGAAGTCGGAGAGATCCAGATTCCTCCAAGGGTTCTAATGACATACAAAATGATACAAATTTAATCAAAAGTCTACAGTTAAACCAAAGCACAAACATCTTAGTTTATTGTGAATTCCCAAATTCTTCATCTTCATATGACCATAACATAGTACATTCTAATAGAGGATTATCTCCCCAAGTCTACCTTCAAGTTACTTTAAATAGCTCAACAATAGATCAAACTGAAATATTGGGTCTACTTTCTTTAGCACCATTTTCACTTCATTTATGGAAATGGAATAACAAAAGTGTAGAATCGATGAATCATGTATTGTCAATGAGTACACACATGTATGATACAATTCAAGAATAAAGACACAAATGAACTTTTCTAGACAGAGCAAAATAAAAGCATATAGCATGTAGCATTTATTTTCTTATTGTCCACCTAAAAGTATGGTTAGTATTTCTCTTAAAAACCTTTCCTACAACTTCTTCAGTGCTTGTGTACTGCCAGTCAAAGCCATAATGAGCTTGTCATTCAATTTGCGAAGAAAGAGAAACATACCTTGGCACTACGTCTGTCAAAGTGATCCAATGCGTCATATAATAAAGCTGCAGGTAGTGTACTTCCAATCTTAAATATGGACACGGTAGAATCTGGAACTCGTTGTAAGAATTCCATACTTGTATTTGTAAGGATCCTCACTCCATCACACTCTGGGATAAGAATAATAGGTTCATCATACAGATAGCGTACAGGATCTCCGTAAGGACCCACCATCAAAAGCATATCATCCCAATAAAGTAGCACACTGTCCATTCCACACCAAGCTAACTGTTCTGGAGGCAAGGCTGACTGTAATATGAAAGTAAAAGTAATGTGGCCCAATAAGCTCTTGCAACATGTTAAGTGTGATATACTGCTAAGGATGCCATCAAAACCATTCTCAACGAGCAATGCTAAACACAACCGAAACAAAATTTTCCACTATTTCTCAAGGAAAAGAAAACAGAGACAAAACCCTTTAATGAAATAAAGGGGACAAATAGAAAGGCAATTTTGCACACACACACAAAAAAAAGAGAAAACGTAAACATCTTTGAAGCATGAATAAGTTCAGCATTCTTTCACCAATTCAGCACTGAATTGCTTTAAATTTAAGTTGTCATAGAATATATGGATACAAATTATCTGGAATACTACCAAGAGTTACCACAGTATCCTACTGAACAAGATTCAATCAAGTTACAATCTTTCACAGGTAGACCCGGTCAATGATCAAAGTGCAAGCATTCACTATTCAGGGCTATCTCATTCTATTTGTTTTTAGAGTAATACAAGTAAGAACAGAGAAATTCAAAACTGACCTCGCAATTATGCTCAAAAATTATCTTTGAGAAGTCAGTAGAGATGACCAGAAGTCGCCCATCGTGCGTAAACGAAGCAAGCAACTTACCATTCCGTGACACAACCATTTTCTGCAACGGACCCACCCCATCTCCAAGCTGCTGAACCGATTCCTCTTCAACAAGCAAAACATGATCATTAACCGCAAGAAGAACCTCCACATTCCCCGACATCGTATACTGTGGCTCAATCACCGCCATACAAAGCGGCAACTCTTCAATTGCCGTCTCAGCAAGCTTACATGGCTTTGGATTATTGAAATCAGGAATACAGAAAATCTGGAACCCTTCAGTGATACAAACCATTCCATTCCCCCAAAACACGCACTCAACCACATTTTGCTCGAAACACTCCTTACCCATCGAGATGTTTGGTTCTTGGAGCTCTGCGTGGATGTTGTAACGGTACACTGTACCGTCCTGAACGACACAGACTAAATTCTGATCATCGGTCCATGCCATGCCCACGAGACGTCCACCTGGGTTCTTCCAAACGGTCTCGGAGAGCTGAACTCCAGCGCAATTGAAGATACGAAGCTTACGAAGGGCTGATTCTGCGTATAATTGAACGATCTTGGAGTCGTCGCGGATGACTGCGACGGGTCCCCCAAAGGGAGCGCACGCTACCTTGTTGCGATTGAGATCCATATGCTTCCACTGCATTGTGTAGATCTCGGGTTTGCGGTAGTAGCGGTTGTAGAGGAGCTGCCATTCTGCAGCTACTGACACAGCCGCCATTGAATGACTCCAAAAGTTAGAATTTTTGGATTTGAATTGTCAGAGATACCTTGCCAGACAAGAACGAAACATGATAGTGTTTGTGAAAGGAAAAAAAAAAACCCTAGAATTTGGTCTGTGATTGAAGATTATCAGAACACACACTCCATCGCTAATCGTTAATCGCCAATTACCAACTTAGAGAAGGAATTGGGAACAGAAGAAAAAGGAATTCCTGAGCTCAGGTGCACCGTGAAGACGTGAATGGGAGATTAATCTGCGCTGCGTTTTAATCGTCTTCTTCCCTATTAATTGAGATTGACAAACACTCCTGAGTTGCGCGTTGCGAGTCACGAGTCACATCACACGAACATAGACCGATTCAGTACGATGAACCTAAATGGGCCATGCGATGAGCCTTTTGCCAATATTGGGTGGGCCACGTAGATTCCTGCATTTATTTATTGGATGTTTTCCATTCTGGCCCACCAACAAGGCCTTCTAGGAGGGCCCAAATATCTGCCATGCCACCAACGTTTAAGAACGAATCGGCTGAGACCGATCTCGATTCCAGCCAATTCAACCAAATCCGATTTCTTGAACGGTGTAAGTGTGGTTCATTGTACCCAAAATTTTTTGTGAACATAGACCCAAAGGTTGGGCTTGGCTTCAATGGAGTCCCAGTGGACTCATGGACCAAGTGTCGCTGACCCACTCATATAGTCAAACTACTTCAATTAGAAGGTGAAACAAGATTGGTATAGGTAAGGCTTTAAGTTGAATTAAGTATCAATCATCAGGTTACCATAATGTATTGAGGATTGGTGTCTTGACTTCTGATGACTGGACTGCTGTGTGGAGCTTCCGTGGGCTTACTTTAATATATTGAGGAAAATTTTGTAAGGATTATATAGGTATATCGGTAAATTTCTTGTATAGGGTTTCGCTATAAACCTGTAGCAAGAGTTCTTTCTCTGTAACGAAAATCTGAGAGAGGCATGAGGAACGAGCGACTATAACCCTATTCTTCATTGTTAGTGAAACAGATCTCATCTCACCGTGGTCATAGGCAACCTTGTCAAACCACGTAAATCCTTGTGCGCATTGTGTGATTGTGTTTGCATTGTGTCGTAGGAAAATTACTTGGGCTTGGTTGTTGAATTCAACTTGGTCTGCATCATGACTAAATCACCTATGGGCTATGACTGAGATAGTTACTTCACCTGAATCAAATCCTCTGTTTGTCATGATGCTTTGATTGTTAAATTCAATTTGATAGAGAGGAATGGGATCTCTTACCTTTCTTGTCCATGTTGTAAAGAACTAAATGAAAATGTTGTCCGCATCCTTTTATCCTACAATCATACCAAGCTAGAATGTGGGCTGAACTGAACTCATAAAGACACATTGCACAAGGGATGTGGGCTGACCATGAGAAACAGGGAATGTTGAGAAGTTCTGGGCCCTATTTACAGCCCAAGCCCTGTACTTGACGAATGGTGAGAGCGCTTTCATTAGAGAATTCACATCAATTCGAGATGGTTTCTTCTCTTAACTTGACGAGGTAAATAATATTCTACAATTTACAATTTAAAAAACAGAAATTGGGTTTTCTAAGCTATTAGCATAGAGGGACACATCAATGGGGTTTGACAAATGGTATCATACATTGGAGAGCAGCAATGTCATTTCATGTGAGAAAAGAGAGAAAAACATATAAAGGTCCTAGCGTACTCTGTCCCCAGTCGTTAGAGAACCTTTTCCCTTAAAAATTTGAAAAATAATAGGGAAAATTACAAATAAAAAATATATAAAAAATCTCTGTAGTTTAACAAAATTACACCAATCCCCCTCAAAATTACATTCACCTCCCCTTTGGAGGGGATAGGTGTAATTTTGAGGGGAATCAATGTAATTTTATCAAATTATAGGGGTGATAAACATAATTTTTCCAAAATAATAAAATCTTTATTAATGAAGAAAATTTATTTACTCCATTATGACCTTGGTTTAAAAAAATGGTATTGTCCGATACACCCGATCCTCTATTGATGGAACAATTTTAATTGGGGGCAATCTTGTCCAAAAATATTTTTAACCTAAATTGAGAGTAAAGCCATCCGATTAGGCCTAATATGGCTGATCTATATCATTGACCATACCAATACCATTTTTAAGAACCGTGATTATGACGTAGGCTTGAATGTGAATCACGTGCTTATATATGAATTCAATTTTGATAATTTCTATTTAGTGTGGAATTTCATGATGTTGCATCACTATCCTATGCATCCGATTGAATTAACTCTCATATTCTTTACTTATTATTAGTTTAACGACACATGACATGACTAAATGAATATAAAATAAATTTTATCTAAGTTATCTCAATCATATAATCCAACATGAACCATTTAACTGTATTTATTTATTTATTTATATATCAATGAATTATCTCTTCTATAGTTTTTCTGATTTATTTTTTCTTTTTTTCGTTTTAGACATGGGAGTGATTAATGTTTCCTACCTTGATTTGATTGCAGTGAAACTTGACACTCAAAGAAGGGAAATAGGACCTAACTACCTGTGAACCAATTTGGGTGTCAGGTAAGTTACAGAAGGGAAATAGGATCTAACTACCCATGAACCAATTTTAGTGTTTTTCACTCCAAAAAATAAGTGTTTTTGGAAAGAAAAAAAAAAAAACAAATATTGTAACTTTATTGATCAAACTTAAAATTGATGAATAAAAAAGAAAGCAAAAATGGGAGATTATTGAGTCAGATTTCTTGCCAGTGTTCCTACCACTATCACAACAATAAATATGTGAAGGGAAAACAGAACACAAAATCATAAGTATGTGTGAGATACATACATGGCAGTGATGGCACACACTAGTGAGTGGGACTGTCAGGCTAGCAGGCCTTGTGGCCATGCTACCCATTATAGTAGGTGGGTCGACGAGGGAAGACAGATTTTGAACCTTTGTTTGTGGTAAACAATAACATTAATTTTCTCTGATTAACACTTGGGGTGCTGTTCTCTGTGCCGCAGTGCAGCTTATACGCAGACACATGAGGGTGGATGCAATGATCAGAGCTCAGATCTACTATCCACATGGGGACGGGTGGGGATAGATCTGAACCCTCTATGGGGTTGTGGGGCCTGCCTCTAGGGTGTGGGACCCATACCCCATGGAGGGGTCAGATTTGCCCCCACCCATCCCCATGTGGGTAGCTGATGTGGGTAGCTGATCCGATTTCCAATGATCACCCTGCCCCCAACACAGGCTGCCCATGTGTTGTGACACAGAGAACATTCTCCCTTAACACTTTTATACACAACCAAGGTTTTAAAGATCCAAATCCTGATTTGGATCGGTTGAAATTGATAAAGAATTAATCAAAATCAAATGAAATCTGCTCTAACCCTAGATTTTGGATCAACCTCATTGTCTCCACCCTGTAAGAACTATGAGATCACCCCAAGGGATGTCTTCAACATCCAGGGGTCATGGACTGACCATTGAATTTTATTCAATAAGTGGAACTTATTAGCTGTTTGCTCTTAGATTGGATAGTAAATTCAGAACCTTGGAGATTTTGAGAAGAGTTGCTTTTTGAAGAGCACAACATGATAAAAGTTATAAGAAGTGATCGGCCGAACTGGTCAATCAGAATCTGGACCAGCCTCGACCGATTTCAATCCGAATCAGCCTATCCTATTCGATTCCAATTCTTGAATCCATGCAACATGCCCTTCTGAGATTAAAATTGACATGGTATTAAATTTTCATTGAAAACAAAATGAGAGTAATAATTAGTAGGACCCTTCCATTGCGTGGATCTGATCCTCTATTTGTTTATGTCTCGGTTAAAGAGCCCAAAAGGCAAAAAGCTCATACCAACACATCCAATCAAGATATCTTTTTAAATTAGTGGTTGTTAGAGAGCATCTCATTTATAATCAATATTTAAAAAAAAAAAAAAACCCACTTGATTATCCTTAAGGAACACTTTCTAATTTTTCTTACTAATATGGTTAAAGAACAGAACCAAAAGAATAAGCAAAAGTCAAATTCCATTCCAAAAAGTTGTCCTTCCTTTGTTCTATATATTCAAGATTACAGAGCTAGTCCTCCAATGGTAGAATTAGATAGTGAAAGCAAAGTCTTCTTTTGAATATCTTTATTCTGCCTTCAACTTATGAATTGAAATCAGATGAAATACGTAGTAATATCCATTCAATCGCATGATTTCATGTAGGTCATTGATGTTGAAACCACATGTGATATGTCAACAACAGTGGAAAATAGTATAATTAGTTCATGTTTTGGGATGAGGATCTGACATAGACCCTTTTGAAAGTAATTTGCTATCTCCCTAATCTAATGGTTGGTGCAGATACTCAATTAATCCAACTAAAAGCTCCCTGAGCTGCTGCCTCTGATGATGTACAATAAACCCGATTTAATCGATGGTACGATATTATCCGTTTTGACAAGTGGTTTCATGATTTTAAAACGTGTTATACCAAATAAAGGGCGTCATAACATTTATGCATATTCCATGGCACATTCCCAGGCAATGTGGGATTTCCTGTAGTTCTATATCTGAGACAGGCCAGAGTCCCAAACCCAATCTTAAAATCTTAATAATAATATTAATAATTTTAAAAACTAATCACACCGACAAAGATATATATACAATAAGCTTCAACATATGATCACCCATGCATCAATTTCATGTTTGATCATACAGCTCTTGCCTAATGAAATAAAGGGAAACTCTTTCACTGTTAAGGTTTTTTAATAAGCCAATCTGTGTTTTAGTTCTTACTAAGAATGATGAGTTCTATATAATTCCCTGAGATTTGGCCTCATATCTTTTAGTTCTCACTAAGCATGATGAGTCCTATATAATTCTCTGAGATTTGGTCTCATGTATTTTAGTTCTCACTAAACATGATGAGTCTGGTATAAATCAATGAGATTGACCTAATCTAACTGTGTCTCTGTTCTTGAATGACAAAACCATCAGATTGGAATCCATGTATTGGTGTGTCGTAGATGTTTCCCATCTGATGATATCAGAAGACAGAAACCCAACTCCATCTCTTCCCCCAAAACTTTCCTAAGAATTATAGTCATAATCTTTTGCAAGTCTAAAATCTGTAGGTTCCAAATCATCATGGTTGCCATGAAATTAAGTTCAGTATTGATTACAATCAAGACCACAGGTAGCTTTGTTCTAGCCCCACCTTTCTCTCTCTCTCTCTCTCTCTCTCTGATTGATGGCAAGTTGCACCACTACCATTATGCCATGTGTATGCTATTCACATAAAAAGTTGGGAGTTCTCAATTCTTCATATCCTGAAATATGAAAGTGTATAGTATAGACTTTTAAGGCCATTGTCAAGAAAAGATTGAGAGGAATTCAAACTGAATATGAAACAATAGATACTGTGTATCTATTATGTTCAAGGATACTATTATTGTGCAGCTCAGAGTGGGGAACAATGGAAGTGGGAATGCAGAAGATAGATGTATGCGTTTACTTCCATACCTTACTTTACAGTATCTTTCAAATATGTCCCTCCAAAAGTCTGACCCTTTTAATTTTATGCTTTCTGCAACTCCACATTCCTTTCTCTCAACCCAAAAAGCATGTTACAGTGATTGAGGCCCACATGGTATGAATTACTATTCATGGCCACCATTTCTTTTTCATTTTCAAATCTTTTAACCAGCATGGCAGAACTATTTGAGCTCCATCAAGAATCACTACCCACAGGCCACAATGTATTCATACAAACTAGAATAGTCTGATTGCCCTTTTAATATTTTACTAACCACCCACTTTGTTTCCTTTTAACTGGTAGAAAATCCAGTTTCTAGACGAAAGAAGGTATTGAGAAAGGAGGACTAAATACCAAAGTTCCTTGCTTCTTTGTCTGAGAGAGAGAGAGAGACGGAGAGTGACAGAAGGAGACGTCAGCAAATGGGTCTGTGTGATATACTTAAGAAGTTCATCCAGCCGAGCATGTCTGTCTTTGAGCACCTGTTTAGAAGATTATTTCAGCAGTGGCTCTAGAGTCTGGAATCTGGGCCAGTTTCCTTGTTATTCTTATCACTCAAAGAAGAGCATTTAAGGAGATTTTTTATATTGATCTGAATTGGGTTGTCCTTGTTTTGCTTGAGATTGAAGAATGAAAATCTTTCAGAAGCTAGTTTTTCTTACCATTGCTTCCAGTATTGTTGTTCTTGCTCTTCTGCCATCTGTGAGTTCATCAAGTGAAGAGAAAAAACCCATGAGCAATCACAAGAGAAAAACTCAGAACATGCAAAAGGTATTTTATTCAGTCTCTAGTTTTTCTTCAAAACTCTTATTTTGCTTCTCTTCTCTGTTTCCCTCCAACCACTCCCCCACCCCCCCCCCCCCTCCAAAAAAAAAAAAAAAACTCCTTTAGTTCGAAACTGCGGCAAAGAATTTGTCTCCTTTATGCTACTAGCTGGTTACAGAATTCATTTTTGTTGAATGTGATTATGAATTTCTTAATCTTAAAAATTTGCAAAGCATTTGTGTGAATTGAAGGAACTAAGCTAATGAAGCTGACCATTTTTATGTTAAATTTACAGTTGAGCCCTGAGCTTTCATTTGAAATTACAGTCCATGGCTTCCTCCTTTGGGTTTCAATGGGGTTCCTAATGCCTGTTGGAATCCTTATCATTAGAATGTCCAATAAAGTGAAATGTGGGAGAAGGCTCAAGGTTATCTTCTATTTCCATGTTATTTTGCAGGTGAGCACCCCTCTTCCTCCGTTTTTCTGTTACTTAAGCTATACTTTTTTCTTGATGATAAATCAACAACACTGATTCTTTTTTATTTTCCCTTTTTAACTTAATCATGAATGATCCTGGAGTTATAAAATGTGATCATTTATGCCTTATAACTAGGACTTTCAATGATGATGAAGAGACCAACCACCCCCCCCCCCCAAAAAAAAAGAAAAAAAAAGAGGTTCTTTTATATTGAAGTATTTTATTTAGGACACCATGACAGTAACTATTTTAATCAAGTTAGACATCACACCTTCAGGTTGATCACTAATACTATCATGTATGCTTGGATATCAAGATAAAATAGTGTCTAAAAATATTTATAAAACAAAAATCAAAATAGTTTATTTCCTTCAATCTTACGAAGGAATTATCGACTATTGACTACAGCTATGGGTCTAGTGTCCAGCTTGCTTGGCCTTCAAACCACAGATTATGAGAGCATGGTTGCATGTAATTAATAGTAAAGCAATCATTACTGATTTATAAAGAGTATACTTCTTTTTTCTTTTAATAGAAAATGTATGGCTGATCTGTATTTCACAAGAACCCCGTTTCAACATTATGCATGCACACACGGAAATATATGTTTTTTATTATCATATACTGATTGATTGGGTTGGTTATTTGCATTCAACAGATACTTTCAGTACTCCTTGCCACAGCTGGAGCAGTCATGTCCATCAGAAATTTTGAGAACTCCTTCAGTAACAACCATCAAAGATTAGGCTTGGCTCTTTATGGTGTCATATGGATGCAAGTCATAGTTGGATTTTTCAGGCCTCAAAGGTAATTTAACTGATTCCTCATAAGTTTTTAAGAGGGGAAAAATCCCTTCTGTTTACTGAAAGACTGAGTTGGGCTGAAAAATAACTAGACCTTCATTTGTTATTGCATGCATGATTGGCTACTTGATTGAGCCTTAAAACAGGAAGTTCATTAACCCAATTTTAGTTTTTAATTTCATTTTTTATAACATTAAAATAAAATTCCTAATTCGAAGTAACTTTGCCTGAGTATAGTTTCATTTTCCATATCTGAGGATGTGTCTGTGGGCGGGTGGATGGTTGTCTCAGAGAGAGAGGCAGGGGTTATATGTTTTTGTGTTTCTTTAAGTTCCTTCTTTTCCACTGTACAGAGGAACTAAAGGAAGAAGTGTGTGGTATTTTGCTCACTGGGCACTTGGAACTGGAATTTCTTTGATGGGGATCATCAACATATATACTGGGCTACGAGCCTACGAGAAGAAGACATTGAATAGTACAAGACTTTGGACTTTACTTTTCACTGCTGAGATATTCTTCATTGCTTTCCTCTATCTGTTACAAGACAAGTGGGAATATATGCAAAAGCAAAGAGTAATTTTAGGTAATGAAACCGCCATGCCCACTGATCCAGTAATTTCTCCAACAACCAACCAAAAGGAAATGATTGTGCCTTGATGAAAAAGCAATTTAAGGGTGCCCTTCCAACCAACATGTGAGTATTTTTTGTCATCCCCGGGTTTTCTTCCTCAACTATGAGAGATTGGATTTCTTGGAATTCATGAGACCAAATGAAGCATATTTCATTGCCATTGGAAGTAAAGAAAGTTTTTGTTTTTTATAATATAATAAGACCGATTGGGGAATAGTGTGCTACTTTGTATAATGGTTGACATTTAGTTTTGTAGTTAACCTGTAAGCATCTTTCTGCATTACAGTTTGTAACATTGTATTGTGTAAAAGCTTTCACCAGTATAATTTGTAACCTTGTGTTGTGTATAAAAGGAATGTTTATCATGGTATTTTATCAATGCTCAAAACATCTCTGAAATAGCCCTATCAGACTCATCTTTGAACATCTCTGCAAATGCATCCTGTAGCTTTGTGTGCAGGTTGTTGTGAAATGAAATCTATAGCTAAACTTTTTAATGCTTCTTTCCCTGGTATTAAACATAATCCCTTGGTAAATCGTATTTGAAGGGTTCAAATTGGCCATTCATTCCTCACCATGTTTTCTAAAGCTAATAAAACTCCAATGCCTGGAAATTTGTAGAGGACACAGGTTTGCAGAGGAGAATGCATAGTTTAAGAAGCCCAAACTCTTTCAGAAATTCATAATTCAACCAGGACCCTTTTTCATTTCACAGTTCAAGTTTTAACCAAAAATGCCTTTTATAGAAAGCGCAAAACTTCCTTCAAGACTTTCCTGTTCGAGCAGGAACCTTGTTGACTTCACTTTTAACCATACTAATCACCATTGTGGAGACTCATTTATTGCAAAATGGCCAATAGATCAGAAGTATCTTAGTAAAAAGGCAGTTATTCAACCATCCTGTTGCAAGTGATTCAACAATCAATTTGTAGCTAAATGAAATTGCACAAAAATGGGCAACTATGGTAAGGGTAATTTCAACCAGATGCCTGGAAAATGTTAGGTCCAAAGGATGCTTCAATGACAGGCTACATGCCAAACTGCCTCAAAGAGGCAATTAGTCCATTAGAGACATGTTGGGGGTGTAAGAAACAGGGCAATTGCAAGTCTCTCCTATAGATAATGAAAATGAAGATTTGAACAGTATGTGGTGAAGCAGGATTTAGCTCCATCACTTCAACAGGTATTTCTACAAACAATGTATGGAGATTCAATCATCAGGTACGTTGATGTAATGTCTATTGCTATAAGGGTGGTCTAGTTACATATAGGTCTTTTTGTCACATAACAAATCAAAGAACCGATGGTGCTCAAGATTCCCTGGAAAAGATCATGAGAGGAACATAGTTAGAACAGGGAAATTCTCCAGATAACTGGAAGAATTCTTGATGTCCTCTTTAATATTCATTGAAGTCATGGAAAAAGCTGCACATAACCAGTTAATACAGCTACCCCTAATATAAGAACCGGTGGAAGAAGTACAAATGCTCCAATTGTGGCAAAGAAAACACTATCATTTCTTCGAGACACTTCATTCAAGTAAGCCTGTCTTTTGATGTTCCTCTTCTGTGAGATAGTTAAAAACTTTGCAGTCGCCGTCTTTAGATTCTTACCTAACGGTATGCTGAACTCCTCACCTTCTCTGTCTCCAACCAGCTGAGAGAGCTGATCACGAATTGTTGGTCGCTGATAATCGCCACCACTCTCATAACCTGGTCATGAAGCAAACTAAGGGGTTTGTTTACAACAAAATGGTTGACCATGTAAGGGTTTCTCTTCATGAAAGAGAGTGCACCTACCATCACTCAAGGAGCTGGTGGATGTCAGTTGTTCCAAGAGATCTAGCTGAGTCCGTGCAGAAGAGAAAGAACCTTTCACCCATGAACCAGCAACTTTGTTTCAGTTTGAAATCACAATTTCTCTTCAACAAGGTGCAGTAAAGGAACAGTAATTGACATGAAAGTCAGCTTCATGAAAATAGTAATGGGTATATACTTCCACTCTTAAAACATGAATAAAAGAAAAAGCACTTTCCAGTACAGATTTATTTGTTAACACTTGGTTAATTCCACTCAAGCTGTAAGAGTCGACGCTATCTTCACAAGATTGCTTATAAGTAGTCAGTATTTATCAAAACTAAATGAATGTTCATAACATTAAAATGATGTTCTTCTCTAGGTTTGTTCATCTGCCTTGTTGAGGCACTTGCAGACTTGCAGCTGCTTCAGTGATAAGGGGTCAGGTTTCTTACCATGAAGCATGGGTTGTGAAATAGACTCCTACCTACATGTTGAAAGAAGTGTGCACTCTTCATTGACTTCCGTGTTTTTTACAGAGTAATAGTAATTCATCAATACCAATTGAGGGTTCAGTCCTTGTTCATAAAAATATCCGACGACATGAAAAGCAAACAAGAGCATGACAATTTCATAATATTTTGGTTTGGGCAAAATTGATTGGTATTCATTATTCCTGCCAAAAGATACAAGGGTTTTTCATATTCTGACAATTTAATCAATTCATCAATTGTAATAGCAGAGGTCAAAGAAGAACTTGCATACATAAATAAATAAAACAATTTAAAGCATATCCATAATGCATCACCTGAGAAACTTGGAGGGTCCTCTGTTACTCCTCCCTCTGTTCCTTCAGATTGAGCAGCTGCCTTAAAAGAAACGGAGAGCTGTTTTCCCGTTGGTAGGCATGGAGAGCTAGAGTAGGGATTAAGAAGAAAAAGTCTGCATTTTGGAACCGAAATTATAGGGGGTAAAGGCCTTGAGTGGAGAGAAGAAGCCCAATAATTGAATGCCATGGAAGGCTTTGGGCAAAGAGAAGGTTCAAGTCCCAACTTTCCATTTTACTCTCCATTGGCCTGCGGCTATTCTTCAGTCATTTTGTAGGTCTGTAATCACCACAATTTAAATGAGAAAACTGCTCCACCACATATATTTCAGCAAAGAATCTTGTATTGTTTACACTAAATACTGTAAAAATGGTCCCATCATGACTTGATCAGAGCCGTTCAAATGTGGAATCCTACTGCCATACCCCAACAAATCATGGATCTAGAAGGGCCTTTATGGTGACCCATGTACCCTAGTAATCTATCTATTTGGATGGCTAAAGATCCTCTGAATCTAATCCCCAGTTGGACTGAGACTCTGATCATTGAACTATAATAAATAAAAGAGGTGGGCCACTGCCTTCATAGATGGTTTTGTTCAATGTGTATCAATTGCCATCCACATCAGATAGTTTCCACACTACCCTTGCTTTAATTTTCCCTGCCATTGTCGCTTGCATCCAAGATTCGAGATAAATTATCCATTACACACAGCAAAACCAGTCTTCTACTTGTCTCTGCACTCAGAAGTCTGGACTCAATAGGGACTTCGTAGTTTGAAGGAGTGAGTGAATGGCTTCCCAAGATCAACATGCCCATGATCATCATCATCACGTCCATCACCACCATGATACCCACGAGTATTTTTTCGATCGAACTCTTTCATTTGATATTCGGGTTCATAACAGTCTCCATTAATTTCCTCTTCTTCTATTAGGGGAGCTCAAGATGGTTCAACATCATGGGTAGGTGCTGATGGTAAAGTTTATCATAGCCATGATGGATTAGCGCCACACTCACATGAACCCATATGCTCGCCTGGGTATTTTAGCAGAAGAGCTCCTCCCCTATTCGATAGGGATTTCAATGAAAGAGCTTTCACTATTGGCATTGGAGGGCCGGTCGGAACTGGGTATGCTTCACTTCTTTGGTTGTTCAACTCGTTTGCCTTTTGAATTTAATTTATTGTAGTCGTTGTTGGCATATACAGGATCTTGGTGACCCTTCTGTCGTTTGAAAGGGATGAAAAGGGCTAGTACAAGTGGTCTTTGGATTCTTGCTTTTGTGTTTGTTTTCTTTGGTTCCAATACTTTTGTTCTTAAATTTAGGAAAATTTACTGACAATAATACCACAGAGTGCTTCAATGGGAATTCTGAAATATATTTCTCTCTTTGGGTAAAGTGTAAAAATATTTATCCCTTGGAAACTTAAAATGTCCTTGTACAGTAATTGCTCGTCAGAGCTTTAGTTTATGCATATAGGGAAAGAAGAGAAAGAAGAAGAAGACACAGAGAACGTTTTTAATGTGGTTCGGTTTCACTGGAAACCTACGTCCACACTACTTATATTTTCCACACTGTTTTAACCTTCACCTAGTATCTCTTTATATAGATGTTTAGAGATAGGTGTTTTGAAGTTACAGGGATTCTTCCAATTGGATGGATGATTACAATAGGATTCACAGCCTGATGTGCTTGAGTGAATCCGGTTACTTTCCTTGATCTTGGAGGAGTTTGAGTTTAACTCAATTGCTGCAGTGGCTTTGTACGCTGGTGTTGGAGTAGATACAATGGCTGAGGTGGCATTGTTATCCCATGAGCCTTTATCACATGTAGATAGAATATTGGGTTCCACTAGATAAACCGTTGGAGCTGAAGGTCTATCCTTATCAACTGCAGCCGTTGGAGATGAATTCCTATCCTTATCACTTACAAGATTAGTTAGTTTAGTGTTGCATAGGTACTTTTCTTCAACTGTTGTTGAAAAACTAGGATTGACTAATTTGATATTTGTCTGTGTACGAGTGGACTTGTGAAACTAGATTTATTTTGCCGACCACAAATATTTGAGATGGGGTTAGGTTGGATCTGACTCTTGAATTGATTGCATTCTCTTTCTCTAATCAGCTTCCAGATTTTCCAATAATAAATTAGCCCAAATGGCCAAACAAACAGATATGGTGATTAACAGATCTTTATTCGCATTCTGTAGGAAAACAGCTTTAATGTTGGCACTGTGCAGATTCTTGCGTGACAAGTACAGTCTCGCTGCAGTATGTATTATGTAGTTCAATGTTTCAGAAACATCTTTCGGAACCATGGGTTTCTGCAATTGCCTCCTTTGTTATCATGCTAATTGGTGTCCTGTCTATGGTTTGTATAAGTTCTGGAGCATATCTGAATTTTGTGTTGATGCACAAATCGTTTGTGTTGACTAATGAAATGGATTGAAGAACCATATTTCATGTCTCCTGTCACTGAAATTTTTGCTTGCAACTAAAAACCTTGGAAGTGGTGGCTATGTTTCCAGGAGTAGCAACTCATGATATTGCTTTCATGTATTATCTGTCGTTGTGAGATTTATGATTGCATGAACAAGCCTGGAAATCTCCCTGTATGTATTTAAACCAATAAATGACTACAAAAGATAGTGTTATATAAGCTTAACTACTGGGCCACAAAATAAATTTATGATTGGGAAAAAACTTACAATTTTTTTTAAGGAAGCCCTTGAAGAGAAAACTTGAAAATGTTTTGTTCTCCCTATTTCTGCCTTCAAACTCCATGGCTTCCAGTCACATCAATATTTAATTTCTATAATTTTTAATTAATTTTTTCAGGGAAAAAGAAAAAATCCAACAAGCTAAGCAAACTTCACCTGCAGAGCCAAGACACTGCACTGCTTTCTCTCAACTTGACACAGCAGTTTATGGCAAGATTCTTTAATTGCTTCCAAGGGAATGCTTAACTTCTAAATTATGAATATTTGGTTATTATCTCCTCCAAGATCCTTATCCTTGCACTTGGGTTGCTCATGTTACTTCTATACAGATGTCACATGAGACATAGGAAACCATAGATAGCATAAAAATCAAGTCTTTTGGGGGCTTAATATAGGGATACATGTATGAGATTTCCAGTCTGTTTAAGCAGCTGGCATTGCAAAATGTGCACTTTCTTGGATAGTGTAATATATACTCTTGATAGCTCTTACTATTGTTGATTTCACCAAAAATAAATAAAGAATTATTTATCTTTCAAATGGACCATTTTCTTTTGTCATTTTTGAGTTTCTGTCTCCGGTCTCCTTCTGGTGTCTGGTGAACTAACAGTTTCTTTCAATTTGTCTGTTTCTCTTTTCACTCATTGCTTCTCTTATCCAGTTATGATTGGGCATTTTACATCATGCCATGATTAGTGTGTTCTGATTTGGACTTTAATTAACTAGTGCACATAAAATTTAATTAAAAATGAATAAACAAGAATTTCATCATTCTTGATTAAATATCATATCCTTTAAACAATTGTCTGATCCTTTTGTTTTCACTATTGAAGCTACTGCCAATGTCTTCTTATTCTCTTTTTCCCCTCATTCTATGGTGGTTGGAGGCTTTACATGGTGTGTGCCTTTTATTTAGGATCTTGATTCCATTAAATGTTTCAGGTGACAAATGATATATTCACAAAAGAAGATGGAGAATTTCTGGTAAAAAATGGAGCACTTCCGGAGGAAAGAATACGTGCCGTTGAAACAGGTGGCTGTCCACATGCTGCAATCCGTGAAGATATCAGTATTAATCTTGGTCCTCTAGAAGAGCTATCAAACTTGTTCGAAGCAGACATACTTCTTTGTGAATCTGGAGGAGGTAGTTCTGCTGTTCATGTTGTCTTGATAACTTTGACTATTTTCCACTATATAGTATAGGTCTGTTAAGAAGCTGTTTTGTGATTACTGCATGCACAAGTACTGGTCATTTGGTTTCACTTGTTGTTGACTATAGCACTGGTTATGTAACCAAGCCTGTCGAATGGGTATTGATCAGGGGAGCCTTCACTTGTTGAATTTGTATGCTGCAGATAATTTAGCTGCTAACTTCAGCAGGGAGTTGGCTGACTTCATAATTTACATAATAGATGTCTCTGGTGGTGATAAAATACCTCGGAAAGGTGGCCCAGGCATTACCCAAGCTGACCTCCTAGTATGTTATTCTCTGAATCTCATACATACTGTCATTTATGCTTCTCATTGTCTTTAAATCCTCAATCTCGTTAAGACATTATTCTGTAAAATAAAATCATTTCAGAGCTATATGTATTTGAATGCAGGTAATAAACAAGACAGATCTTGCACCTGCAGTTGGGGCTGACTTGGCAGTCATGGAGCGAGATGCACTTCGGATGCGTTATGGAGGACTTTTTGTGTTTGCTCAGGTTTCTCTCTCTAGCAAAGTCTTGAACATGCATCCACTAACATCCCTTGTAAGTCCTGGGGAGTCCCAATACCTCAATCTCATGTAGATTTTTTTTTTTTGGGGGGGGGGGGGGTGGGGTGGTAGGAAACTGTCTACTTATATCTAGGTTCTTAATTAGGTTCTACAAAGTAACACTGGCAAGTTGGCCTATCCACCTATGTAAAGTTACGCCTGCCCTCTCTTGAGAAAATAAATATGCCCTCTCTTGAGAAAATAAATATGCTCTACATGTTGACACTGTGAACTCATATTTGAGTGGAATTTATGCAGGTGAAGCATGGGCTTGGTGTCGATGAAATTGTGAACCACATTTTACAATCTTGGGAAGCAGCAACTGGGAAGAAGTGGCACTGCTGAACCCATGTTGATTTATTTGCCAAATCATTTTTGTACCTCAGAGATGACAATTTTGTGCTACTTTTTAAAGCATGGATGACTATTACCATTGTACTTTTTCTCAACATCACTAGAAAAGGATTCACTTATATGAATAAAATGTTCATCGTGACTTCTGCAAGTGAAACTCCATTAACCTGCTGTTTTTATGTCTTTGTTGGTCATTAATTTAAACCTTGTCTTCATCAAAAAAAATGTGGGTGCTGACTTCTGCAAGTAAAACTCAGTAGCCTGCTGTTTGTGGAACTAACGGAGGCTGAGCTTTTTCTGAAGTTGCAGATATCTTCTGCCTTCCAGTTGCACCAGTTGAGAGGTAAAGAAGGATATGCTGTACCTGTTTTCAGAATCAATAAACTTGTCTGGTTGGCGAGGTCAAGGATTGTTTGTCTGGGATCTGTCAAGCTTAAACCCCTGCTCAGAAAGTTGAACCACCCACTACTGTGTGGATGGTGAAGTCGTTTGCGTCCATCTCCACCCCCCCCCCCCCCAAAGAAAAAAGGTCAGTAGTAACATTATATTAAGTTAATCACCATTTACTGCATTCATTTTGGTTTTATTCCTTCCAAGTACCATCTTCAAAAGGAATATCCTTTGAAATAAAGAAAGGGCTAGTCAACCAGATCATATTCTGTATACTGGGCAAGACGTGCTGCATCAACTGCTTTTAATTGGATACTTTTACCATCTTTCATTAATATTCTAAGAAGATGCAATAGTGAATAAAACTTCTTGAAAAGCATGTTTGTTGTGCAGAGGAGTCACATTCCATGATCAAATTATGTAAATTACACTAAATTACTAACAAGAGACTCTCCCTCACAGTCCTGAACTTTGCTACTGCATGATTGGTAACTCCAACAGCTGTGTTTAAACTTTCATGTACCTTTACATAATTTAGAGGACTGAATCTGCCAAGTCAATGGTCCATTTGGCTGAATGTTTCTCAGGTTTCTTTATATATGGGAAGTCGTAGACTTGGAAACCACCCTCCCACATGGCAAAAATAGCCACGTATTTTTTCTCAGGCAACAGTGTAATTTCAAAGACATAAATTGATCAAAGATTTCCAACATGAGTTCACTAGTGGTGATGAAACCTATTTATCTGAGGAACCCTGGAGGCAGAAGGACATGTAATCAGGAGGGATTTACAAAGAACGATGGAGGTTGGTGCTCAAAGAGTAGAGATATGGCTGGACTCTAATCAAATACAGGCATTTCACTGGGGGCACTTTTACCACATGGCCTTGGGGCCTTTATCCTACTGCAGTATTGCCTGTGATTTTTCTGTACTCTTAGAACAATTTGAATCAACACTTATTAAGTGGGTAGAAATGTTGTACATGATGCCCATAAGCTCTGCAGGTTTGCTGCTCAGAAATCCAAATCTGGCGAGCTGTGGGAGGAAAACTATTCTCTTCACACTTGGAATATTTAAAAAAAAAATAAACTTGAAATAGATCTCACATTATTCCAAACTTGAAATAGGATTACAAAACAATCCACTCTCACAACACTGTAAGGAAAATTAATCATCTATCCATTGATTATTGACTGTGTTTTGCTTCAGGAATGAGAAGTAGAGGTAGTTTCTTCCTTAACATTATTCCAAACTTGTCATTCGTGTCTAGATTGGCTGGATGCATGCCTTGTGGGAGAGACCAATCGAAGGAGTGAATCAGAGAAGCCAGAATAAAATGAATCTGCCTAGAAGCCATGGGTAGTCCTGGGCAGATTCTCCTTCCTGCACCAAAGGGTATGAATTGGAAATGGTTACCCTTGAATTCAACATCAGATTCAAGGAACCGCTCTGGTTTGAAGGCTAATGGATCATCCCAAGCCGCAGGGTCCCGACCAATTGCCCATGCGTTTACGAATATTAAAGAGTCCTTGGGTATGGTGTATGTCATCACAGTGCATGTATCAATTGCACGGTGAGGAAGCAGAAAGGGTGCTGGAGGATGTAGTCTTAGTGTCTCTTTTACACAGGCATGAAGGTAGTGTAGGTGAGGTAGATCAGACTCTTTTACAAAATTATCTCCCATCTCCCTTTTAAGTTCATCGTGAACCTTGTTCATGGCCGCTTGATTTTTCATCAGTTCTGCCATTGCCCACTCAATTGTTGTCGCACTTGTGTCTGTACCAGCAGTGAAAAGCTCCTGCCAAGGAGATGAAGCAGCAAACTTCAAGATTTAATGGGCATTTCAAGTGTGATTCTAGTTCAACTTTAAAAATGTCACAGCAAAAATTCAAATCAGAGAGAGAGAGGAAGAGTTCTTACATGAAGCATGTTGTTGATCTGACCATCAGTAAAGCCATGGTTGATCAGAACATCCAAGAAATCTTGTTGGCTTGAAATACCACCATCAACTCTTGCTCTTCTTTCTTTGATGATATTCTCCCACCTAGCACTGATCTTCTCAAACAACTCCCTCACCCTTTTGTTTAGTCTCTGAATATCTAACCTCTTGAATATTGGAAACAAATCACCCAAGTCAGGAGTTGATGCCAACACCATTATCCTCTTCACCAGTTGCTTAATCCCTCCATCACTACCATCATCCTCAAAGCTAACCAAATCCTTTGACAGGAAAAGATTACTCAAGATGTTAAAAACAGTAGCAAATATTACTTCACCTATGTTCACAACCTCACCTTCCTTTGTACTCAGAAAACTTATCAGCTCCATCACCTTCTTCTCCCTCAAAATTGCCTGAGACTCAATCACCTTGCCTGAGAACAGCTCAGACCGATAAAGGGTACGTAGATTCTTCCATTGATCATTGCACTCAGGAGCCCATGCAATCGTCATGCGTTCTGGGTTGGTCTTAAGGTCGGCTGCCGACTGTGGTGCGAAGCGGCCTGAGAGTACATTGTCATGGGCCTTGAGTATCTCAGTTGCTGTGGCTGGTGATGATGCAACCACAAGAAGCTGGGGACCAAGTCTTAGTGAGATGAGTGGGCCATAGGTTTGGGCTAAGTGGGTGAATGAAACATGGGACTCCCTTCCCATTTGGTGAATGTTGCCTATGATGGGCCATGGAGATGGCCCTGGTGGAAGAGATGGACCTTTGGATAGGGAAGATTTGAAATGCTTGTAAAGAAGAAAAAGAAGAGGTAGTAGGAATAGAGGGAAGAAGAGATTGATGTCTCCTATGAGAGCTGTTTGAACCATGATTCTCACTAAAGTCTTGTCTTGGCTTCTTGCAGTTCAAATGTCTACTAATAAAGGTTTATATAAAGGGTGAACATGGGTGCCTATGAAGGATTTTCTTCTTTCCCACGACAAGGAAAACATTAAACAATAAATGAACATGTTTGGGTGACCTTATAGAGTATAGAGTGTGAGGGAACATGCAAGGTCAAAGCAAAGAGAAAGCCCTGATAAATCTAGAGCCAAAACCCAGGTTTGTAAAGACAGGAATCGGTAGCCAGCTCAGTCTCAACCAATTCCGATCTAGATCAGATCAGAATTGGTCAGGAGATATAAAAATGCTTAATCCTAGTTTCTGTACAAGGATCTTTCACAATTGGAAAATCGACTTCGGTGATTCTGATCTGAATCGGCTGATCCAATCCTGATTTTTAAAACCTTGGTCAAACCTCGGAGGTCAAAGAATTGTTTGTTTCATCTGTTTACTTGGGGGTCAAAGAACTTGATTTTCTTCTTCCCCACGACAAAGAAACAATAAATAATAGAACAGTAAGTGAAAATGTTAAGAGTGACGTTTAGAGTGTATAAATCTAGAGCCAAACCTTGGAGGTTAAGGATTTGTTAGTTTGATCTGTTTACTTGCTGGTTAAGGATTTTTAGGAAGTTGACCCATCATACATCTATTGTATTTGTTTTATTTGTTTGTTTTATATTTCCATCGATAATCCAAAGGAAAGGGATATGGGAGCTGTGGTCAACATGATAAATTATTAATAGAGTAATGGTCAAGTCCTGGAACAGCCTCTTTGGAAACAGGGATAAGGCTGCGTACATTTGATCTTCCCCAGACCTTGTTAAACGCGGGAGCTTTGTGCACTGGGTATGGTCTTCTTTTTTTAACGATAAATATAATTTTATAATGCCCAAAAGTCAAGGAAAAAGATTGAAAAGTGCAACTATCATGTCGACACAAGAGAAAGTAAACCTACGATTTGACAGTCATTAATACTCCTTCCATGGACGACGCTACCTTCATTATGATCCTCATCCTACGCCCATTAATGTCTATGGTGAAGGAATACCTCCTTCGCCTTGGGTGAAAGGAAACTACTCCTGTATTTTTTTGGGAATTGGATAGCTTTAATAGGGGGGGGAAATAGGGGATGGGGATAGGCCCCAAGGTGGTTTGAACTCATGACCTCTTATTTGAGGAGTTGGTCTTTTGCCAACTGAGCTGACCCCTTGGGGTAAACTACTTCTGTATTCCTTCACCATGGGCGAACGAAAACTTCCTCAGTCGACATTTGTCACCCGATAATTAATTTTAGTTTTTAAATCCCATTTTATTCTTGGGTGGGTGGGTGGGTAAGTAGGCAGTTTAGTGATCAGTTATATTAGAAGGCAAAAATTAGCTTTAGTACAATTCTACTGGAGTGATGGGTATCTGACCATCAAAACAAAAAAAGCCTCTTAGCATTAATCTCCATTGTTCTGTGATCTCTCTCTCTGAAACTCTTAATCTCGGTCCTGTAATTGAAACTTTATTATGAGTTTGAAATTTGCAGACATGAATAATGCCCAATCACTAACAAAAGGAATGCTTGCAAGACTATCATCAATATAGGGATCATCATGTACTTGATACTAATAGCATTGACTAACACTTTCCCCAGGGCCAGGCCCCCCAAAAAAGAGAATTTTTATCATCTACGATTCCCACGATTCCCTGCCCAGTACGGTTCCTACAGTCCTTTAACATGAGGAGGGTGAAACCCACCCGAGCCGAGTGTTCGGTCAGGGGTTGGAATGGTCATTTCACCCCCTTTGTTAGAGAATTGTAGAAACTATACCGGGCAAGGACCGTAGGCGATAAAGGTCCCAAAAAAGAAGTTTGTTTGAACCTATCATCAATGTAGGGATCATCATGTGCTTAATATCATTCACTAATAGAAGGGATGCCTATAAGACTATCTTCAAGGGGACCATGAACAGTGTGATCAGTTCCATTATAAACTCCTACTGTTGCAAAGAAAGCACAAGTTAATATGCTTCCTTTTCCTCCTCCATCTGGAAAATGACCAGATCCCATTGGGGGGCTTGGTTCATTTTGGGGACCAAAAACTTCCCCTCTCCTACCAAATTAGTTTATACTGGTGAATAGTGTCCCGGCCAAAATCCAACCTGAGTAAAATTTGGTCCAATATATAGCCACCAATCTCCAGTGACATCATGCTACACTCCAACCAAAATGAAGAAACAAATTAGAGGCAATTTATAACTCTTGTGAGCACTGTTTAATGTTTGTTTTTTTTTTTTTTTTTTTTGGGGGGGGGGGGTGGGTTGGGGTAAGAAACAATTCTATTCAAATAACAGACATTACACAAGGCTAGAAGTTAAGGAGCGGAATTTGGTCAAACTGTCTTACATTTCATTGACAGAACCATCCTATCTAAGGGATGGGCAAAACCATAGAAAACCCTAGTAATAATGCTGATAGGGGAGCAAACAGAACACAATGGTATTTAGTTTGGATGGGGAAGGGCCTCAGCGTCTAAGAAAAAGTGAAGTGGCATCAGATCCTTAATAGAGAATTCAGCTGCCAAACAAGAAAGTAAAGTATCCACATGACTGGGTTGGCTACTCGTCACCAAAATATAATCCACATAACTCAAAACTTACATTGTAATGGTACCTTGGTTGTAAATAAATAAGGAGGGATCCGTATGAGACATCTAGAAACCCAATAGAAATGAGAAACTGTGACAGCCTATAAACCAGGCCCATGGAGCTTGCTTCAAGCCATAGAGAATTCAGCGGCCAAACAAGAAAGTAAAGTATCCACATGACTGGGATGGCTACTCGTCACCAAAATATAATCCACATAACTCAAAACTTACGTTGTAATGGTACCTTGGTTGTAAATAAATAAGGAGGGATCCGAATGAGACACCCAGAAACCCAATAGAAATGAGAAACTGTGACAGCCTATAAACCAGGCCCATGGAGCTTGCTTCAAGCCATAGAGGGAATGATGCAAACGGCAGACATGATTGGACAAATTAGAATCCTCAAAACCCAGAGGTTGCACCATATAGACCTCATCTTGTAAAAGACCATGTAAAAAAGCATTACAGACATCCAGTTGATGAATGAGCCACCCCTGAGTTATTGCAAGGGAGAGAATCGTCCTAATAGTGGTGAGTTTAACCACAGGGCTGAAAGTATCAGTGTAATCTATAAATGATGCTGATGAAAACCCTTGGCCACTAGACTGGCCTTAAAGCATTCCAAAGAACCGTTAGCCTTGCATTTGATACGATATACCCATTTACAACCAACCAAGTTCATATTCGGGTAGTGAGGAACAAGACTCTAGGTGCCATTTTTAATCAGGGCATTAACTTCATTTGTCATGGCGGACCTCCAAAAAGGGTCCTTAGCAACCTATGAGTAGCAGATTGGCTGTTGGTGGAGCAGTGGTGGCTCTGATACCATGCCGGACTATGTTATGATTTCATTGATTGAGCATGGTTAGAGAACCATGTATATATACAAATAAGAGAGTCCTTGTAGAAACTAGACTCAATGAATCCTAGATCATTCCTAGTAATATAAAGTATAGAAAGACTAGTAATGATATTCCTATTACAAATATGACTCTAAAGAATCACACACAGATAACTGTTGATACTACATATGGCAAGATGTCAATTTCTTATAGTGTTTGGGCTTGTAGAACAAATGGGTAGAAGCCTATTTCTGATCTCAAAAGTAATGGCTTCCAAGATCTGCTTTATTGTGCCCGAAGAGGAGGTCCATCTTCTTTTATTTCTTTCCTAACAAACTTGATGCATCAAAGCACTAAAGGCAAGCTTTCCACTATAATCTCAGATAAATTATTAATAGAGTACTGGTAAATATAATTTTGTAATGGCTAAATGTCATGGAAGAAGATCAAAAGGTGCAATTTTAGTGGAAGTGATGGGTATCTGACAATTAAAAACAAAAAAACTACCTAGCATTAATCTCCATTCTATATATGATATCTCTCTGAAACTCTTGTTCTTGGTCCTCTAATTAAAACTTTATTATATGACTTTGAGATTTGCAATGACATGGATAATGCTCAATCACAATGCCATCAATCCTTACAGATTACAGTCTCCCCCAGGTCCCCCAAAAAAGAAAGTATGTTTGTAGTCATCATCAACATAGGGAACATCTTGTGCCCGAAAGCATTTAGTAGCTAATGATGGGATGAATGCAAGACTATCTTTAAGGGGACTTATAGCAGTATCAGATCCATTAATATAAACTCCGACATGTCCAAAGAAAGCACATCTACTTAGATCTCTATCTCCAGTTGGAAATTTACCAGACCCCATTGGTGGGCTTGGTTCATTTGGGGGAGCATAAACCTCTCCTCTCCAACCAACCACAGTTGCATTATTGTGTATACTAGTGAATAAACGTCCTGACCAAAATCCAACCTCAGTAACATTTGGTCCAACATATAGCCACCAATCTCCAGTGACTTGATGCTACACTCCAACCAAAATGAAGAAACAAATTAGAGGCAATTAATTAATCCATCTTTCACAATGGAAAAGATAAAAGTCATTTTACCTGGAATAGATAGAAATGCATTACATATATATCTTTACCAATGACAGAAATTGGACTCATAACTGAGCTAATGGGTATTCTGCTGTTAATTTGAATAAAACCTGGACATAGGTTATTGAAGCAGCCAGTTTTTTGAGATGCATCTGCCTGTGTATTATATAAAATTTTATCAGTAGAAATGGATTAGTTGCTAAATAGATTTGGAATCAAAGCTGTGGCAATGGATGTTAGTTTGAGACCCTGAAACTTACAGTCCAATGCCCAAACATTCGGGTCTGGTGATCGCCGTATAACATAGGATTCACCTGAGACAAACTTTTGTAATTTAGATGCTATAAATTGTAGTTATCCCTTAAGAGAGATATTATATATAGATCATGCACAAAAGATAGGCAACTATATATGACTCAAACTTACAGTCCATCCAACTTGTACATGGTTTAATTGTTCCGAGCGACCACCTTCTACCCACATTAGGGCTTCACTGTATTGCTTGGGAGAGACTGATGGATTGTATAAACTCAGAAAACTTGCGCCTCCACGGTACTTTTTGCCTTCAGCTTTTGTCTGGTAGCCTGCAAACTGGAATAAGGGGGATAAAAAAGAAGCAAGTTTTATGACCAACCCCCTTTATCTCAATAGAATTTAATGACATTGTTGTAAATTTAGGGAAAAATAACACTGCCTGGTTGCGTTTCCCTGCACCCATACACATGGGGCAAAAGACCGCAACGCCCCTCCTGTTGGATGCCCTTGCATGCCCCTCATAGGCCCCCTTGCTGGTGCAGGGACCACACGACCAGGCAGCAAATCCTTTCCTGTAAATTCAATATCTTTGGGCACATTTTTGAGGTTTGGGGCTTAAATTTGATGAACAATATGGATGTGAGATTCCCCATCGGAGCACCCATCCATGTTAGATACTAGAAAGGAATCTGAATTTGTGATGGTCTGAAATTCACTAATACTAGTGACTACTGACCAACCCTTACTATTTTTTGTAGGTATGGATTTTTTTGGTGGGTGAGGAGGGGAAACTTACCTTTTTGCCAGTGACTTGAATTTTTCTGCTATGACTTTTTGCAAAGGCTTTTGCTCTTATCAGATCTTCTTTAGAGGTCCTCCTAATGGGAACTGTTTCTGATGGACAGCCTCCTCCCTCAAGCCCAAGATCTACATGTTTTACTCTTGAAGAAACTTCTTTTATAGTCTCCCTTAAAAATAACTTAGGTTTCACCTAGAAAAAAATTTTTAGGGTTCCATGATTTTAGTAGGTGAATTGAATGACAAATCAGTTCCCCCAAGTAAGAAAAAGAAACCCAAAAAAAAAAAAAGGACCATACCTTTGGAATGTGATCCTTGAGTAAAGGGTGATCAAAAGCTGGTTGTTTGTAGAAATCAACACAGTCATAGATATCACCATATTTTGTCTGTGAACATCATAAAACCAACCATCTATTAGCAGATCAATTCCATTCCTCAAATAATATTGGATGCTTAAATTGGAAAAGGTTGATGTGTTTGTGCTTCACCTTAATGCTCTTGACTGCAGGCTTATTCAGAATATTGAGTTGTCTCTCTAACTCAAGATCTTCTTCTGTGGAGACTGATAGACACCTTCCTCCTTCAATTCCATTGCAGTTTAAAATGACTGAAGATGCTAGCAAAGCAATCAGGATGACTACCCTTAATGCCATATGTGAACATTTGAAATCTATTTTTCCCTGGTAGTATGACATATAGTGGCCAAAATTATTTGCCTTTTTTGGGTAAAAACCAAAGAATTCAATTCTGTTCAGTTGTCTTCTTAAATGCGAAGTATGAACTCCCAGACTGGCAATAATTAATTCTGATTCTATTTTTTGGTAAAAAACAAAAGAATTGAATTCTGTTCAGTTGTCTTCTTGAATGCAAAGTATGAACTTATACATGTCTGTCACACTGAACACGAAGTGACATGAATGTTACACCTCTTCCACTGTTTCCATTGCCAAAGAGGTATTGCAAGGGATGTAGTAGTAGTGGTTAAAAATAGGGATCAAGATTGAAGATGGTTGTCCTCTTCAATGCATTGCGAGAAACGCACAGACTTGAGCTAGAGAGCGTTACCTGCAATCTGAAATGAAATCACGGCGATTGGAAGGTCAAGGGAAGCGCGAAGCCGGAGGCATAGTCCCGCATCGGCATGCCAATCTGATAGATTGATAGAGAAACACAGAGAAAGGCTTGGTTATTGGAGAACACAAATGATGTTAAACTGAATATATGAGATAGGGGGGCAGAAACCCCCTTTTTTTCACAATAGTGGGATGTATCCCTCTGATAGAGAGACATGAAGTGGAGAACAAATTCAATCGGCGACATGGGACTGCAGGGGTGTTGGTAGGAGTATAGTCTGCAGTGGCGGTGAGAGGCAAGGGCGTGGGCAGATATGGTTTGCAGAGCGGAGATGTGGATGGAGCGGGTCGAGGTCGGTGGAGGGGAGCCGGCGAGGAAGGGAGAGGGAGAGCCTGAGCGGAGAAGAAGGGGGACGGGTGGGAAGGGCATGGAGAGTGAAATTACGAACAGAAAAATCAATTAAAAAAGAATGAAAATATAATGAAGGGTAAAAAAGGAAAGATAAGATTGGTTTCTCTCTCCTTCCTCGGTAAATCCCTTTGCACATCTAGGTCGATTTTGTTCTTGTTCTGCAATTCTCTTTCGTTCCACCAAAGAGCCTTGGACCAGACTTCACACACACACACAGAATTCAGTAGCACAAAGTAATCAATCGTTGAGATGGTGGAAGAGGAGAAGAAGAAGAGGGTGGTGGAGTCATTAGGATGGCTGACGGAGTCTTCTGTGATGCCCAAGAAGCATAAGGCCATCGAAGGCGTAGGTGCCTCTTCCATCCTCGAGCTGAAGGCACATCTTTACAAGTCCCAAGAAGAGGCCAAGAAGACCAAGGAATTTGCCCCCGATGTAGAATACCACCGGGCCAAGAAGAAGATCGTCACCCAGGATGTATTCACACAGAAAAACTCCGGTGTAGAATCTCGAGCTACCAAGTACGTTATTTGTTTTATTTTGTATTATTGTCTTCATTTTCTTTTATGGGTAAACTTTACTGAGCAATTTCTTCAATAATCTTAATTCATAACAATTCTAAAGGGCTTTCTTAACCATGCTTTTGAGTTTACATGAATTTGAATTGGGTTCTCTCAATCTCTCTATTTCATTGCTCGGGAATGGTATAGTTGTAGTTGTAGTGTTGCAAACACAGATAATCATCTTTCCTTGCGTATCGGCTTACCTTTCTAAACAATTCTACTGCTAACCAGGTCTAACAATGGAAAATTAAACTTCGTTTCCCTTTGTTCTATTTTATAAGCCAAATTTTTGGTTTTCGATCAACTCTCACAGAAAAAATAGTAGTCAAGGACTACTTAGAAAGGTTTTGAAGAATATTATGTCAAATGGGAGTTATAGCTCAATTTGATTTTTTCAGTGGCTAAGAATGGAGTTGAAACCCCAAGATTCTTGAGATTCCTGGTGTTGGAGAAACTGGGTTCCTCTACATAGGTCACCTTAGGGAATGAGGTCGGTATTACTGTCATTAGAAGGCATGGAACATTTGCCAGTTTAATTAGGTAGATGCACAACATAAGTTTCCTAAAAGAGTTATTCTGGTTTGTCATCACTGTATTGAAGGTGCCCCAGATGATGGTCGACGACTTCTTATGCCTTAATTTGGTAACAATAAGCTCAAGGTGTATTATCATGTTCATTGTGTTTCCCCAAAATACTTTGATCACCAGGGATGTTTGGATGGGTTTAGGTGCAGGAAATAGATAAATAGCCCCTATGACACTGACTTGTTGTCTTAAAGACAGCAGGGGGTATACTCCAGTTGATTATTTCTCCTTACTTTATTCTCATTCACAGAGTTACTGAACAAGTAATTCAAGAGGCAGAAGTTGTCATTTTTATGGCTTCTCCGTCAGAACAGGTGGCCTGGGATATTCTGTAATAATATACTGATAATTCAATAATTTTGGGTAAAGCTAATTATGAGCAGGTTCATTCCATAAGGTGGTTTTAGATTATGGTTCAATCTCAGTAATCAATCTCATTCCATAAGGCATTGGTGAAGTTGATATTTTAGGAGAACTAGTTGGTTCTTAGGGTGTGTAAGGTGGAGTGTCTTGCTACCCTATGGTGTTTTTGCATGGGGATGCCACTGCCATGGTTTGTATTTGAATGTTTTTTGAGGTATTATCTTACAACAAGTTTGGATGGTTAGAGTTGGAACTCCCATGATTTCAGGATAGGTTCTTAATGAAGATGAGATTTAACCTTAGCTGACAGTTTGATTTCAACCACAATATGTGATTCCTACATTTCGTTTTGAGTGAATCTGAACACTTTAGCTGGATGTTTACAACTCCTATGTTCATGGAGTTGGCTGAGAGCTAAAAACATGAAATTCCTGTTAGACTGATAGTCTTCACGCAATCCAACACAAAATTGAACCAATTCTTACAAGTTCAGATTTGAACCGTATGAACTTACATTATTGGAAGAAAAGGCTATCTAAAGGTAGTAATATATCATTATTCATGAGAGTGGCTAATGTAGTTTAATTGATGAACCAGCACTAACAACAGAATCGAAACGGAGAGATAATATTCCAGCAATAGGAGAAAATATATAGAATGAAATCAAGAACTCAGCTCAGGCTGAAAGCCTGGTCAAGTTCTCCTTGTAGAGGGTAGGAACCTTGCTGAAAATCTTAGCTTGATCTGAACTCGTAGGGGATTCCTAGTGATACTAAGAGAGGGCTAAAACTGTCACAGCAGGGTCAGAATAAAGATCAGATTGCAGATTTATATATCCCAACAGAATATCAATAAATACTATTGATTTCAGACCCAACAGATCCTAAAACAGCATGTATCGATTTTAGGTCTTTAAGAGCAATCCTGCTCAAAGTAGTACTGGGTCATATATTCAACAGAATCAGTAATTGAAAACAGAATATGGAACTATGGAAAGGGGGTACTGTCAATTGAATAGTTCTGAAACCAGAACTGAAATCAGCAATATAAAATACCCTAAAAATCCAGCAATCCTAGTGAAGGTAAGACTAAAGAATAGCAGGAACAGAATCTGACTTCAGTTGCAGGAATTAAAACAGAATTTGAAGAAATGAATTGCAACAATGGAATAAAGAAACAGTATGATGTAAGCTAGGATTCAGTTAGACCACTTAGACCCAAACTTACAGGAGGATCTTCCAATATGACCAACAGTCCAAGATGTTATCAGTTCCAGCAGTACACAATAACAAAAACTCTCATTAGTAGCAGTACAGCAAGGTATTTAACCAGCACATCTCTTAACAATACCCAGCAGTGCTCTAATAAAAAGTCCAGCCACAACTTCAAAGTCTATCCCAGGTCACATAACACTATAACAGGGTGAATAACCAGAACTCAAACAGTCCACAGAAATAGAAACTAAGTCATTGTAGATGGATGAGATATCGCTGTCGAGTGTAGGTCCTTAGGAGTAGAATGACTCCTCAAAAGTATAGCCAGAATTAATGGCTAGATGTGGAGATAGAACAGGTTGTCAAAATTAGAAACTAAATCCAGAATACGTAACTCACTGGTAGAAGCTAATCCAGCCTTTGAAACAATATCAAATCACTATCGAAGGAGGGTTTATAGGATACTGTAATATGGCCTCCAAGTCTCCAACAGGTGGATGGATCTGCAGTTCCTGCGACTTGAAGATATCAGCAGAAAACTCCAATAGAAACAGTGTTGCAGATAGGGATGATGGTACAGTGACCTTACTTGATGTTGACCTGATGAGATCACTTTTCCAACTTCATAAACAGAAGCAATAACACCTTACACCCTTGTAACAGGTTTCAATCATTCCACAGAACAGTGGTTGTAGCAGTAATAAAAAATAGAAATAAAGGAAATCAAAGATGAAGAGGAAGAAGGGATAGGGAAGGGAGGGGTCTCTCACCCATGGCCTCTCACTCAGGCACTCAGCACCAGCACAAGTTTTCTTTTTCTAAACATTAAATCATGGGAGAATTCTCTCCCTTCTTCTTTATTAATAGTTTGCAATTACGGGGGAGAAAAAAATAGAAACAGTCCTTGCGCAGTCTTTAAAAGACTTCCAGATTGTGCCTATATCCCCCCTCCTTTACAATTAGAAAGACAAAGAAGTAACAACTATCAAAAATAGAAACTCAACCTTATTACTATCCAAACAGAATTGATCCCAAATTAGTAACTAATAAAATGGCAACTAAGGGCAACTAAACAAAGGAAACAGCGAGCAACTAAAACAGCAACTAAACTCTATCAAAAGATCCAACAAATCTCAAATAAATGTGGCCCCCTCCACCAACATGCAAAGCTCTAAATCTGCTCCAGGCCACAGTAATTAATCTGTCCCATGCACACCAAGTTATGGTCCACACGCATGGACCTTGTTCTTGGATTTCTTCCTGCCAGTATAGACTCTAAAGTCTGCATCAGCTCTCCCCGGCTTGAAAAAACTCGACCTCTAGTTTTAATGAGTCGAGGAATAAAATGAGTATGATGAATATCGAACCGCTGCCCAAACAAATACTCCAGAAGCTCACAATAACTGGAGATGTAGTCCTCAAGGCGTGGTCCTCTCTTCTCAAAGAACTTGGGTGGAATTATATACTCAACGTGCTCAGACACACAATCATCGTCAAGAGTAAAGGCTGCACCCAAGTGATCTTCTGCAACAACATCATCACCTTGCTTATCCTCCCCTTCAAGCGCATCAGAGTCTTCTTCATTGCTGTCCTCTGCAACATCTATCAAAGGAGCCATACATGAAGCATTAATGCCGATGGTGTCATCTTCACGCTCTTCAATGTTATCGGTTGGTTGCTCTTCAAACTCAACGCCAAAGGAAAGGGGCTCAACATATGTCTTCTCGGGATTGTCTTCTATAGCTGCTACAATATTATCGTTGGTCGATGAGGGAAAAACTTGGCAAAGTGACCATACTTATGGCTATGATAGCACTTCGTGTAACTGCCACTACTCATAGAAGCCTTTCCTAATCTCTACAATCGTAGGGACACATGCCAGATGAACTGGGGGACTTGTGGAAGCAACACTGTTGTGGGTCTTGTTATACTCCCCAGCTTGGAATCCAAATTTCCGCACTGGTGGCTTCAATAATTCCTTAGCCCTCAGAGCCTTTTGGAAACAGTCCTGAAGATCATAAATATCTACCACACCCATCTCTTTCCGAATGCCTGGTCTCAGTTTCAATTTAAAACGGGACAGCAACTGGTCATCATCTTCAGTCAACCTGGTGCGTGAGACGAGAGTGTCGAACTGCTGCATATAGTCGGCAATAGACAAGGTTCCTTGCTCTAGTAAATTAAGATTGTCAAGAAGGCGTGATTTACAGATAGGCAGATAGCTGGTAGATACTTGCCCTTGAGTTCCTCTTTCATCTCAAACCAAGTACTAGCGGGCTGTTCCCCTTTGCTGTAACCTCCTTTCATATGGTTCCACCACTCCTGAGCCGGTCCCACTAATTTGGTCTTTGCAAGCTTCATTTTTTTTAACTTTCTTATCTCATGCCAATCAAAATAATCATCCGGACATGACAGCCAGTCAAAAAATTCCTATGGATCATAATCGTAACGACCCAAACTCGGACAGAGTAAATGGTACTGCCCTCATGGGCGATGATCAGAGGCACTTAATTTTTCATTATGACCCCCCTCCCAAGAGAGAGAGAGAGAGAGAGAGGCACTTAGTTTTGATTAGTTAAGCTGAAATAACCCAACTTTCTCATGGTTGTGGTGCAGAATGTCAACCAATTAAGTTTTGTTCTGGAACCCAGGGTCAATCAAACGTTGGGAATGAAGTATCAAGATGCATGAATTTGTAATCTCTGCTCCGTAAAACTATTAAAATAATTACCTACTTTATTCCATGGTTATTTTGTGATAATCTTAAGAAGATGTCAGTAAGATTGATGTTGATACTATCGTTATGGGTGACCAAAAAGATAATACAAGAAAAAGGGGTGACTTTGCCTTCCATCACCCTTGGTATCATTATCATCTATGGCAAATCCTTATTAGCCACAATAAGCTGCTATTAATCTTTAGGAGAAAAGTTCCATGTGGGGGAGTGTACTGCCCATTCTCAGACACCCTGGGGGGGGGGGGGGGGGGAATGGGGAAATGATCAACCCACCCCCATGAAAAGTGGAAATCCCGCCCTCCTATGATGCCATCGCACGTGCTCTAATTGGCCTCCGTGCTCGCACAGGGGCCACACTCTCCCACAGAGAACGGCGACCCTAATCTTAAATACTTTTTTTGGATAGTAATTGACAGTATTTTGGTCATGTCTATTGTTTATGACAGCTCTTTCAAATCTATATATTGTGCTTAAATTTGGCTGATTGCTCATCTTAAAGGTGAACTTTTCTGTACGAAAATGCCAGGGACAAGCTTGAGCTGAAAGCAGTAAATGATGGATCAGCCAGCTATGCAGCACTAGAAAGGAAGGCCGAGTTATATGATAAACTTGCAAAAGGGGAACTCTCTGACGAAGAAGAGAAGGAGAAGTACTGTGTGGACTTTTTCAGTAAGAGCCTTGAACAGGATAAGCAAAAGCAACCACAAGTCCATGAATCTTCCCCTGGATTTTCCGCACAAAATGAAGATAACGTTGATGATTCTGAAATGCTTAACACAAGAACATATGGGCCTGGGCGAACCGCTGGCACAGTAGATAATGCGGAACATAAGCGTTTTGTGAGGTACAGCCTATTGCTATTTTGTTTTCATAATGCTGTTCTGGGGTGACGGATGGATGAATGCTTCCATTTTTTATGGGTTCCTTGAACCACTGCATCCATGCCACACTTAAAACCCTAACTTATATTTAGTTTTTATAACTACCCAGACCTTTCTGCTATTGTTTCTAAAGTGTGGCCCAATGCTTTCCTTCTGCATTCTGTTTTGATTGATTATTTGATTTCTATCAACAACAAAATAATTATCAAGCTAAATACTGATTATTTTTAGCTGCTCTCATTTATTTTTTTTAATTTCTTTTAGTATTATCAGATATTATGCACATCATCCGGACATCTAGATTGATGTCCATGCCATGTACTTATAAAACTTTGGACCATTTAGACGTATGTTCTTTTCTCTATTGATTACCAAAGAGTTTTATTAAGAACGAGTTTTAAAAAAATAGAAAAGGTAAGGCTTAAAGAAGTTTCGAAACTAAGGAACAAGAACCAAATCAAACAATAAACTTCCTGATGATTCCATACTTGATCACTCATCTACCAATTTGTATTACTGTAAGCACATATTTCATTTGAGAGGAGCAGGAATGAAGAATTGGGAAATAGTTATGAAAGAAAAAAATAATAATAAAATTCTGACACTTTGAGGGGAAAATGCTTTTTGAGTTGAACAAATAATTTTCTGCAATGGGACATTGGTTCACTTTTGTTTAATAGCTAGTACTACTGTAGTTCAAACATTATAATTATCCGAATGTGCAAGACCATGTGAAATCTCTGCATCTTAACACCTTTCTTTGTATTTCTCTTAGGGAGGTCCATGAAGAAGCAAATCAAGCGAGGGAAAAGGCATCTGCGCTCAAGTTGCGTAGGCAAGAGCAAGCTGCAACTCGCAGGGACAAACTAAGACAGGCCTATCTTCGAAAACAGCTGGAGAAACTGAAAGCTGCACCAAAAACAGACCAACCATGTAATACAGAGCCATAATGTTCCATCATTGAAGGGAAGATAAAAATATGAAGGACTGCATATTCGAGCTCTTCTAAAGAATGATATCAGATCTCCATTGACTCGTGTTTCATGAGGATGGAACATCAGTGATGATTGTTCACCATTTCTCATCATAATGGTTCTTCGTGTACGCCATACAAAGCCAAAAATGGCTCTGCCAAAAATGGCTCTGCTTATATTTTACAAGGGAGGAGTAGGAGAGCAAGACTGGTTATATTGAGTAGACTTTGCTGTACAAAATTCAAAGTCAGCATGATTAGATCCTTATCTGAGGCCATGGTTTGGCAAGAAGTGAGAAGAAAAGAAAAGTAGGAAACTTTTCTAGGTTTCTGTTTGTCTATGTAAAAGAAAGAAAAAAAATCAAAAAAAAATGTAAAAGAAAGATAAAAAAAAAAAACATTGAATCACATTGATAGCAGTGAAATTTGTTCTCTTTCTTCTCAAAAAGTTTTTTTTTTTTTTCTTTTTTTTTTTTGTGTTTTCCCTAAAATTGTAAGATTTTATATTTATTTTTTTTGGGAGGGGGATCGTTGCGAGGCTGCATGGCTCTAGCATCACTAAAACTATGCACCCCCTCACTAAAATCATGCACCACAACCCTAAGTGGTTAGATTCTCCCCCTCACTAAAGCCATGAACCCCCAACCCTTAGTGGTTAGATTCTCTTCATTGCCAAAAGAAAAAGTGTGTACCAGACGATCAGTATCTAATGTTTTTTGATAAGGTCAGTGGTCCCACAACGGTGGTGGTCCAGTTGGATTGATAGGACTATAGGAGCATAATAGGGGTTTTTTTTTTTTTTGGTACAACTATACACATGAAACTGGTGCAAATTGGAATATCAGATTCCAATCTGACGACTAATAGAGAACCCAAAAACATCTCCATATGGCGTGTGGGTCCATGTCGTCATGGGTGAGGAACGTTAACCCAAACGCGTATCCATCAACTCACCAATTTGGATTCTCACATGGCAAATATGGCAATACCCAATAATTGAAGTTTTGGTGCTTGGTAAGAACGAACTAGGAACCCTGGAAAACTTGGCCAAAAAGGAAAGGAGAAGTGGAAGAAGTCCACACTCGGTGAAATGACTATGATGATCTTTCAGTTTGCGTTATCCAGAAACCCTATCTTAAGTAATTACGGCTTTAGTCCAGGGTGTATTTTGTCTTATCAAGAAAAGCGATAGAAACAACGAGAACACTATATATATCTCAGAGAGTGAGAGATATGACCGTTGGGTGCGCAGAACCCGGGGAATTTCCAGGCGTTTTTTAACAAATTAATGAATGAAGAAGGCATCTAATTATTAAGTTTAGCTCATTTTTTTGAACTTTACAGCTTCAACGTAGAAAATATCAGACTCTCGGCATCTAAATCGAATCAGAATTTCTCAAAGTTTAGCTTTCTATCTCTTTACTTCTCTCTCCTCTTCCTTTCTTTCAGAATCTTCCCACTTCTATTCTCGACCGTTGCTCTCTCTCTCTCTCTCTGTACACTTAATTGCTTTCTCAAGTCAGACTTGTCTGTTACAATATGTCAAGATAAACACAGAGTAAGGAGAGGAGGATTGTTTCATGGCGAAGCGTTTTGTAGAAGAGATTGCATCAGAGGGCGACGAGGCTCATCCCTACGCTTTCCATGTCTCTGGACCTCGAAACGTTTCTTCTCCCAATTGGAGAGATCTCATCAACTCTAGCTGGTATGAACCTCTCTCATTTTTTCACTTCCTTTCATGGACTTTCTCTGGTTTCCAGAGTTCTAATTATTGAATGCTACAATGGGTCTCAGATCTTTTTCTCGGACTTGAGATAAATTTTTGAGAGTTCGGGTGAACACGGTTTACAATTCACTGAAACACCCTAATTTCTTAAGAATGATGTGAACAATCGTAGCAAACCCTCAAGGATGAACTGTAACAGAGTGTTCTACAGTTTGGGGCTCTTCCTGTGTCTATAATTGAAAAGTATATAACATTGCAATGTAGAAACCCGTAGACATTATATTTGTATATTCGTTTCCTAGTTTATTTGTAGATTTGAATTGGAAACGCGAACAGATGGCGTTCTTTCTCCCATTTAAATTTAAGAGGACAAGTTAGTTCATTTAAATGTCTATGGTTTTCTATCATCTCTAGATTTTCTCTTTTTGAAGCATTTATGAATTTACTGGGTCCTAAACTACTTCAAGTTGTTCAATTTGAAGGAGTTGTTTTGTGCCATTATCAAAACAGGGAAGTCAAAATAAGCATCAGCCCCAAATGCTATTATATTGGTTTTGTGGCTTTTCAGTGTTTCTGAGTAAAGAGAAGCCCTTACACAGTAGGCTTTATTTATTTGGGTCTCTGGACCCTTAGCAGGGGCTTTCTTCCAGACGACCCAAAATAATTTGATTACTTTAATGATTGTGATCATCTGGTTGGATCTGTTTTTGTTGAATGGGAACTCAGGAATCCAATGGGATCCTTCACTCATGATCAAATTTGACTAGCTAACCATTAATTTCTTCCAAATTATCAATTAATTGTGGGTGGATTTACGAATCGCTGTATCTACATTTGAACATCATTTAGATCAACTTCTTCTGAACTTTATAGGAGTACCAATGCTTTTGGTGTTTCTTTGTGTAGCTTCATTCAGATATTCATTTGATCACGTTTTGAACTGCCCACTGCTTGGGTTTGCAGGAAGGATGCTAACTACAGAAGAACAGTCATAGCCTGCTTCATACAGGCAGTGTACTTGCTTGAACTTGACAGACAAGAGAATAGAACAGAAGCAACTGCTCTTGCTCCAAAATGGTGGAAGCCCTTCAAGTACAAGCTGGCCCAAGTATTATTGGATGAAAGGGATGGTTCCATTTTTGGGGCCATACTTGAATGGGATCGGTCAGCGGCTCTGGCTGACTTTATTGTGATAAGACCTAGTGGTGCTCCAAGGGCTGTTCTAGCACTCAGAGGAACATTACTGAAGAGCCCCACAATTAGAAGGGACATAGAGGATGATCTCCGGTTTCTAGCATGGGAAAGCTTGAAAGGGTCTGTCAGATTTGGTGTGGCTCTGGAAGCACTAAAAACAACAGTGGAGAAACATGGAAGTTGTAATGTATGCATTGCTGGGCATTCCTTAGGAGCAGGGTTTGCTCTCCAAGTGGGTAAAGCACTGGCAAAGCAAGGAGTTTTTGTGGAGACCCATCTGTTCAATCCACCATCTGTGTCACTAGCCATGAGCTTGAAAAGCATTGGAGAGAAAGCTGAGTTTGTTTGGAAGAGATTCAAATCAATGCTTCCTTCAAATGCCGTGACCCAGTGTAATGAAGAAGTCGAGACACAGAAGACTAGTGCTATTGTAGGAGGAGAGGGAGGTGGAGAAATGAAGAAATGGATCCCACATCTATATGTGAACAACAGTGACTATGTCTGTTGCTATTATACCGATCCAGCTGAGACATCGGCAGATACTCAGGCTGGCAGTGCTGAGGCTTCTGGAAAAGAGAATAAGGATCCTGGTCATGAGCATGTAGCAGCAAAGCTGTTTGTGATGTCCAAGGGCAAACAGAAGTTTGTTGAGGCTCATGGGTTGCAGCAATGGTGGTCTGATGACTTGGAACTCCAACTGGCTCTCCATAACAGCAAGCTCATAACCAAGCAACTGAAGTCCTTGTATACTCTTCCCCCTCCACCACCACTACCACCACAGAGCAAACCTAGATAATCCTACTACAAATGTAAAAGGGGATAATTGTTCCTAATTTGCATTCATTTTCACCCTAAATGTATGACATTTTCTGTTGGGTTTTTCTTATTGACACCGTCAAGGTGTCAAATAATATGTAATCTTCCTTTTTTTGCTCTTTAGTATGATAGACAATTTTTTCCCAATGAAGGTAATAGTGTCATTTCATATTTGTAATCGAAAAATGCATTGCTGGCCATTCTTGAGTAGCTGGGTTTGCTCTCCAAGTGGGTGAAGCATTGGCAAAGCAAGGAGTGTTTATGGAGACCCAGTTGTTCAATCCCCCATCTGTGTCACTAGCCATGAGCCTAAGAAGCATTGGAGAGATAGCTGAGTTTGTTTGGAACAGATTCAAATCAATGCTTCCTTCAAATGCTGAGACCCAAACTTTTGGAGAACCACACACAGAAGACTACTGCTGGTATAGGAAGAGGAGGTTGAGGTGGCGGTGGAGAAATGAAGAAATGGATCCCAGATCTATATGTGAACAACAGTGACTATGTCTGTTGCTATTATACTGATCCTGCTGAGACAATGGCAGATACTCAGGCCGGCAGTGGTGAGACTTCTGGAAAAGAGAACAAGGATCCTGGTGATGGGCATGTAGCAGCAAAGCTGTTCGTGATGTCCTAGGGCAAACAAAAGTTTTTTGAAGCTTATGTGTTGCAGCAGTGGTGGTCTGATGACTTGGAACTCCAACTGGCTCTCCATAACAGCAAGTTCATAACCAAGCAACTGAAGTCCTTGTATACTCTTCCCCCTCCACCACTACCACCATTACCCCATGCTAACCTAGATAATCCTACTACAAATGTAAAAGGGAAAGCATTGCCCCGAATTTGCATTCATTTTCACCCTAAACATATGCCATTTTCTATTGGGATTTTTTATTGACACCTCTTAAGGTGTCAAATAATTTGTCACATCTTCCTTCACTGCCCTTTCGCGAAAGCAGTATGGTTCGGTTGCAGCCTTTCTTATATTGTTCCAAGTAGCATGGATTTTTTGGTGTCCCAATGGACTGACGATTGGAGTTCTCTTTATTCATGGGAAGAAATTTTCCAAGAAAACGACATCTCTCTATGCTTTTATTTGCTGGTTCTTGTGGATTTCTCGTAACAAGTTACTCTTTGCTCGTTGGAAGTCGATGCCTAATGAGGTTAGAGATTCGGTCCGATCGGCTTGGTTAGAATTCATGAATGCTCCTCCCATTTAGGGGCAAGTATTGGTGGCCACTCAAGCACCACCAACCTTGACATGGGAACCTCCTTCTCAACCTTTTGTAACGTTGAACTGTGATGCTTCTTTTCTTGCAAAAGAGAATCGAGGAGGGCTGGGTTTTTAATTAGAGATTATTTTGGGAGATGTATCTCTGCAGTTTCTAAACCCTTTTTTTTTATAACGTTCTGGTGGGAGAGGCCATAGCAATTCGGCAAGGTCTTTTGGAGGTTATTTCAGAAGGCGTCGACAACTTGATTGTGGAGAGTCATAATCAGGAGTTGATATCATGTCTCTGGTCCGAATCCGTCAATTCTAGGTTCATTCTTTATTCTATTGTATTTTACATTAGATATCCGGCTAGTTATTCGAGTCATGTATTTTTCAGTTTATTCCAAGAGCTTCTAATGTCGTAGGTCATAGCATATGCTCTTGCAAGGAGGGCTTTATCTATCGCGAGAAGGACATTATGGCCTATTTCCGATCCCTGTTTATCTGAACATTTATAGTAAAATCTTAGAAGTGTATGTCGCTTTTCTGAATAAATTGGTTCTTTAACAAAATAATAATTTGTCACATTATTTTCTTGCCCTTGTAGTGTGATACACATTTTTTTCCGATGAGGGTAATAGTGTCATTTTACATGTATACTAAAATATGTGCATGATAATGTCACCTGTTGATAATGACATATTGATTTGTCACTTTAAAATTATTTTTAAAACTTTTTTTTGGGGAAAAGAACGTTACCTGATCGTGTGGCCCAGAGCCACTAGACACAGTAGCGCGCAAAAGTACCCGCCCCACCCCCATGAAATAAAAAACAGCATCTCTTGCCCCCACACTGCGTGCATTCTCATTGGCCTGCACACTGATGCAGTCACTAGAGGCCTAGACAGCGATCTCTTGCCCAATTTTTTTATGGATCGTTCTCCTCCCAGGTTCCCTGCCCGGTTAGGTGCGCAGGTTCCTCTCATAGGAGGGGTGGAAATGACGACCTCTCCCCTGCCCTAACAGATTTGACACCTCTATGGCTCTATTGGTGTCTTTAGAACTTAACACCTTCTTTTAGTTGTCTCTTTTTTTTATTCCCAAAGGTTATTTAAGATGAGTATAAAAAAGGAATTTTTCTCTTCTCAGGTTCCTTGCCCGGTTAGGTGCGCAGGTTCCTCTCATAGGAGGGCGGAAATGACGACCTCACCCCACCCGAGCAGTGTGTTAGGGCGGGGGAGAGGTCGTCATTTCCACCCCTCCTATGAGAGGAACCTGCGCACCTAACCGGGCAAGGAACCTGAGAAGAGAAAAATTCATTTTTTATACTCATCTTAAATAACCTTTGGGAATAAAAAAAAGAGACAACTAAAAGAAGGTGTTAAGTTCTAAATACACCAATAGAGCCATAGAGGTGTCATTTGACACACTCCCTTTTCTGTTTCTCTCTCTTTCTCCCTTAAAATTAAAATCCTAGCCCCACCAAGGGAATCACACATATTGGATTTGACTTCGCCTAACGACCTTCACACCAACTAATCCCCCAGGCATGCGCATACACTCCTACACACACGCATCAAGTCAGCACTAGGTCCTATGAGAACCATAGAAGTGGTGGGGTTGTCCCCAAGGGGCTAAGGGGAGTCCAACACAGGACGCATGTCGATTTAGGCACGTTAACTTGCCAACTGGACTACACTCTTGGGGTTCTGATGGTTACTTTTAAAGTTCCGAATTCCAAAAAGGGCATCAACTAAAGGCTGTGCAAGCCCTAGAAAAAAAAACCAAACAAATGTTAAACGACTCTGCTGGGGATCGAACCCAGAATCTCTGGTTCCGTAGACCAGCGCCTTATCCATTGGGCCACAGAGTCGATGTTGCAAACTATATAGTCTTAAGTTTATAAATATAAATAACATCCATCCATCTCATTTTTTTTTAATACTGCTACAAGAACTGAAGAACGAAATATTATTATGAAAAATAAAACACCTCCCCCATTAAAACCCCTCCCCGGTGATTCCTAGAACTAATCGCGCTCTGTCACAGGCTTTTCGTCTTCCACCACCACCGACTCCACATTCTCCTTCGAACCCTCCGCCTCCACAACCTCACCGTCGTCCTTGGCACTGAAAGACAAGGAATCCCGCCGGATGAGAAACTTCCCGGTGGGTGGAACCCACAGGTTGAGCAACCCCTGTGGCCTACCAGAAGGCCTCCAAATCTGAATCGTCATACACTGGATCGGATTATCCGCCGGTTCAGATGCATCTCCACCCTTAAGCACATCGCAAAGAAGAACCCTAGCACTTCCCACCGGCTTCTCCCGTATGTGACCATGCGCGTATATATCGACGTTGAGAGCTGTCTTCACGTCGTTCTCCGCCAAGCCCTTGTGAAACTTAACCTTCACCACCTCGTTCCACGTCGGATTCACTCCTCCTTGTTCATCCACGTGTGTCCTCGTCTCCATGTCACGCTCCACGTAGACCACCGCGTAGGTTCTCATCTTTGTCACGTGCTTTACGTTCTTCAAGTCTTGGGCTGAGATTATCAGCACCTCAATCTCTCTCACCTTATTTTCCTTCGGCATCCTTAACAGCTCTTCTTCTTCTTCTTCTTCTTCTATCACTCGTTCCTCACACTACTTCACTGTGACTGTTTGGACTCCCTAAGTGTGAAATTTATATAGAGAAGGCGCGGAGGTTACGGTGGGCGTATTTACGATGTTATCCCTATTTAACGTTGTTTGGGTCTTTAAACGTTTCGGGAACCTTAGAGGGGTAGTTTTGTCTCATGAAGTGAAGATAAGATAGAAGTGCTGAGCTGGTGCTAGGTGGATAAATGAGATGAGTTCACATGTCTGCTAAAGAAAACGCGACCCGTGAGAACCGACATATCGGAAACACGCACTTGTGAGAACCGACTTTCGATGGCTGTTTGGTCTCTGCCTCGAAGCTCACGAATTTAGGACGTTGCGTGCCGTTTTTTTTTTATTTTATTTTATTTTTATAACGTTGCGTGCCGTTGTGCTTCACTGAAATTTGAAAAATTGAATAGAATCGAAGTCAACCCCGATTCCAGGACCCATGATGTTACATTGTTACTGTCGATCCGATCTGTGCTGATTCATCCTGCAAAACTAATTGGAGATCTTATTTCTTGTAATGTTTTCACTAATTTGGCCACCTCAGAGTATTAAATTTGAAAGGGAATTGGGGTGAGAGATATTCCCAAGGTTTTAAGAACTGGTAATCAGATACATAAATAAGTCAATTTGGATCGGAATCAACCGTGATTGATCTGATACATTCGATTCACATCTAAAAACCCTACAATCACTGTGTATTTGGATTTGCATGCGGATTTTGGGGTTCTTAGGACGGATTTTGGCCGATTTGGTCCTCAATTCTATGTTTCAAAACCTTGGATTTTTCGAATTTGAGAAACATTTTGTACAAAAAGAGGAAAAATTCAATTGTCCTTCCTCTTTTTTTGTTGATTTAATGGGAAAAAGAATTCTAAAAGGAAGCATAGTTCTATGTCTAGACATAGGGGTGCAAAATGAACGTCTTGCCTCTCATGAAAGGTGAAAATCCTACTCCTATTGGTGTTTCCACACATGCTCCTATTGACCCTGCACTAGTGCAAGGGCTACACTACATTTCTGGAACCCTCTCCCAAATTTGATGTGTGGTTTATAGATCTTAGATCTACAAGTAGATTTCTTTTATTTTTTTTAGTGTAAAAGGGGCACTTATCCAAGAGTGTGGCTCCTGCGCCTAGGCACAAGCCCCCCGCAAAATGATCACCCTGCCCCCCATTAAAGGCATAATTCTTGGGATTCGACCCGTCTCCTACGAGCCCAACACCCAGAGGGTGTCCGGTGAGGCATCCAATGACTCTGGGCTGTTGGGTGTGCCAGGATGCATGACGGGCCTCACTTAGGCACACACATCCCTGCACACCTAGCAACCAAGGGCTATTGGATGCCTCCCCGGGTGTTGGGGTCGCAGGAAAGGAGCCCGATCCTAATTCTTGTCCATGTTGATACTTCTGCTTGTGCTCCCATTGGCCCTGCGTTGGCATTCCAAATTGGTATCACTCGAGACCGCTACGATATTGATTACTAAAAACATGCCATGTGGCCCCGCGCACAAGGGCCATGCTCCCCATAGTGAACTCTTTCCCTTAATTTTTAATTGATTTATGGGCTGATGTTCTCTATGCACAGCACAGCCCCTGCCCAGACACATGGGCCTACCATTTATGAGGCAGGGTGATCATTTTGCCCACCCCATGTGTCTGGGCGCAGCCTGCACCCCTGGCACAAAAAACATTTGGCCTTGATTTATACACCGACCTGAAATCGACGGGACTCGAGTCCCGAATTTGTGATTTAAAACGTTAAATTAGTTTGTGACACGAGGCCCAATCCAGACTCAAGCCCAGTCGTAAGGCTTGGGTTCGAACCCTTATTGGTTTTTTTTTCGTAAAGGAACCCTGGTTGGGTACAGACAAAAAAATTGAAAGTTTCGTAATCTTGATTCTTATACCTAAAACTCGTATCATCTTTGCTAATTGTATTCTAAACAAGGTATCAGCATTCAACGTGTTAGCTGTGTATATTAATATTTCCCATACTAAACCAAGGGAACCATGGGAGAGAGTGTTGTTGTACGATTCATTTACAAGTGGACCCACCATGGTTTGAGGTATCAGATTGGATAGGTCGATTTTGGCCGGATCGGACTGCTATCGACCGAGACCGATCCCGATTCTGATCCGATCCAACTGTACAAATAGGGGTAAAAATGTAAAAAAAATAGTTTTTTTTTAATAAGAAAACAGGGACAAAAGTGTCATATTAGCCCGAGTCCGAGTTTGAGCGATCCCAATCCATATCGATCGATCCAATCTCGTTCCCATCTGATCCAGCTGATACCGAGATCATGAACCATGGGACCCACATGATCAATAAATAGAGAACGTCAGGAAGGAGCGTGTGAGCATGATTTAAAAAATCTGTATCGGATTGGTCGGATTGTATTAGAATCAGTTGATATCGTATCGGTGGATTGATAGAGACAAGGGTAAAAATGTAAAAAATTGTTTGAAGACGAAGAGAAGAAGCATTGCTTTCAGTAATATTCGAGCTCTGTTCACCTCTCCTCCTCCGTTACAACTAGAGAAGTCTTTAACAAAACAAACTAAAAGGTAATAAAACAGATCCTCATCTTTTCAGTTTGTCGTTTCAATGAAAAACTTCTTCCATTAATTGATGTTCTTTCTATGCACAATAGTACCATTTCCTCTTCTTCAAAGGTAGACACCTTATCGTACATGTACTGCTACTCCTTCCATCTCTTGGCATCTTGGATGCAATAAGGACTTGCAGTATCTTTATCTGTAGAAACTCAGCAGCAAAGCCGAGACCCAGTAAGGTAGCTTCATCAACATTAACAAACTCAGAATCCCATCTCTTGATCTCATTTTCATCTTTGAAAACAAAAGTCTCGAATGCATGCATTTCACAGAATTTGATCACTTCTGCTAGCACTTCACCTTCCACTTTTGGAACCGTAATCTCAATACCCATATTGGAGTTGTGCTTACAAATTGTAGGCATATGATCACGGATCGTTTCTGACAAAAAACATATTTCTTCATTGGCTACATAGGCATATCCATTAGAGCTTTTCAAAAGTATAGAACAACCCACCATTTTTTATTGTATTACAGAACAGATAACAAAGAAGGAATTAATTAATGGCCACAACGGTAGAAACTAGGTAGAAAGAGTTTTGGGGTATAGTGGAGAAATTAAGAAGTGCTTCAATATATAGTTTAATCCCAGTTAGGTGTTGTAATCCTCGTAGATTTAGGATTCCTAGTCCTAATTGGACTTGTGGATAATGATTCTAACGGAGTGGGTTTACGGGTGGTATGCATAAAACATCTAAAATTCACGGGTGGGGGGTAATTAGGCCTTAACTCAATGGGTACATATAAATTTCCCAAAGAAACAAAGTATACATCAACGTACACTCCCCTGCACGTTGGGGTGCAAGTTTGAATCTGTCGGCCCAAATCTGCCCTGGCTCACCCAAAGCCCAAACAGGCCTGGGCTGAGATATCTTGGCTCTGAGGGTGGGTCAGGGTTAGAAATTTCTAACCTTGAGTCAAGGTCGGGTCGGGTCAGGGTTGAGGTCTTAGGCTGAGCTTGACCGGGCCTGGCCCTGTTTTAAGTTATATTATAAAATATATATTAATATAGTATATATATCATAAACTTTAAATGTCATCCACATTTTGTTATGATATATTATATATGAAGATAATAAGTGATATAAACATTTTATTATAGTGTTATTTTAAGTAAAAATTGTTAATTTTCTCCCCGGCCCAATCTAGCCCATGCATCTCCCTTCCCCATCCCCATGATTAGGGCCAATCAAGGTCAGCCCAGCCCGACCCTGAGGGTGAGTCAGGGTTAGATTTTTCAGGCCCTGAGTCAGGGTCGGGTCGAGCCTGGGCCCAGCTAAGGAGACATAGGGTTGGGCTAGGGTTGTATAAAGCCCGGCCCAACCCAACCCGACCCTATTGCATCCCTACCTGAATGTGAGATATCTACCATGTGGAAATGTTTATTATTCATGGAGGATAATACAAGAACAATCCAACCGTACACCCAACAATTGTGAAGATAAAAAGATGCTATTGCCCATGTTTTTATGGCGGGATTCTCAAGTGAGGAGCACCGGTCAGTGCACTGCAATTGAGAAAAATCCGTGAAAATGTCTATTATTTGTGGAGGATTATACCAGTAGGCATATCAAGTTTTCCAAAATGTTGACTCAACTCGACCCACTAAAAATCCGAGATTTTCCAACTATTCTTGGAGGATAATACAAGAACAATTCACCCATGGACCCCACTCTCTCTTTCTCTCGGAAGATAATCCTCTGCAGTGCTCTAACCTGGCGGTGCACTATAGTGCTGGCCTGAGAGCTCGACACGTGGAAGATGTGACATTCAACGGTGCCGAGCTCGAGAAGAAAGAAAAAAAAAATTTGCCTTGCATTGAGCTCGCACCATTGGATGTCGCATCTTCCGCATGTCGCACTACAATGCACCACCATATGCCGGCCCTGCAGAGGATTTTATTCCATTTGTCTCCCCCTTCCTCGCTCTCTTGTAAGATGTAACACAGAAAACCATGTCATCATTTGAAGACTGGGCCGCCACAGACACAAGGCCCAGGTCCACCCATTTGTTGCACATAATCATCCCGCCAAAAGCTTCCTCATCATATCTGATTCCCGCCAAAACCTATTAAGACAAGGGAAAATCGCAGGCACTCTACAAAGTGAACCCTCGTCGGCTCGTCGTCTCTCTGCTGTCTCTGTGGGTTTCTCTCTCTCTCTCTGTGAAGCAGGAACAAGGCAAAAAATGGACATCAGCGAAGAATCCATGGCAGCTCACAAGCGAACTTTCATGGATTTCTTGGATCAAGATGTAGGCATAGTTAATCTTTCTTTTTCTCTCTGATCTGTAACTCTGTATGATGATCTGGTTTTGAGATGGTTCGAATTACAATGAATTATAACAGGTAGGGAAGGGTATATACATGCAAACCATAAGGGACATGATCGACCATAAACGCCGCCGTCTCATCATCGATATGTCCGATCTCCATGACTTCAACACCGACTTGGCTCGCCGGTCTGTCCTCACTTCTTTCCTTACCTTCCCCTGTCATGTCTCTTCTCTCTTTATTTCGTTTCATTTTAGAGCAGAAATCACTAAAAAAATTGTTCTCTCTCTATCTCAGACTGCTTCAGAACCCTAGTGAATACATGCAACCATTCTCCGATGCGCTGACAGAGGTAACCCGCAACATTGATCCGAAATACTTAAAGGAAGGGGAGCATGTCCTTGTCGGCTTCGAAGGTCCCTTTGTTTCCCGGAGGGTCACTCCCAGAGAACTCCTCTCCAACTTCATTGGCTCTATGATCTGCGTTGAAGGGATCGTTACCAAATGTACTCTCTTTCTCTCTCTTTCCACTTAGCTTAGCTGCTTGGGCTTGAAAAGTTGAAAAGTTAACAGACGGTGCATTTCGGTTAATTCTTCATGGGGGTTTGGGGCAATAAAGATGTGGATTTTAGATTAATGTACCTATGCTACCGTATCAACTATTTGCTTTGTATCTCTAGAACCAATATCTCTGCTATGGTCTGTCCCAGCTGCTTTCAGTTTATATAAACGCTGGTGTTGAAAAAGGCATAACGGTGTCAGAATTGATATATATTTTTTCCGAGGTGGTTATTTGGTTAACAAACCCTTGAAATACTTTCTAGTTGACCATTAGGTATGGTTCAAGTATACAGAGTTGGGCATGGGATCGGCCTACACTGATTCCGACATGAAACCCTAGAAAATGGAATTGTGAAGAAGAAACTAAGATTTCCAACAATCTGTGAATTTTTTGGAGTTTTTGATTCAATAAACTTGGGGATCTTCAGACCCAAGGTAAGTTCATTGATTATCTTATATTTTACTGACTAACAGAAACATTGGCAAAAAATGAAGATAAAACATTAAATCAAGATGGTTTAAAAGGGGGTTGCAGAAGTTGGATGTTTCTGTTTCGAATTCGGCAATTCACCTGGTATGATTGCAATTCCAATACCTCAACTTTGGCATTAGGACTTCTAGATGTGCCTGTGGTTTTTTATCCCCTGAATTCCAGTTAATGATTATCTAGAAGAGTGGGTTTAGGCCTGTGAAACCGATATAGTGAAGCTTGGGATTGAACACATATTTCATGTATTATTACTTTCCAGCAGTGGAAGTTGGAACAATTTGGATGTTTCTCATATGCTTTTTCCAAGACAAGAATTATTTACAGTTAACGAACTTATGTGTTTTTTCTGCTGCAGTGCTTATACATACCTTTTCAACTAAGAGCATTGTTTTTTTGATATATGTAATGGGAAACTGATTTACTGTGATGACATATTAAATTAAGTGTAAGTACTTCCCAAGTTATGCAAGATGTTTTAGATATTTGCCTAAACTCTCATTTATTTTCCAATGGAAGGCTCTCTTGTAAGGCCGAAGGTTGTCAAAAGTGTTCATTACTGCCCCACAACTACTGCCTTTATGTCCCGTGAATATCGAGATATAACTTCGAATACTGGCTTACCAACAGGATCTGTGTATCCTACAAGGGTAATCTCAATTTCGAACTCAAAATTCTTTTTCAGCCATTATGTATCTTTAGAAGAGTGATATGCCAATAATCAATTTTTTTGCCAGGATGAAAATGGTAACTTGTTGGTGACTGAATATGGGTTGTGCAAGTACAAAGACCATCAGACACTGTCCATGCAGGAAGTGCCAGAGAATTCTGCCCCTGGTCAACTTCCACGAACAGTGGATATAATACTAGAGGATGACTTGGTGGATTCATGCAAGCCTGGTGACCGTGTAGCAATTGTGGGGATATATAAAGCTGTCCCAGGGAGAAGCAAGGGCAGTGTAAATGGAGTATTCAGGTCCTCTATTTCATCTTATTTTTTAGTTTCTCTTGTTCATCTTCATAGTAGACCTATAACAATTTCTAATTTAAAAGTCTAAACCAGTGAACTTTTTCTGTAGGACTGTCCTTATTGCAAACAATGTGTCTCTTCTCAACAAAGAGGCAAATGCACCAATCTATACAACTGATGATATTAAAAACATAAGAAAGATAGCTGAGAGAGAGGATACATTTGATTTGCTGGGTAGTTCACTTGCACCATCCATCTACGGACATTCATGGATAAAGAAAGCGGTGATTTTGTTGATGCTTGGGGGGATGGAAAAGAACCTGAAAAATGGAACCCACTTAAGAGGGTGAGTAGTGCTGTCTTCTCTAACTATCAGCATTATTCGGCACCTGTGAGTGAAGTTCCATTAATTCTTACTATCATCTAACTTCCTCTTTGCTCACTTTTAGTGACATAAACATGATGATGGTTGGCGATCCTTCTGTTGCCAAGTCTCAACTCTTAAGAGCTATCATGAATATTGCTCCTTTGGCGATATCAACGACTGGTCGGGGTTCATCTGGTGTTGGTTTGACTGCTGCTGTTACTTCTGACCAAGAAACTGGTAATGAAACTCATTTGATTCTTACATGTTGCCATTATTTGGTGATTCTCTCGGAGTAACACCAGATGGACTCATATAATCAGGAGAGAGAAGGCTAGAAGCTGGTGCAATGGTTCTTGCTGATCGAGGTGTTGTTTGTATCGATGAGTTTGACAAGATGAATGATCAAGATCGTGTTGCCATACATGAAGTAATGGAGCAGCAGACTGTAACTATTGCTAAAGCTGGTATTCATGCTTCACTAAATGCTCGATGCAGTGTGGTTGCAGCTGCAAATCCTATATATGGAACTGTAAGTTGTATCTTTGGTTTATAGACTTTAGTTGGCTTTTGCTATATTATTCATCTAAAACAAACCTTGATCTTCTAAGAATCTATGCTGCTTTTTCATGTGATCAAACTGATTATGTGTTTGGTATTGAATGAATCTACAGTATGATCGTTCACTCACCCCAACAAAGAATATCGGACTCCCTGACTCTTTGCTTTCCCGTTTTGATCTGCTGTTTATTGTATTGGATCAAATGGATCCTGATATTGACCGCCAGATCTCCGAGCATGTTGTACGCATGCATCGGTATCGATCTGCAGTAGATGGTGGTAAGTGACAACCGTGCTTCAAGAAAACTTTGAGTTCTGTAATATTTCTGTCTATATGAAACTAGTGGGTTGCATCAACTTATAATTTCATGGACTGGACAGCACTTGATGGGACTTCAAGAGACAGAGAAGATGATGCTGATGCAAATTCCTCTGTCTTTATCAAGTATAATCGCATGCTACATGGAAAGAAAACAGGAAGGGCACGCAGTCTTACAATCAGGTTTCTTAAGAAGTATATTCATTACGCAAAGCATAGGATTCAGCCAGATCTGACTGATGAGGTTTGGTCTATTTGCTTTTTTTTTTTTTAGTCTTCTTCCCTAATAGTAAACTACCATAACCTCTTCCTCCTTAGAGAGTTAATTTGCATGTAGTCTACTCCAATATTATGCCTGTCATGAAACTCTCTTATGAAGTTTACAGCTTATGCTAGTATTAAAACTAGTATGTGTTGACTACATTTTTATGCCATGTTTGATTGTAAATTCTCACAATTTTCAACCACAGGCATCTGAAAATATTGCAACTGCATATGCGGAGCTTAGAAATGCCAGCTCAAATGGAAGGGTTGGTGTCAACAATTTTTGAGCAAATATTTTGAATTGAAGTTGCTAGAATGAGCTTAATTCATATCCACACTCCTTCGTTTCTTGTTCTTTCTGGGATCATCTGAGATTTTTTATTGGTTCTCTCTTCTGTAGGCATCGGGAGGGGGATCGGGAGGAACACTTCCAATCACTGCAAGGACACTGGAGACCATAATTCGTCTCTCAACTGCCCATGCCAAATTAAAGTTGAGTAAAAAGGTATAAATTCAATTCTGGAAATTCTTTTTTTCCGTTCTATAACTTAATCTAAGATGTAGAAAAGCATGGAGTTGAGGTGAAATAAGATGGCAATGTTCATATTTGAATGTGCATTTATCATGCTTGTCACAGCTTTAAAAGTATTTATATTGTTGATTTCATGCTTTCTGTTCATTGGTTCTGAATGACAACTTGTCTGGTCAGGTTACAAAAACTGATGTTGAAGCTGCACTTAAAGTTCTAAACTTTGCCATATACCACAAAGAGTTGACAGAGATGGAGGATCGTGAACAAGAAAGGGCAAGGGAGTTGGAAAGGAAACAAAAAGCTGACCATGCTGGCAGTGGAGCTGCTACGGCAAGAGGGTGAGTATTTTAAGCATGATGTCTCATTAGAAGTTCACACTATTTCTGTGCTTGACAAACTCTGTTTTCTCAGCTATTGTTCTGTGTATGTTGGTGGTTAAGCAATCTCCTTTTCTCGTAGGAGCTGATTTACAAGTTTGGATATGTACCTGTATGTTGGTGTTAAAGGAATCAGATAGAATCATTGCGTATGCATGTACTTAATCATCGTCCTTTCGTTTTTTGTGCTCAACAAGTTACTCGTTTATCCTTCTGGAGTTTATGATTTAATTGAGTTCTAGATGTCTAGAAAATACATCATGTTTAGTTCCCCAAAATTTTCACATTCTCTGGTTCATTTTCACTTTTTATATTTTATAAGCATCCCAACGTGTTTAATAGCACCTATTTGAAGACCTCAGAGAAACTAATATTCCTTCATCTGTCAATACACAAATACTTACAAATAACTTAGCTGCACACACACACACACACACACACAAGCAATTTGATCATTTTCATGACACTTCAAGAATTGTTCCCATGAAATACAAATAAATTAACACTTTCAAATAAAGTACTAAGTACCCTCTTGTCCTTGACTCAAATTTTTTGGGGCCCTCCACATCTGGCATCTTGTGCCTTTGTCTCAGACTGAACCCATATCTGTGTGAGATGTGTCGGTAACAAACATTTCTAGTGGAGGTGGACATTCGGAAGTTTAACCATGGGATGAAATTGGTATAGGGAAGATGCCGCTTCCCCCAGCGGTAAGGACCTTGGATTGTTGTGGCCTGGTCTTGGGATCGAATCCCACCTTCTAATAGTCCAACCAGGCTTTCTCAAAAAGGGTAAAAGAAAAAGATGAACCTGATATAGATAATCTAGTTGGGTGGGGCAACAGGAACCTGAAATCAATGGAAAACAGTGTGCATTGTTTTCTTTTTATAACATTTCTGTGATAACATGGAAGGACATCAAAATCATAGTGTCAAGCAGTGAACTGTCGGAAGGCTGTTATAGCAACAAAGGCAATGATGCTCATTACCCAGAAAGCAACAACCAGCTACCCTATATTGCAAGGATTATGCTGACATGCATAAGAAATTATGTATTATGTACTTCTATCAAATACTTTAAGTCTCACAAATAACTATTAGTAGTCCAAGTGCAATGGAAGCCTTTAATATCTGGAAAATGTTCATAAAAACATTTCACTTCTCTTAAGCTCCTTTTATTTCAATGGAAAAAAAATTTATGGAGAAGAAACTTTTATTTAAAATCTCTCTTTTTTTTGCCTTTTGTCCTTTCTTTAATTGTATATAACGAGGAAGCATATTTAGGAATGGTTGACTGTGGAAAAGATTCAGCTATAAAATGGGTTTGGTCCTCCATGGGTGAAGTTGCTGCCACTTTTCTAGAAAACATCTAAAAATTTAAAATTGAAGTCATTTTTCAAAATTGTGTCGTTTCAGTAAAATAATTTCTGGATTTTTTTTACTTATTACCTTTTCCGTTTATACTCTTAAGCAATTCCTGCAAAATATTTACATTGAAACAGAGTCTTGTTGAAAAACTCATGCTATTAGATCCCAAATTGTTCCAAAATCAATGCAAATGCAAAGTTGGTTCGAAACAGTCTTGTTGAAAAATTCATGCCATTAGATCCCAAATTGTTCCAAAATCAATGCAAATGCAAAATTGGTTTGAACTTGGACTTATTTTGAGCATTGGACTTGGCTAATTCTTTTATTTCTTTCACAGCCTATTTCCAATCAGTTGTTTATCGCACCTTGTTCCAATCACATAAGTAAATATGATAATATCAGCTGATTATCCAATATAATCAAATTTTCATGCTGTTGGTGATGCATAAGGTTTAGGTGGTGTAATATTTTCAAGTTTCTTTCATTTTCCAAATTAGCATGGATAATGCAATTTTATGTTTCTTAATCTTTTTCTTGATTTCATTAGTTCCACAACGGATGCCATGGATTTGGATGACCCTCCTGCAGGTGAATCTGGTCTCAGTATTTCTCCAGAAAGGTCTGTCTCCAAGTCAATAATGTCACATAACATACTTTTTTTTCTCTCTTAACCAAATTTATCATTTAAGGGTGGTTCTCAGCCCTCTGTTTTTTGTGCTGGCTTGCAGAATAGAAGCATTTGAGTCTGTATTTGGACAGCATATGCGTGCAAACCACTTGGATCTCATATCTATTTCAGATATTGAGAAGGTTGTCAACACGGGAGCAGCTGTACATTACACCAGGCCAGAAATAATGTCTCTATTAGAGGTAAGTAGCATTTAAGGTTGATAAATTCATCTAGAGAAAAATGTGATTTGATGTTTTTTGTTCTCTGGGGATCTTACTTCTATCATATCGTGTTTTATGTGGCAAGTAGAGGTTGAGGGATTGATCCCAAATTACCTACCTGAGGATGAAAATAGAATGGACAATAAGTATTATATGTTTGCCTTTTTCTGCAGAAACTGCAAGCAGATAACAGATTGATGGTAGTTGATGAAATGGTGCATATGATGTGAAACAGTGGCAAGAAGAGCAAATTTCCATTTATGCCAGCAACTCATGAGGTTAGTAAATATTAGTTCTTTTTGTGAGATTACAAGATTTTCTAGGCTTTTACTGTTCTCTTGTGTACTGTTCCTCCCCCAAAACCTCGTTCACATTCTTGATTACTGGTTGGAATATTTTTGTTTAGAAAGTACAGTTTTTGTTTTTTCCTTTTTATTGGTGTAGTAACTTTTAAGTATGCATATTTATGTCCTGAGGGGCGTTCATCGTAACAGTTGGCGCATGGGCTTCTGCACAAATGTTTCCCCATGGGGGTGGGAATAATCTTTTTGATCAAAATGAAAAATTGATGTTAAACTTAGCTAAAACCCTACTGAGCAAATGTCTTGGTGAGTCAATTTGAGTGACTTGTCAACCTTACTTTCCTTTCAACTGCCAATACCGTGGGATGTGAGAAGTTTAACTAAAGTGGAGTCATGGTCAAAAGCATAATTGTTACATTTCATCTGTTCATTGTTCCCCTGGTTAGTCAGCATTGTGGAAGTTTCTTATAATACTATAAGGCTGCATATGATGTTAATCTTGCAATTCCTTGCGTATTAGAGAGTTCTGTTTGTTTCTTTACTAGTTAAATGGCTTGCTTAATGGATTTCAGGGAGTATTAAGAGAAAATGAAGAAGCAAAATTATCACACATGAAAACAGAATTGTCACTTTGCCCCTTTGTGGAGAGCTTAAATCGCTTGCTGGATTGTTGCGTAGACTGCAAGGTGGACACCCAAGACAGATAACCTGGAGGCTGTTGCAATGTAGTAAATTGGTATTTCTCAATATGATGTCTTGGCTAGAACAGGTGTTTTATTTGTATTGCCCTTTTTACTGCCAATTCATGAGAAAAGTGCAGTTTCCATGCTAGTGGTCAATATTAAATTTGTGGATTTTTTTATTTTTCAAGAAATTCCAATGTTAGTTTGCATTCATTCCTCTCACCCTGATAAAGTTGCATTTTAAAGTTGACACATAATTTGGTTTTGACTTGTATGGAGCAAAATTGGTTCACTGCTTAAAGGTATAAATTGGCTTCAACAAGCATCAAGCAAGATTTAGTTGAAGTAATGGTTGAAAGATAGGGGTGATCAGCCGGTTATGTGTTTATGAGTAATGTGTTTCTGTCCATTAAGAGTTGAGAGTGAAAAAGCGAATTTGATTAATGGTGCAAACTACATGTGGTGCACAATGGTTTTTGCTGTATCATGTTTCAGCCATGAACCACCATAGCCTTGTGCTTGAAGAAAAAAACTCAGGCAGGATCAATTCAACTGTTCATTTGCAAAATTAAGAACTTGAACAGTCGTCATATCTCATAGATCTCAATGCATTTGTTTTGTGTTTTTTTAATGGGCTAATGAATTTTCTAGATTATGATGAAGGTGTCAAACTCACTCCAGAAAATATATTGGTCTATTGGCCTGTGCTTGATGCTCTATAATGCAATTTTGCTGCATGTGTATCTTGGATCAATTCTGGGTTGTCTGCAAGGCTCCTGATCAAAGATTGCAATCCAAAACTTGTAAGAAACCAATGGTGATGATGCATTGGTAGAATTAACCTAATATTTTTCTGCTGTATGAGCAGTGGACTAGGGACTTCAAATGTAACTATTAGTTGACATTCTTATGAGGAATTTATTTTCTTGAACTTACCTGGATTATTGGAAGCATAAGCCTTGTGGACTGGCATCTTTAAGACCATGTTTCTCAAAAAAAAAAAACCTTATCATTAATTTTTGGGAAAAAGAATGTTGCTTGGTTGCCCCCATATGACTGACGCGTAGGCACATGTGTTGGTGAAACGGCCACCTTGCCCTAGTTGGATGCCTGGGTGAACGTTCTCATTGGCCCATGTGCTGGCTTAGAGACCATGCGACCAAGCAATGTTCTCTCTACCATAATTTGTTTTTTAAAAATCTTGTAGGGCAAAGTCAAGAGAGTTCTTGAACTGCTGGCATACCTTGTCCTTGTAGGGGTAGGGCATTGGGGTGACTGGTGACCCGTGGTTTCTTTCATTGGTGCGCAAGAGAGAAATAATAGAAAAATTTATAAGAGGGTATAGAGTACATTAGCAGTTCAAACTTCAAAGAACTTTTTTCCAATCTTATACTATTCACTGCTGGTGTCCCTTTTCACAGGGTAGTTTTATTTATTTTTTCTCTTTAAAAAGTAATAATAAATCTCACGTGAGAAGGTGTAAAAAAACAGACTTTGAGATTCCATTTATCAGACATTTTAATTCTGTCGATTAATTACATAAAATTGAATGGTCAAAAACAACCCACCAATTTTTGTGTCCTCAATGATTCTGATTTTGTTGCAAGAAAAATAAGTGGAAAAGAGTTAAAATCAAATCAAAATTAAAATAGAAACTTTTGTAATCATCACTTAATATAATATGATTGTGTAAATTAAATCCAAGTCATTTCCAATATGGTAATTAAAATTTCACTACATTTTAGAAAAATAAAGATTCTATTTTTATCATATTTAGTAAGAGTTTAGGATAGTAATTCAATCATGATTACAAAGGTTTTTTTTTTTTTTTTTTGAAGAAAAGAACTTTATTTGATCATGTGGCTCTTATGCTTAGGCACAAGAGGGTACAAAAGTACCGTCTTGCCCCTCGTGAAATAAAAAAGTGCATCCATGTTGATGTTCCTAAGTGCATTCTCATTGGCCTTGTTACAAGTGCTACATGATCAAACAGCGAAACCTTGCCTCTTTTTTTTAATTTGATAGATAATAAGAGCTTTTATTTTCTTTTTAAAATTGATTTCTCTTTCTTTCTGTGTCCTTTACTTTACAATCTAATGGAGTTTACAAGATTGCAATGCTGTAATGCGTAATAGTATTCTACCCAAAAAAAAAAAAAAACCCGTGTAATAGTGTTATTGTGAAGTTCTACATTGGGTTGACTCCCAAACCATAATTTATATTAAGGTTATTGGTAATTTATATTGCTTATTATCACAAGGGTGAAGGTTCTCGGAGCAAGCATTATAGATATGCACCAATCTGATATGGCAAAAATTGAGTTCATTTTATATGAGGAGAAAGATAGATATAGAGATACAAGAGTACAAGTGTACCCTACCCCAGCGGTTCACAGAACCTTTTTTTTATCACAAAACCAGCATTTGGCTTAGGCCTTAGACACAGAAGCATTGACTCATTTTTTTCAGTCCGACTTGACTCAGTTTGAAATTTCGTAAGATTCATATTCGGCCCGAATGATCCGGTTTTCTGCTGACTAGAAAATCGGAATTCAGACTTCTCAATTTGCAAACACCGACACCAGTTTGCTGTTTTGTGGTGTTGCCACGTGTCAAAGTTCGAGCTGCTTATTCAGAAGAGGAGGGATTTGTCATTTGAGGAATTGAGGTAGACGTTTTATAAGTTGGTAGTTTTGAAGGAAGAAGAGGAAAATCAAAATACAATGAGCTCAGCAGTCTTCCTTACAAACACTCAAACTCATTTAGGTCAATTCTCTCTCTTTCACCAAGCTAAGGCTCTCCTTACTAAACCCTTATCTGCATCTCCTCTCTCCAAATCCCGCTGTTCTTTCTCCATTAAAGCTGCTAAGGTAATCTGCTTCTCATACTCCTCTTCTAGGGCTTCTTATGCACACATTTCTTGTTTACAAAACCTTTATAAATGGAAATTTAATAATCATTTATCTCTCTCTCATGGGTCCACTTATCAATTATTCTTTTTTACTACTCTTAGATGGAAGGAGATGAAATTACGGAGACAGGGGAAGTAAATGTGAATGAGAAGAAGAAAATCTTCGTTGCTGGGGCTACTGGGAATACCGGAAAAAGGATTGTTGATCAGCTCCTGCTCAAGGGTTTTGCAGTGAAGGCTGGGGTTCGTGACATAGAGAAGGCCAAGACTAGTCTTTCTAACAATCCGGACTTGCAATTTGTGAGTAGTTATAATTGCCCTTTTATTGGGGTTTGTTGTCATTTGTAATGTGTTCAGAAACCAGGTATATATATCAGTGATGCCTCGTCTAATGTTGATCTAATTTGCAGGTAAAAGCCGATGTAACAGAGGGTCAGGATAAGCTGGCTGAAGCTATAGGTAATGATGCTGAAGCTGTGATTTGTGCTACTGGTTTTCGACCTTCATGGGATCTATTTACTCCATGGAAGGTAAGTCAGTTGCTTTCTGGTTAATAATGGTAATACAATTGATATCTTCTTTGATTTCTGCTTGGCTATGCTGAGGTCTCCTCTTTACATTTTAGGCAAATTCAGTAGCTCATTTACAATGCATTCAGTGACAGAAAAGACCAAATTCCTGTCCAATTAACAATTTGTTATGATCATAGATAGTCATAGATAGATGGATTATTGTGTTGGGTTAATCATGTAGAGGTAGAGGGTAATTTGTATTGGGTTAGTCTGCTAGGGGCAGTTGGGTAATTAGAGGATAAATGGTTGTTATAAATGGAGGAATGAAGGTCATGTAGAGGTATCCAAGAATTAATCAAAATCTTTCTCTTATTTCTGTTCTAGGAGGTCACCACCCTCGAAGTGGTATTTTTCCCTTCCCCTTCTCCTTCTGCAACTTAATTTCTTTCCTTCCGAGCTCTAGGTTCGTTACACAATTCTTTTGTGATCCTTTGATTTTGCAATGCTTTTTTTCTAACTAGGATCACTTTACTGAGAAAGTCCAATATACTGTTTTCTCTATGGAACAAACTGTATCTCCGTAACTGTAATCACTAGGATTGCAACACCACCTCTGTGTAGAGAAGTTTTAGGTTCCACAGATGAGTTGTAAGCTGATTGCTTTGATCAATCCATTCCACTCATGTTCATTAAATGTTGTGAAGATCACAGGAGGGAGGATAATGCTTGGGTAAACCAGTATTAGTACTGTTGCATGAAATCTGTGAATTAGCATGATGATGACCTTGACAAAAGTTACATACTGCCATGTGTTTTTGTGGGCTTGTGTGTCTTTGATTCTAATATTTGTTTCTTGTGTTGCGCTATCTAACTGAATCAACTAAGACAAAGCATCTCCAATAACCAAATCACTATTAATCTATCACCTGTGAATTCATACCCACTTCAGGTGCATGGTCCTTAGAGCTTAAACTGTGAGGCATAAGAGACATGTGGTTCATGGAGGCAGTGGTGCACAAGAAAAAAGGAATTGACACAGCCATGCTAGCACTTCAGGTCAAATTGTGATAGTGAACCTATTTTCGTAACTGACTCCTGTAACAGTTAACCCCTTATACATTTTTTTTCATAATCTTGTACAACCAGTTTATAACTTTTGGGAGTACAAAACATTACTATAAAACTTGGATAACTTAGTGAGCACATGGCATAAGAAAGGAAACAACAAAGATATGGAAGAATTCAACTTTACTTTCCTGAAAAAAGATATTGGCGTGACCCCAAAAAAAAAAAAAACAGACTAACTTTGTAATTAAGTTTTCAAAGGGCTATTACCTATTATGAGTATCACTTCCTGCTGGGTTTGCAATGTTAAAAAAACGACTGAAATTTTAATAAAAAGGTATAGTTCCAACGATGGTGCCCTTTGTATTTGGCTTTTTCTGTAGGATCCAAGATGCTGTCTTATGTTTTAACTGTGTTTTCTCTCTTAACATTTCTCCTCCCCCATTGGCTATCACCAAAATGCAGAACACTTCTGGAAGTTTTCTTGTTTTTTGGATGGATCTGGATGTCTATGTTGCTAACTTACTTTGCTTCAATGCATTCAGTGACATTTTTATCAATAGCTCAGCTTCTCCACCCAACACCACTAAGGCACATCATATGATACTGCTGTGTCGCTAGCATGGTCACAGGTTTTATTTATCTTGTCACCTTCTTCTAGCCAACCCACATGCATTTTAGACTCTGCACTAAGATTGTGCCTCTCCAATTTATTGTTCTATCTTTGCTAGAATGTGGATGAATAGCCAGTGTAGGTAAGTCCGCACGGTTGTGCTTTTGTCTCTTTCAGCCTGAAGCACACCTCCAACTTTTTGCAAGAGCCTACGAGGACTTGTATTCATACTCACACTCTTTGCACTATTGTATCAATCCTAGTGATCTCCATCAATACTCTCTAGAGGTGGCAATTCATCAGGCTTGGTGAGGCCTAACCTAATAGATAAGGGACATTAACTGATTAGTGATACGGACCAAGCTGGACCAGGATTAGGCAGGTACTTATTGCAGAAGTGGGATGTCAACTCACCCAACTTTTCGTTCTCTTTTTTTAAGAGGAAGTGGCCAACATGATTATATTAAGAAATAGGAGGGAAAGAAGTCCACCAAAAAAAGAGGTGAACATACATGCAAATAGGATGAAAGCCCAGCAATGCTAAAAATTAACCGGTTAAGATGCTATCCCAACATTATATATGAGAACTTCCCTATTAGGACTCGAGCAACCGGTTGATTGTGTCAAGAAGTTTAAAAACAAACAGTTACCAACATGTAGGGGGGTTGAAATCAGATATCCTTGGAATGATTCCAGCTTTTCACCTAGAGTAAATAAAAACAAACACATTCTCTTCACTGAATCTGTCTAATTCTTTTCACATACCTGCACAATTTGCACCCCAAAACTAGATCTGGTTTCATAAAACTCATCATTTCCTATTCCCTTCAGTGACGGCCCACAAACACAATAACTGCGATCAGGACTGCAACATATTGATGAAGACTTAGAACATACAAAGGAATCTTCAACAAGAAATTCTGGAAAGGGAAAGGAATTGAAAGAAACCTGCAGTGGTCCCACCGACGAATCTTCAAGTCAGTTCCCCCAGTTAATAGATCTCCTCCAGGTAAGGGGAGCATTGAACGGATACCGGGAAGACGAGCTGGGGGTTCATTCAACTCATCAACTCGGTACTTAGGATTGACATTTCGATTCATATCTTGTTTAGAACTGGGCTTGCTGGAAGGCCTGGCTAAGGCCCAAGGCAGGCCAGAGCTTTCAGCATCAGATTCATTGTTTGACAGTCGCAGTACCTGCACCAGGAAATAAAAATAAAAGAAAAGGTAGCAGGCCTAAGGAAATGTTTAAATTTTTTATTGGAAGCTCAAAATAAGCAAAAAAAGGTAAACTGGTTTTCGAATACCTGGTGGCAGCTCCCATTCTCTGCATTCCAGAGGCCAACTTCATTACAACCTGCAGCTACATATACCAAGGGTCTTCCTGCAGTAGACCTGGGAGCATTTGGAGGTGGTACGAGCAGACACATTTTCTCTACGGGGCATACCAGAGAATATTGCCATGTGTTAACAGGCAAAAGGAACCTCAGATCCCAAAGAGTAAGCACACCCCTCGAAGACCCTGATACAAACCAGTTTCCACAAGGACCTGTCACCAGAGAAGACACATAGCCCTCCTCAGGAACTGCTTTCAATGTCCATGACATTGAATTTGTTCTTGTATCCCAGAGATGGATCCCACAGCCCTGGGTACTGTATATAATTGTCTGACTGGGACAGCCTTCCATTGTATAGTTCAACAGGCTGAGAATGGCTCCTTCCCCAACCTCCCTCTTTTTGATGTCGGCGATACCTGAATACTTCTCAACAACACTTCCTAACCCTCTGGAAATGTGATCAACAGAGAACATATGTATCATTCCATCACATGCTCCAACAACAACTTGCGCAGACCCACGTAGCATTGTAGCGCATAGTGCCCGGCTTCCATCTAAAGGGTAGGTCAGCCGTGACCTGAAAGAGATGTCCTTTTCCAGTTTCCTTGTATCCCATACTTTCACAGTAGAATCATCAGATGCACTTACAAAAAAGCTGTGATCAGATGAAATGGTAATGTCATTGACTGCAGAACGGTGTTCCTGGAGATGTGCCACCAATACCCCACGAGGCCTCCAACCAGTGTCTGGAAGTGATGATGCTCGGGCAAAAGATGTCAATCCTGTTGCATCAGATTGTGAAGGGACATCCTCCACATTAATAGAACTTCCTTTTAACAAACCAGATACTCCCATGTCTTGAAACTTGTTGGTGATGTAGACAGTTTGATCATTTTCTCTGCCTTCAGCTTCCCGTAACACTTTGTAGAACTGCTTCGAGCCATTACTAATGCTAAGGGAGCCTGAAACAAGCTTAGGTGCCACAGATGAATTAGCCAAGCTAAAGGATTTATTAAGTGGGTCTACCCAAGGCATTGATGATGAACCAATTCCAAGGCTGTTCCACTGTGATGCAGAATCAGATCCAGCAGGTGCAACTCCAGTTGCTCGTTTGTCCATGTTATAGGAGTACAAAGGTATTCCTTCAGACGATCCATCACCAACTGAACTGCTCCCACCACTACCATGTGGAGAAATGAAGCCAGAAAACTGCATCTTTTCTGAGGACAGAGGATCACGAATATCCATTGTGCTTGAAGCATTTGGCATGAAGCTTCCCGTTGCCCTAAATTTAGCATCACCATCATCACCATCAGATAGCCCAACTTGCTGTATGGTACTGCTGGCAGGTTTATGACCCTGCAAATCAGGTGGCTTGCTTGACCAGCTCTTAATGGGATTTAACTCCCCCATTCCCCTCTTGTTCTCTACTGTTTCCCATTGCTTTGACTGTGCAGATGAATTGTACCATATTTTTCTCTGTCTGTCTAGCATGTCCGAGCTCCTGGCATTTTCTAAGACTTGGTAAAAAACCTGTCTTGAAACGGGAGGCTTGAGACATGAAAGAAGAGGCTTTTCTGAACCTAGAGATGCGGGCTGTCTTTGGAGGAAAGGGCGTATAATTGGAGCTAGATAAACATAGGAGTCCACTGCACCCAAACACTCACTGCTAGCTGCAATGAAAGTGACAACCGATCTCCTTACCCACTGACTAGGATAGCATAGTAATGGCAAAGCACGTTCAATCATTTCAAGCAATATCCTCTTCCTCAAGAAACTATTATTGCACAGCAAGGATAAGCATTCCAATGCATTAACAATAACAGCCTGCACGGCATCACTTAAGGCTTGCTCAATATAAGGTAAAAGATATTCCTCGACACTTCTTTGACCCACAAAGAAGCAGACAAACACAATTTGGCCGTAGAATACTGCCCTCAGCTGTTCATCTCGATCATTTAGAAAAGCTGGGAGGATTGGTAACAGAAAATCATTACTCTGCCGCTGACCAAAAAAGCAACAAAGGTTACCAATGTCATATAGGAGTGCTCTCCTGATATTTGGAGTTTGCTTTGGGCCCATAACCAGTTCTTGAACCACCTCAGCTATTAACACCCTCAACTGAGCAAGCTGTGCATTAGTTTTCTCACTCTGCAGCTGTCCAGATGATGGAACTGATGATTTTGGGGTTGTACTGAGTTTATCAAGAACCCCTGCTTTGCTCAAGCTTAATGATTGAATTAGAAAACGATAAGCAGTTAGCGCGACCTTGGAGATATTGCTGGCGTAACAAATCCGCACACTTTCCTCTGAATCATCTGGAAGCATAGATAGCATTGGAAGAATGTATTCGGGAAAAATCTTTGCATCACTAGGAGGGAATTCTTGGACTAATGGCAGAATGCAACACACAGTTTCCAGAGCGGCACAACGCACAATTGCAGATGGATCAGAAAGCATTGTAATAACATGTGGAATCACACGCTGCAAGCGGTCTTCATCGTCAATATATAAGGAAGATGACTTCAGTAGTAGCACAGCTCCCCTTCTCAACTGTGGCAACCTGACACTACGTATGCAGGAACATAGCAGTGAAGCAATCAACACCATTCCTTCACAGCTCATATTATGTTGGGTTATTGTAAAGAAAGGCATCCCAAAAGTATCCAATTGGTTGTCATATTGGGACATCAATGCATTCAAGTCGCTCTTTATAATCTTCCTGAAAAGGGAGTGATCCCTGCCCCTAAACCCATTACAAGCAGTTTGCAAGAGCTCCCCTGGAGATTCCTTCTGGCCGTTCTTTGGGTTTTGAGGAGTTGCAGAATTTCTTGGATCAGACTTTCCCAAAGAAACGCTAGGGGAATTTTCAAATGTCAGCTCAGAATTACAGCAATGATTACTCGGTTCTACATCCCTAAGGAGTGCATTGATATCACCAAGAAGCTGAAGCTGATCATTCAACAGGCCTTTATCTGGCTCTCTCTTCTTCAAGAACTCCTTTGATGAATTCAAGCCTATCTTCCGAGGAGTCCCATCAGTTGTGGTATTGGAAGACTTGCATGATACAGAACCAATCTCCTCACTTTCCTTGTTCTTCATCATTTGCCTATGTATCTCATGGAAGGCACTCTGTGTCACTGCAATCTAAGACAAATTAAAAAAAAAATGTAGGCAAGAAGCATTATGGAGCTGCTGAGTATCTGTTTTTTAAAGGAATCAATTTTGCAGAAGTTCCTTACCCTGGTATCAGAATCAAGGGGAATCAAGCAGGAAAAGAAATTATGGAGAAATGGTGAGAAGTAGTTTGGGAACACAACAGCAGCATAATTCTGCAAGTAGCTATCAGCAGAAAGCCGTGACTCTGGGTCCAACTGAATCATATGAAGAATCATCTTGCGGATTCCAGAATCCGGGATCTGCAAAAATCAAATACCCAACCAAGAAAATATGATCACCAAGCACGAACAAAATTGAATAAAAAAAGCAATAATGAAATCAGTGTGGAATTGCAGCCAAATTTTGAAAATGATAACAGAAAAGAAGAACAGGAAAAGAAAACTACCTTTTCAAGAAGCTGGTTTGGATCATATTGCCCTCTCCTATAAGCAAGTAGCTGAGATAATTCAAACAACGGCTGTCCCTCAAGAAAAAGCTCCGCAATCACACACCTGGAAAGATAAGAATATTAGATTGAGCATAGATGTGAAAGAAGCATGTGTATCAAACAAGCCATTACTAGAGACAATATTAAATCAAGATATTTGCAACGAAAGATGCAGCACTTCACACTTGAGCCCAATTCATGAAGACACCTGGTTTGATACAAGCTGCTCAGAAAGTCCAATTCCTTTAGGCTTTGTTTGTTTCAAAGGGACAAAAAAATTCTACAAACATCCTGGAAAATAAACTTTTTATATAAAACTCATTTCGTACTTCTTTACTATTTGTCGTTTTTCTGATAGCACATGAAAAGTGATACAATACCAGAAATAAGAGAACCAGATTAGAGAAGGTGGGAGAGAAGAGAGAAGAGGGAGAAAGAGGAGAAGAGAAAGAGAGCAAGCCGTAAGAGAGAAGACCTGCGTGAGAACTTAATGTTCTCTCGCAGGTTAATATGATTTATTTATATAAAACTTAACTGGACAGAATTGCCCTTACATAGTCGAAATATAAAAGACAGAAATATAAAGGACAGAAACAAAGGAATAAAGTAACTACACAAAGACCTATTTGCCCCATATAACTCACGACTTCAACACTCCCCCTCAAGCTGGAGCATATATGTCACCCATGCTCAGCTTGTTACAACAAGACCGGAAAGTAAGAGCAAATAAAGACTTTGTGAACACATCAGCAACTTAATCAGACGAAGAGACAAAAGGTATCTCAACCAGCTTCTTCAACACGGTATTGCGAACAAAGTGACAATCCACTTCTATATGCTTAGTCCTCTCATGAAAGACAGGATTACTAGCAATATAGATGGCCGCCTGGTTGTCACAAAACATCTTCATGGGGGTTGGAATAGAAAAACCCATCTCAAGAAGGAGAGACCTAACCCACATCAGCTCTGCGGTGGTATGGGTCATGGCTCTATACTCAGCTTCAGCACTGGACCTGGCAATCGTGGTCTGTTTCTTGCTCCGCCACGTAACCAAGTTTTCCCCAACAAAAGTGCAATATCCTGTAGTAGATCGACGGTCACTAGCAGAACCTGCCCAATCAGCATCAGAATAAGCAATCAACTCCATATGTTTATTTGGACGATAAATCAGTCCTTTCCCAGGGGCTCCCTTCAAATACCGAAGAACACGGATAGCTGCATCCCAATGATACTTGCAAGGGGACTGCATGAACTGACTAAGAACCCCAACAGCATAGGAAATATTTGGCCTAGTGAGTGTCAAATATAACAACTTCTCAATTAAGCTCGTAGGAATGAATATCTTTAAGACTCTCACCATCATCAGAACCAAGCTTGTGATTAGGGTCCATAGGAGTATCCACTGGTTTTGCAGCAAGCATACCAGTTTCAGTCAACAGATCTAGTACATATTTCCTTTGAGACAGGCTTATTCCTTTCTTGCTTCGGATAACCTCAATCCCAAGGAAGTAGTGAAGCTGGCCCAAATCTTTGGTCTGAAAGTGCTACTGTAAGTAACTTTTCACCTCCTGGATCCCATTTTCATCATTTCCTGACACAATGATGTCATCAACATAAACCACTAGAACCACCAATTTCTCTCCTTGGCGGCGAACAAACATAGAATGGTCAGAGAAGCATTGAGTAAAACCAAATTGTGTGACAACAAAACTAAACTTCTCAAACCATGCACGTGAAAACTGTTTCAGCCCATAAATGGCTTTGTGCAGCCTACACACACGACCACTATTCTCCCCCAGAGCAACATAGCCCGGAGGTTGCTCCATATAGACCTCTTCAAGCAGGTTACCATAAAGAAAAGCATTCTTGATGCCTAACTGATACAACGGCCAAGCAAAATTCATAGCCAAAGAGATAATGATGCGAACAAAATTCAGTCTAGCCAAAGGAGAAAAAGTCTCAAAGTAGTCAACACCGTAAGTCTGGGTATACCCTTTAGCCACCAGGCGGGCTTCAAGCCGCTCAACAGACCCATCAAAATGGTACTTAATAGTATACACCCAACGACACCTAACTAGGTCTTTACCAGGAGGTAAATCCACCAACTCCCATGTATGTCGAGTCAGTAAAGCATCCATTTCCACATCCATGGCCTGTTTCCAGGCAGGACTATGAAGAGCCTCAGTGTGTGCGGGGAATAGTATATGAAGACAAAGAGGTAGCAAGACCGTGGGGACAAGAAGGAAGATGAGATAAAGAAACAAATTGTTCAAAAGGATAGGCAACGAGAGACTTTTGAGTATATGAACATTTACCTTTCCGAGTAGCAATAGGCAAGGCTTCAGGATCCGGATCAGCTGGTGCGACAGGAGGGACAGGTAGAGTAGGATCTCCACCAGAGGTTGAGACAGGTGCAGGAAGCGATGCTAATGGGCCAGGCTGATTCGGATGGAGTTGCCCAAAGTGCCTCTTGCGCCGGTACACCTGTAGTGGAGGAGTCATAGGGACAATGGCAGGAATAGGAGGAGCCTCAGACACAGCTAATGGATCACTAGATATAGTAGGGTTGTCAGAAAAATAGGATGTACCCTCGAAGAAGGTGACATCCGCACTCACAAATTGTCTGCGAGTGAGAGGGTCATAGCATCTATACCCCTTTTGGGTCCTAGAGTAACCCAAGAAGATAAACTTGGTGGACCGAGGGTCCAACTTATCACCATGAAGATGGAGATTGTGAACAAAGCAAACATACCCAAAAACTCTAGGAGGCAAGCTAAAAGTCGAAACACCGGGAAATTAAATAGAGAAAGGGGATTTGTTACCAAGGACAGAAGAGGGCATGCGATTAATCAAAAAACACGAAGTAAGTACAACATCACACCAAAAATATTTGGGCACCTGCATATGCAACATAAGGGCCTTGGCAACTTCAAGTAAGTGCCTATTTTTTCGTTCCGCAACTCCATTCTGTTGAGGAGTATAGGAACAACTAGTCTGATGAATCATCCCAGTAGAAGCACAGTAAGAAGAGATCTCATTTTGAACAAACTCTAGAGCATTATCAGACCGAAAAAATTTTAATAACAGCATTAAATTGAGTCTTTATTTCATTGCAAAAATTCTGAAAAACATTTAAAAAATCTGATCTATCCTTTAAAAGATACAGCCAAGTGGTCCGGGAATAATCATCCACAAAAGTGATAAATAACGAAAACCATGTCTATTGCTAGCACGACAAGGACCCCACACATCTGAATGTACCAAGGAAAATAAAGACTCACTACGGGGCATAGAACAAGATGGAAAGGTACCACGATGATGCTTACCCAACTCGCAGCCCTCACACTCTAATTTATTCAAACTCTTAAACTGAGGAAAAACAACCTGTAATCTAGATAAAGATAAATGTCCTAGCCTACAATGCCATCGAAACGGAGACTCTCCACCTTGAAGTAGCTGCGGCGAAGCAGCGGGCAGCGCCATACAAATAATATAGACCATCTTTCTCACACCCTCCACCAATCGTCTTCCTCGTGTGAAGATCTGAAAAACACGTAAGAGGGAAAGAAGGTTACCGAAGCAGTTTAGATTTTTAGTAAGTTGGCTAACAGACAAAAGACTTAAAGGAAATTGAGGAACATGTAGAACTGAAGAAAGGGAAATATTCGAATTGAGAGATACAGTACCATGCCCGGTAACAGGAGTGGAGGAACCATTGGCCACAATAACAGGAGTTGTGTGAGAGTTAGAAAAGATAGAACTAAAAACCGATGACTTACCAGTCATATGAGCGGAAGCCCCCGAATCAATGATCCAGGGTGTGGAAGTAGTAGAAAGGAGAGCGGCAAGAGTACCTGCATGAGCTAGGGTGGCAGTGGAAGTGGATGATTCCAGACTCTTGATGCGACGCATGAGTTGTTGCATCTCATCACGAAGGTTGGTAGAAGAATCTCCCACGGTCGAACCAGCTTTAGAATCGCTAGGTGCAGCAAAATCAGAACCATCTTCAAAGACTGCATGATTGGCCAAGCTTTGAGCCCATTCGGGTTTCCCATGCTTGGACCAGCAAGTGTCAACAGTATGATTTGTCTTCCCACAATAAGAACATAAACGGGCTGCTTTGTCAATATGCTGTCCGCCAGAATTACGACCACCAAATCCGCGTCCTCCCCCTGAGCCACGGCCTCTACCGCAGCCTCTAGTAGTAGTGAAAGCAGAATTTTCCTTTGGATTGGTGTCGGGCTTGGAGCTAAAAGAAGCAATACGCTGCAATCGAGAAAAAGTGTCATTCAATGTAGGGACAGATTCCCCAGCAAGTATATGTTCTTTAACAGCCTTGAGACTAGGATTCAAACCAGCCAAAAATTTAGATACAAAGAATTCGTTTCTTTGAGACTTCAACTTCTCAATATCAGTGGTGAGGGGCTGGAACATATTTAGTTCTTCGACCATTCCCTTAAAAGTACTGTAATAGTCTTGGAGAGACTTGTCCGATTGCTGAAATTGAAATAGCTTCTCATAAAGGTCGAAGATACGTGTCATACTCTTCTCTTGAGAGTATGTCTCCTTGAGATCATCCCAAACTCCCTTTGCCGTGGTGTGGAACATAACATTCGCAGCAATGTCTGGCTCCATGGAGTTCCACAACCAAATCAAAATAATAGCATTCGCCCTTTTCCAAGTACTATAATCCTTAGAGTCAGCCGCTGGAGGAGAAGTAAGATAGTCAGCCTTGTCCTTGGCCATAATGTAGACTCGAACAGCCTGTGCCCACAATAAGTAGTTGGAACCTCCCTTCAACTTTATGGATGTAATCTGAACATTCACATTGTCGTTGGAGGTCTTCGAATCAGCCATAGTATATATACGTCAAAAACCGAGGCAGAAATAATGTAAATATGCAGCAGCCAATGTCACTCAATGAAGGCAGCCAAGAACAGCAGTGATAAGTAGCAGCAGAGGATAATAAAAGGATGAATAATCTCCAGCAACCCAGAGGTAATAGACAGCAGCAGCCCCACACTGATAGAAGCAGCCAGGCAGAATCGATCTCAGAATTTCTGAGAAGAAGAAGGGATCTTCACAGCAGCAGCAACATCACCCCAAAACAGGGTAAGATAATTTCTAGAATCACTAAATACCATGTAGGAGAAGGCCAGAACAACCAGACATCAAGGGAGAGCTTCGAAAGAAACAAAACAATAATTGTCAGGGTTTTCTCCTGTACTCGATCTCAGCAGCCTTCAAGAAAAAAAATCGAGGGAGGATTCCAATCGATCATCAAATCATGTAGGTACCAATATGTATCACTCCATTCATTCTTCAAGGAGTGAACTTACATCGTAGAAGAGACAGCTATAGGTGGCTGTACACCACAAACCAGAAATCGATAAAGGGAAATCAAAAGAGAATCGTGGGGGTTTCTCCAATCTGATTATTCAGGCTCTGATACCATGATACAATACCAGAAATAAGAGAACCAGATTAGAGAAGGTGGGAGAGAAGAGAGAAGAGGGAGAAAGAGGAGAAGAGAAAGAGAGCAAGCCGTATGAGAGAAGACCTGCGTGAGAACTTAATGTTCTCTCGCAGGTTAATATGATTATTTATATAAAACTTAACTGGACAGAATTGCCCTTACATAGTCGAAATATAAAAGACAGAAATATAAAGGACAGATACAAAGGAATAAAGTAACTACACAAAGACCTATTTGCCCCATATAACTCACGACTTCAACAAAAAGAAAGCATGTCTGGACATGATTGAGAAGGAATAGAATCCAGCCATTTAATAGGATGGTCTTTCACTGGTGATAATTGTATCATTGACCAAATGCCACTTTTGAAAAACAAAATGAAAGTTGCTTTCCAAAAATTTGTATTACATTTCAATTAACTGATTTTTTGACAATACCTGTTAAACATTATCCATCGAAGCAATTGGAGCCTTAATGCATTTTCATGAATAGAAAGGAATATGAATTTGGAGGCAACAACTGGCAGCCAACAGACTCATCCCTTTTGACCATTCTGTTCACTCACAATATGGTTTTTATATAATCGGAGAGGTTATTATACCCTAATTCACAGTTATGAATGTCGGACATATGATCATCAAATGCCACCTCTTTTGAAAAACAACTTGCAAAAAAATAAATTGGAAGTTTCCGACCAGATTTAGTCCCTCAGTTTAACCAATGCCCGCACCCTGTTGCAGACATCCGCACTCCTGTAGAGAAGCCCGCGTGTCAGAATTCCAAAGGATATATTTCTGACCGTTGGTACAGCTATATTTTTTTTACCGTTGGAAGCCAGAAAAAGTCGGCACCATTTGAGTGGTCACCCCGCATGGTGTTTTAAACTGATTTTGAGATGATTCTTTCTAAACACTAGTGGCCTATATAAAGGAGACTAAAAAGGGCGTACCCAGTGCACGAGGCTCCCGCCACTGTGGGGTTTGGGGAGACTCTTGGACCTAAAAAATAAGAGACAACACTGTTTAAGGAGAAATAACTGAGAATCATATTGCGTGTGGGCTTTTAGAGATTATGAGAGATTTGTACTTCGTAATTGCAATCTACCTTTCTTAGAGGTTGTATTCTGTTCTCTCACCTTTGTTGAGTGTTGTTTACTTGTGAGTCGTCCTTGGGCCACACAAGGAGTGTCACCTAGTGACATTATTGGCTTTGGTGTTATCTGTGGAAAACACCTTTGGGTTTGTAGTGTACGAGGAAAATAACAATTGGACGGGCTTGATTGCTACCTTGGAAAGCAATTGAGAGTAGTGGAAAGTCCAAGTGCTTGTGTAGCCTTGGTAGTGGACATAGGGAAGGTTTCTCAAACCACTTTAAAATCCTTGCATCTCTCTTGCCTTTTCTTTGTTGTGATAGCTTTCCAATAAGTCCAAGATTGCTTAAATCTGATTTATAATGAAGGAGTTATTTACCGGTCAAACTTAATTTGGTGTGCGAGAATGTTCTCAAAATCGCTTTGAATGAAAATATTTTTTTGGACATCAAAACAAATGAATATTTTACCGCACTTTTGGTTTTTAGCAATGTTTTACCATATTAAGATTTATGAAATTTTTAGATTTGAGAAAAACCCCAGCATAGAAAGTTGAAAATTTCACCTGCCGCCAAAAATCCAGTTTTTGTTCTTGAACTGGGGGTTGACTTTTTTTCCTTTTGGAATTTTATTTTTTTAACTATTTTTATTTGATTCAAATAGGGGGGAATTTGTATTACATTTACTTACATGATATTTTGCATAAATAAGTGCTTGGCGTGACAACTGTACTCTCAGTACACTGTGCGTACACTAGTAAACTTGGGTAAAAAACCACAAGTACCATTTTGAGTTTTTTTTTTTTTTTTTTTGTGAAAATAGTCTTAATGCATTGTGTTCAGAATGTCAAAAATAGGCTGTATACAAAAACTCAAATCAAAAAAAGCATTTCTAGGCCTCAAAACCACCAACTCGAGTTGGCTAGGAAAAAATCACTGGTTTCGACCATATCTCGGTTTCTGACTGGTCGAAACCCGAGATCTTAAACCTTGTCTCGAACTTGAAACTACATCTTTACATGATAATACTTCATCCTACAAGGTTCCCATCCTTAGCCTTTTTTTTTTAAATTCCTGTAGGAAATCCAAAGACAAACTACAAGCTCTTATCAGCTTATAGGAATCAGATGAGACTATAGATAAGAATATAAAAACATTTATGCCAAATATGAAATATGAATGACAAGTTAGGCATTGTGTTCCAACTGCAATTAAGGAGTTCATATCCATTATTGAACACTAGTAAATTCCAATGTAGAGACCTTAACTCAACTAGTCTCAACTACGTAGAGTCAGGTACAACAAGTCCCATTTCACCATGCAAATGTATTTAAAGTCATATTATTATTACTGTTCACCATTCAACTCTATTCTATTGGTAGTCATATTGCTGTTAACTCAAAGCTTGAGTGCCAATATAGTGATCACATCATTAAAATTGTTACCTAAATTCATACGAGCAAGTTAAGTCCAACTATTTGCAAGCCATTTTTTTTTGATAGTGACAGAATGGAAAAAGGTAAGATTTTAAAAGATTGTTTCAAAATTACTGACGATATCTTTAGATCAAACTTCCAGAAATAGAAAATGATTGACTGAATAAACAGCATAGCTTTGAGTAAAAGCCATGCACAATTTCGACAGTATAATTATACATGATAATTATGTTGCTCTATACATCAGGGTAAATAACTAAATACATGCTGTATTTGTGTATTTACTTCCGAATTTTCTAAAGCGTATAGATGGGCTTAAAGGTAAAACTGGTACAACTTGCAGTCAGAGAAGATGATATCAATCTCTTTACTTTTTACCTCAAAGGGGGATATGTGATAAAGACTGCTTACCCTACAGAGAAGATGTCCATAGATGGCCTTAAAGGTGCATCTGGTGCAACTTGTGTCTCACCTCCATGCTCATAAAATCTCTGAAACAGGTGATTTCATTAGATAATATGCATAGTAAGAGCTTCAGCCTTGAATAAAACCAGACAATAAATCATGGACTATTATCCTCCTATATATGTGTGTATTGCCTCATGCAAATATGCTCAACAATAACCCACGACTCAGCTAGCAATTTAACAAAAAAAAAAACAATGACTCAGCTATTTCCCAAGGTATATACTGAAGGACAGGCCCTGGTGAATTGCATCAGATGTTAATGATTCAAATGGTTCCATAGCTGAACACCATAGGGAGTGTGTAGTTAGTGTCCCCACTCCATTAAAAAAAACAGAAAGAGTGGGTTCCAAAAAAAACCTAGAGCTGCATTTCATTAGTCCAGCCTGTCTTGTTTGGCTTCCTATGTTGAGCAGGTCTGTTCATTAGGTCCAACCGTCCAACATCCAATATAAGAGGGGATGTGAATAGATCAACGGCAATCAACTCTACTTTCCTAAAGGGAGGGGGATCGCTGCCCGGCTGCATGGCCACTGCACCAGTGCAGGGACCAATGGGAGCGTATGCACAGGCATCCAACCAGGGACGGGGTGGTCATTTCACGGCGCCCTGTGTCTGGGTGTAGGGGGGATCTGCCGGGCAGCATTCTTTTTCCCTTTCCCAAATTGTGAAAATCTCCCTCGACCTGCTCACAAAGTAAACTAACTAAATAAATCAATGATCTTCTTCCAGTACTCTCTCTTCTGATTATATTGTCCACATTTTCTCTTGTCAAGGACCAAGATCCTTGACAAGGGATGTCGAGATTCAAATTCCTCTTTTATTTGTGGTTTTTAGGAAGGACTTGGATGGAACTTCGCTTTAGCTGTGGAAGCTCTTGCGGTCAGAAACGCAATGCTCTTAGCACGCTCTCTCAATTTTAAGAGGATCATTTTCTAAACAGATAATCTGCTGGTGAAGAATGTGCTTAATAGAGACATCGAGGCAATTCCTTGGAGAATCAGGACCATCATCAATGATTGCTTCAACCTAGTTCCTTTCTTCGACGAAGTTAGGTTCTCTCATTCTCTGAGGGAAGCTAATGCGGTTGCTGACTCCCTGGCTTCGTTTGCTGCTTCTTCACAGCATTCTTTGTGTTGGTTTTCTTCCCCACCCCAGTCTTTCTCTCTGCTCTTGTATGCTGACTCAATTGGAACATTGTTCCATCGTTAATAAAGTGTTTTTATCAAAAATAAAAAAAAGGACCAAGCTCCTTAGCATAAAAACGTCAAGTAGCTTCTTTAATACTTTATGATGGTTTTTGTTTTTTGGGCCAAAGTAAAATTTTTATTGATGCTAAATTTTAAAATTAAAAAAAAATTCTAATTTTCCCCTTGAGGCCCTTTCAGAGCAGAATTTTCCTTTTACATGAAAATTTTAAGTTTACTTGTTTTTCAATGTCAATTTCCATATTTTACATCAAAACAAATGGATAGAAATATCTATTTTTCTCTCTTTCGTGGAAACAAATGGAGCCTGAATGAAAACCTTTCCCCAACTTTGTATGTTCCTTCTTGACCAACAAAATATAGTAATCATTCTAATTCCACATGCACTTTTTTGGGGTAACCTAGAATCCTACATTGTCTTCTCACTAAAAGAATTTCATGGACCTCCTGCCATTGAAGACATTTTTCACTTATTCAAAAAGGGAAGACTAAACAAGGCAGAAGAAGATATGAGGTTCATGCCAATGTTCTCATCTACCAATTTGGAATCCCAGAACAAAATACACACTTGCATTAAAGATCCATGAATTCTCAAACATCTGCATTAGAGAGGTCCATAAATTTTCAATCATTGAGTTTCTAAAAGAAAACAGACAGTGGAAAATTTTCATAGCAGTTTACAAGAGATGCTAGAAGTGGATAGGAACCAGCCAACCTCTGGAGCAAGATAACACCGCCTTCTCCCTCCAGTATCAAAGAAGAAAGAGAAATCGGAGGGGTCATCATCAGGTATGTAAGTGGGCTTGAATGAAGCAAAGTCAGCAAGGTAAAGCCAATTCCAAGAAGTAACCAGAACATTCTCACACTTGATATCACCTGTGCAACACCAAAAAACACACCATCAAAAGATAACTTCACAACCAAAAATTTAAGTGGCCTCAGTCAAGTAAACTAACCATGACAAACACCATTCTCATGGCTTTGCTTCACAGCATATAGTAACTGCAAAACCACAAATCTTAGTGGGCAACCACATCAAAAGAACTCCACAAAGGCCATAGACACAACTCCATAGAACCCAAAATGGGGAAAAAAAAAAAAGGCCAGGGGGCTAATTTGCTCACCTGAAAAGCGAACCACTTCTTCTCAATCAAACTAAGGAAGGGCCGAGTACTTAACCGATCATGAATGTTATTGAAGAAATATTGCCTCAATAAATAAGCCGCTTTATCCGTTTCAAGCCAATACTGCAAATACTCAAATGCACACTAAAATTAAACAAAACAAAATTGAAATTCAAAACCCGAAAAAAGGAAATTTATGAGAAATTCAAAGAAATGAGATGATTGACAGATATATGAACGAATTTGATTGGACTGAATAGAGTACCTACCTGGAATGGCCAAACATGAGAGTGCTGAATAGAACGAAAGGTCTCTTTGATTTGAAATAAGCGACGCTCATATTCTTTGAGATCAATGGAGTCTCCACGCTTGAAGTAGACCTTGACGAGGACAAGTCCCTCGTCGTGCTTGCACTGAATCGATTTAAGGAACCTACCTCGACCCAGAACCTCCTTGAGGACAAGGTTATATGATGATGGAAGATCATGAAGGTAGTACTCTGATGCTGAAACCTGTGTTGTGCGTGCAATCTTGTTACCCATTAATCTGTTCAATTCTCTCTTGGAATCCAACCTCTGCCTATCATGCTTTCTGCAAACCCTTTAGCTTTTCTCTGCTCCTTTTCTCCTCAAACGCCCAACCTCAACCGTAATCTACAAGTCAGTTGAGTCTTTTTTCAAACCAAGGCTCGGCTCAGATGTTCGTCATGGTGGATTTACGGCTTAATGATGCAGAGAAATCACCTAAAGCATAGTTGGAAAACCTGGTCAAGGCAAGTCATGTTTCTTCACTTTGATGGATCATGACCATTAAAAAAGTAAGTTTGGAATATATGGTTTGAAAAAATAAAACAGAATAGTATAAATGTGGCTTCTGAAAAAATAAAATATTTTCCAACATTTAATGATGAAGCCAAAGTGTAGACGAGAAGACTTCTCTTCAACCAACATCTACATGGAATCTTGGAAACGAAAGTCTTAGTCACTTCATCCATGTTTGGTAACGTTTGACATTTCTGTTCTAGAACTGTGTTCTTTTGGCAGAACTATCTTTTTTTCATTTCTGTTCTTGAACTGTATTCTTTGGCTCTAGATTAGCGTTTGGTACACCTGTTCCAGAAGTAGTTCCAGAATAGAAATGGCGTTTGGTAAAACCTGGTCCAAAACTAATTCTTACCACTGTTACCAATAATTACAGAAATGCCATTACCATCATAATTAACCCAAATAATTACGTAAAAATGCCAATACCACCCAAGCCACCATAACCAAAAATTATGATAAAGAGAATACATTTTAAGCACCGAAGCCACCATAATCAAAAAATATGAAAAAGATAATACACTTTAAGCACCAAAGAGTATTTTGTGTAAGAATAACAAAATTTGCTTAAATAGGATGTATTTTAGATCACAGAGGTAATATGAGCAGAACAGTCTATTAGAATTCCTCTTCTCAATCTTACCTTCTAGTTTTGATGAGTCTTTACCTCGTCTGTTGGAAGACAAAAGTTCTCATAAATTAATTTCTTGAATTTCTTTAGACATGTGTTGCATCAATTCTGGACATTTTCCTTGCATCACTAATGACGAAGGATAGATGCAGATCAAGTATATACAGGACAAATTATAAGAATGAACTCTAATGCCAAATATAACAATTGATTAGGCTATACATGCAGAACTTCTATACAGGACAAAATTGAAGAGAATAAACTGGAAAACCCTTTGAGTGATTTGTCTATTTAAGAGAAGATTGACGGGATATTTTCAGTTGATCTGGAGTAACTGACGTTGACCTGTCTCCAGGGAACTAAAGAACAGAATAGAGAAGAAAAGGAGAAAAAGAACATAGAGTAAAGGAGAATTTGTTGGTGCACTTTGCACCTGTTAGGATTTCTCATGTGGGCTGTTGCTCAATCATTTAAGAATAAACCTCCCATTTTGAGCTTGGCGTGGCATATACGCAACATAAATTTTCTCCCAGACTCCACCCCCTTCTTCCTTAATCAGCTCCAAAACTCTCTCAACCAGATTTAGTTTCCATATCTAGTCAAATTTCCTAAATAGATATTTCAATTGTGTATGTAATTAGATTTAAATTTCTCATAAGAGAATGACAATATTTAATTTATCTAAATAAATCTATCTCATCATTCCTGAAATTTCTATACTGTATTTTGGTTTCTTGTCCCTCATAACCATCTCTCCCCACCAAATAACAAATGTCTCCCCCTAACCCCCCCCCCCCCCCTCTCTCTCTCCATACAGCAGCCCTAATTTTATTTGTACATTGCTGCTTTACCTATGGTTGGGTTGCAGCACTTAACTTTCAAGGGGAACACTTGGCGAGAGCAACAGTATTTGCTTTGCAACTTCAACAATAGTGGTGCTTAAAAAATCCAAAAGAACTTTTTTTTTTTATAAGAAAAAAGTCGACTCTTTAGCATGAAGCTATAATATTATGAAAAGACAGAGAGATATTAGGGTCTGGGGTTAAGGTAATACTGGCAAATTGCCAAAAAAGCACCATAAAATGTCGCCACGAATGTTGATGTTCACAAACTAGAGAGAAGACGAGCTAATTATAGCAATTCAAATCAGAAACCAATCCATGATTCAAGCATGAAATACTATATTTTCTGTGCTCAATTCCATCAACTTGCCAAAGTTCGTCAAATCCTCTATTCCTCAGCTCAAAAAACTACATCTACAGATGAGAAACAGAAGAAGTCACATCGAATATCCAGGAAAGAAATTCGCAACTAACAAAAATACATCGAATTAAACCCTAACATCATTCGAATTGGAGACAAGGTATTGAGAAATTGAGCCCGGGTTTGTAAATCCAAAAGACTGGTGAGGGGTTTTCTAACCTATTTTCGCACGTGTCTGTTTGGAGTGTTCGCTGCTGCTCAAGGAGCTCAGGACATTAGGTATTGCTGTGCCGCGCTACCTGCCATTGCTCAGGACCTAGCACCGGTAGCCAACTCGCCGCTGCTCTGGAGTTTGATCGGAAAGTGACGAGTATATATAAAGAGCGAGGGTCGGGATACCTGCTGGAATTAACGATTCGTACTTGGATCTTCTTCAGCGAGACAGGTTGCAGAAAAGATATTTCTGGAGAAGATAGGAAGATGGGATATTCTACCGGGAACGATGTTCGGGAACGGTAGTGTGGACACGGATCCACTACTGCCGAGCTGGCCGGCAGGACCGTGCTGCCTAGACACGGGGCGGCGTGCAATTACCGCTTTACACCCACCTGCCTGCGTGTAGTACGTCCGACAACTTAACGGATTACATGGTAAAAATACTTTTTAAAAATTCGGCATAATAAAACGTGTTTGGTAATCCTACAGTACATGTTTAATAAGTGTTTAATATAATGGATCATTATCAGTCCCTTGTTCCCTGTCCGGTACAGTGGCACCGCCGTGCACGAAATGATCAATACACCCCCTGAAAATGCATAAAGGATCAGGAGTGTGCCATTCGTTGCATGCGTGATTGTGTCTAAGTGCAAGTACACACTGCACCCACCGATCAATGTGCATTCCTTTTCCCTTGAAGGTATTATGGGAGATTGATATTTTTTCCCGGTTCTCTAAGGCTGTGTTTGGTATGCATTCTAGGTTGATTTCGCATTCTCGAACGATAGAAACAACTATTATCATCCGATAATGCTAAATCGAACTAGAATTAGAATTTAGAAGTAGCCTTATCCATTAGCTAGGTGGGTATATTTATCAATTTAGCTTGTTATTGGTATCATCTTGATTAAAATTTGTCCTCGATTTTCAGGTCCTGGGTTCTGAATGGAAAATTATCCTCTCATGTTCTCTGCTCGGTATAGTTCTCTAGTGCTTCTAATAAGAGGGGGGTGGACTCCATCTGGGCGGGGGTAAGACGGTCATTTTCACCCCTATGAGAGGAACCGAACGAATTATACTGAACAGGAAACCTGAGAGGATAAAGATCCATCTTGAACAAGAAGTAGCTTTATGCTCTAAAACTAAGTATCATTATTATTTTTTAACCCCCTAATGGGCTAATACCATCTGGAGTGAAGTCGATACACCATGGAAAGAATTAGCTTTAGAGGCTCTACTAAAACAACCCTCTCTTGCCATAAGTTGGGGAATCTCTGAAGAAAATGACAAACTCTTAATTCATGGGAGTGCATCCATCACCTATCACATTGCGGTCCAAGTTTATCAATAGCCAAGGAAATGCTCTCTCTCAAAGCCATGCCTTCACAAACCAATGGTGAACATGAGCAAAGGCTCTTGTGCGACAAATCTCCAATGATGTTGAATCACAATCCCAATACCCTGTGCACCCATCTGAGTTTGCTCCATCAAAATTAATCTTCAGCTTGTCACTTTGAAGGGATGGAAGGGAAGAAATTTTGTCTAAACTTGTGGACAAAATGATGACTAATAGCTAAGCATCTTAAGAACAAATTTTAATCAAGATGGTTAGCTTCATCATTTTGAAGTAACTTTACAATTGATGGTTTCCAAAAGGTTCAAAGAATAAGTGGATTACATCTCACTAGGGTGTGCTGAACCAAGCTTTTTTCTTCTTTTGGTAAGATGTATATTTCTGTATCCCTCGCAGTTAAAGTTGATAAAATCAGAGTTAACTAAGTGTTATCGCTTCAGTTCATTTTTTACTCTCATTTCGTCAAAACCAACAACCATAAATAAACACTAGCAAATTGCCAGAGCAAGTTGAGGAATAGAATCCGGAGTACAATGATGTAATTCATCAATAACCCGAAGTACTGGTATATGATGATGATATGTTATGACACTCTCTCTTTTGTGCCGCCATATCCTTCACTGTTCCCCATAAATAAACATAGGCAACTCAAATCTCAACCATTCCGTTTCCTCCATCTCATTAATTTGTGGCTATAACATCCAACATGAGAGAAATCCATTCTATGCAACAACAAAAAAACACAAATTTACAAATTCTTGAACCTCGATCGCTGCACACAAGCACATGTGAATATCTTTATTTCTCTTAGGTTATAGTATAATCTAAAAAATCCATGGACAAGAACAATGCAAAGGTGATTAGAATTATACTTTTTTTTCCCAAAAATTGTATGTATTTTTAGCTTGTGTTGAATATTTGATCATTTATATATGGCACTAGCTAATAGATGTATATGAATGTCTTGTAATGAGAAGAAAAAAAAAATTTGTGTACAATTTTCTCGTAGAAGATTTCTTTGTGGAAATTGGTGATATTGAATTCTTGGCGATGCTTCTATAGTTATCTGCTGACTATGGAAGTTCCACACTAGAAAATAGTTGCACAAACCAACAAATCTTAAACTTTCCTTATATTTATATATATAGTTTTTGAAGAACAACATTACTATTGTGATCAGGTTTAAAAATGCATGCTCGATCAGTTGTACAATAAGTTCATACAGAAGAGAAACTAATTATACTGGTGAAGGAGCTATTGAGGGTGTAGGCCTGTAGGGGAGCTACAAAGGGGTTCGAAGAGTGCGACCATTTCTTGGTGCAGGCAAAGATGTTGTACTTTACAACCATTGCTCAATGCATGAGAATAGGAACCGATATAAAACCGATTAATAATTGGTTTTGGTTTGGTTCCATTACAATCTGAATCAATAGGAATTGAACCAACTTACTCCCTTATCTATTATCTATCGGTTATTCATTTCTTGATCAAGATATCAATTTATCAAAAATTCATGCATTGGCCTTTCAACCATCAATATCATTATGAAAAATATTATACTTACGTTATTCAGTTTCCTCCAATATATCACTTTTGTGTTTCTAATTTGAATGTTGGAACTCTGCTTTGAAAATACAAAATAGAGGGCGTTAGATTGTTACAACATGAAAATGATTTAGGATTGTTAAAATACTTGACAAAAAAATTGTTTGCTATTATATTTTAAAATATAAAAAACTAATATAAGAAAAAAGATGATTATTCATCCCTACCATTCTCAGCTCCCATAAACTTGCTCCAAGTAGTGTATGGAAAGCAAAAGCCAATGTCTTTATGGATAGATTCATTCATGCAAAAGCTCTTTTCATAGCAAATGCAAAATAAATGCATAACCTACCTTTAAGTTTTAGTTATTAGTTTTAGCTACCACAAATGCATGCATAGTCATCTGAGAAATATGAAACATAAGTTGAATAATGAAAAAACATAAGAAGTTTGTCCATTTGAATTTGATGAACCCTTGGTGGGCCAGGCCATGCCAGACATGGCTTTTATTAAGTGTGCCTTAATTGGGACTTGAGGTTTATTATTAGGGAAAATGTTCTCTACACGTGGGGTGCAGGATGCGCCCAGACACATGGGGTGGGTGAAATAATTGCCCCGCCCCCCTGAATGACCGCCCTATCTTGCCCCATGTGTCTGGGTGCAGCTTGTGCCCCCGTGCACTTCCTGGCAGAGAACATCGCCCCTTTATTATAACAATACATCAAAATTTGTTATTTTAAATTAATCTTGCTATTTTAAACTAATCCTCACATATGGCAACTAAGTTTTTTAATCCAACCATCTCTATTTCATATAATGAATTTCAACCCGTGAGGATATATGTTTCCTAGATGAACCAAGAATCTTTGATTCGGCATCTTAGAATATATTGTTTTCATTATGAACTGGGAATCAAATCTAAAACCTAATTCAAGGTGTTGTGGCCGCCTATCGGGGAAGGACTCTATCCAAGAGCGTGGTTCCTGTGCCCAGACATAGGATGGGGCGAAAGAAAAAAAAAATGAAGTCAATGAGTTCAGACTGTTGGATGTCGTGCTTGCCAGATGTCAACCTCGCCACCCCGAACTGCACCAGGGGAATTGGAGTAAATCCCTATAGGTATGGGTGGGCCAAGCAGAACAATACAAAACTTTATGGAAGCCCAAGGTCGGCCCAGCACAGTTACATTGGCAAATAGCAATAGTGCAGGATTTGTTGGCTGGGCCTTGAATTCTACCCAATTCGACCCCACAAAGTACTAAGGGTGTAAATCGGTTAATCGGTTTGGGTTCAGAGAGTGTAGGTGTGATCTAGAACTGAATTGATTCTGAAATTCGATACTCAAATCATATTTGCTCGGTTCGGTTTTTATATGATTCGGTTCCTGTATTCAGTCCATATATTATAATATACAGTATATAGTATATTATATTATACTATAATATTTTATTTTTTTTGGTGAACATATATTATACTATAATATTGTGGTATAGTATAGAAGTATTATAAAGTCTAATACTTATATTAATAATATATACTAAAATATATTAGTATTCTTATCATAAAAAAAAATATTAGTATTATAATCTATTAATATACTATAATATACTAGTATAAAAATTAGGCTTAGTTTTGATTCTGAAATTCGGCTCATATGTTGGATCCAAAACCAAACCAAGATCGAATCGATATTGAAATTCAATTCTTAAATCGAATCGAATTTTATTTGATCCAATTTCAATTTTGGTTTTCGATTCTGATTCGAATTTGACACCCTTACCACAAAGGGCACAAACACAATATCGATAAGCAGCTGATGAGAATTGAAGGAACGCTTAACCACTAATCCAATTAATCAAAATCAGTTAGGTGGATCTATTAGCTTGCCCTATAGAAATATACCTTTTCTTTTAAGAAAGGTTTTAGAGGTTACCCATAAGTTTCCATTGGAATCATCTGCACTTGCTTCTTTTAACAAATGAAGAGATTGTGCAAGTTGACCAAAAGCTAACTTTAGATTTGGAGAAAAGGTAAAACATGATTAATTGTAGCATCCATTCCAACGTGGGATAACTAAATGCCTAAAGTACAGTGCAAGAAAAGGAACAGGTGCTGAAGTGAAAGTAGAAGCTACATCTTTTTTAGGAAATTTTACCTTTGCATTGTGCGTAGTGATATAAGATTTCCTTCCACAGGATCCTTAATTTTAGGATGTGTCAGGATGATGTGGTAATTTTGAACCTTTGGATATAAGGGGATGGTTCGACAAACTGTATTTAAACTGAAACCTGACATGTGAGCAGGGCATTTAAGGGTCTACTTGTTCACGATGGGTCTCATGTAAAAGGGGACATCGACATGGTCGTGTAGATTGCATTTATATATGCAAGTTTTTATGCACCATGGGTGCAGAAAAAAATCTGCACCCTATTTACAAATAAATTCACTGCTCCTCTATACCCTATAGACACCATTCTAACCTCTCGATTAAGGATTCTCCCTTGAACATGGATGTGGGAAGACTCCATTTATAAACATTTTCCCAACCAAATAAATGGGTTAGTTTTGTCCCTCAACTTTGATTAAAAACACGTTTCTTCTCAATTTAAAATTGCTCACAGGCTTTCTTACCACTTGTTCCTAAGCTTGCACCTACATCTATATAGATTGAAATCACAAAATCACTCTTCCAAATTGGAATCACAAAAAATAACTCGAGCTCAGAATCATTCATGTAGAATAGAAATGTTGTCAAGGTGCTTCTCTACCTCTATAAATGCAGCTTTGATAATTCACAGTAATTGTGATTAGATACTTTACCATTCTATTACTTGTCTCATGGTCGTACATGAGTAAAAATTCCATGTGATAGAAGACCCAACAATCCTACATCCATCCTAGCCGTAAAATTTTAGTCCCAAATGAGCATATGAAGTGGCTCTAAATAAGAAAGATGTCATTTTCCCTTTGTGGTAATTTTATAATTTTTTAAAGAGAGAAAGAAAGCTACCTGAGTGTGTGTGGTGCGTTGTTTTTGCGCATAGACATAGGGGCATGCGAAATGACCCCCCCCCAATGAAAAGGGAAAAATTCCAGCAGCAACCGGTTTCGGCGATGGAGGGGGCATTTAGGGAAAGCCCCCTCCTATGTTTACATTTCCTAGGGGTGCTACAGTGTTTTGGGTGGGAGCGTGCAATTTTTTGTTTTAATGGGGGCATTTAGCGAAAGCTTATCAAATAGAGGGGTATTTAGGATATTTCCTAGGAGGATGCTGCAGTGTTTCGAGTGGGACCAGTTTCAGTTTTAAGTCATGGAAACATTAAGCCAAAACAAAAGAAAAAGCTCATCAGGAGTAGATCATAGGTGTGTCAATGGGTCGGTTTGGACCAATTTTGATGTGACAATGAGCAAGTCCAAAACATGACCAATAAGAGCACATCGGTTTCAGATCGGTTTAGATTGTGATTCGGTTTGATTTTGATTTCTTATCGATTTCTCTAATTCATTTGTTGTGGTTTCAATTTGGGATCGATTCACCATGTAAATATATTCACAAGTATGTGGGGGAAAAAAATGTGTTGTTTTATGAGTTTGGGGTTGCTGTCGATTCTTAGAGAGAGATCGATTTTTGTTCGATTTCAGTTTCTAAAATTGGTTTCGGTGCAGTCCAATTTGGATCTGGCGTCGCTAAATCCCAATCCGAAACATGATCCAATATATGCTCATATCAGTTTTGATTCGGACCAATTTCGATCGGTTTGGTTCATTCGGACCAACTAGAGACTTCTCATTGGAAGGTTATGTTGGGTGACAGATGCGGCAGTTTAAAGTGGCATCCTCATGTTGGTGATGCACAAGGGTAACATGGGTCGACGTGGACACTTTTAGTATCATTTATTAGGTTTGAGTGACAGTGACTAGTGTCGCACTGTCGCTGCCAAGTGGATCCCCCTTGCAAAGTGGGTTCTGCGTCACCACACTCTCCAATTTTCCAAACAGGATAACTCCGTTTGTATCGCCGACAGCTCATATCAGCTCCCCTATGGATTGCTAGCCGCCAACTCAGTCACGGGTCAATAATACACTGTAACCCTAACAGCCCTAATTCCCACGTTAAACATCATACCACGTCAGCTATAATTCTTTGTGGACCTATTATAAGACGCCAAGTGAGGTTATACATTTATTGCTGAGAAAGTGAGGTGATACAGGTTTTTAATGGCTTCAGCTTTTTTGGTAAATATTTTGTCACCCACTTAAATTCTTTTTGAGGAAAAGATCTTTTTCCCCGGAGTGTGGTTTAGACCAGTGCTCCGTTGAGTCTCTTTTTTTTATTTATATGAAAAATTGTCCTTTGTTTTATGAATGAGAGAAATAGACATATGGGAGTGTTGGCGTAGGTCACATTTTATGATAAAAAATTATATAGATCAAAATTATACTTTGATACTCGGGTGCTTAGCTTAGCAAGTCGATTGAGTTGCACACAGAGAGAGAGAGAGAGAGACGAGCTTCAATTTTACGTGCGTACATTCATTCATGTAGTAGAGAGTTGCAGAAGGTTGACAATTTGCCTAGGTTTCAACCTTGTATAGGAGTTGAAGATGAGCTGCAGAATCCTTGAAGATGTGTTTAAGTCTCAAGAGGGTTTCAATCGAAAACAAATGAAGAGTTACAGTTGAAAACGCAAGAGGAGTTTCAGGTATTCTTGGTTTTGGTATGAGAGGATGTTTTATTGGATTTGCACGGATGACTTTGCCCTAAATTTGATCTTGGAAATGAGGAACATGGGTAATCAAAGTCATTCCTAAATGACTTATTGGATCCGGTTTGTTCTTGGGTACACAAAAACAATCAATTGTACTTTATCAAACATTTTATTCCCTTTTTCTAGTCCCAAATAGAATAAAGAACAAGAAAGCTTTATCTTAAGAGCGTTACCAAACAGGTTCCAACTAAATAATTATTGTTTGTATTTATGTGCTCTTATGACTTTAATTGTTTCATTTATTTTTCTATTTTATATTTTGACCTTTCTTATCATAGGACCGAAAATTGTGTCAAGACAATATAATCAACTTCATATTTTTTTTTTATAATATATTGAATTTTTTTTATTAAAAATATAATGCTATTTTAAAAGATCATTGCTAATAACTCTCAAATACTTATAAAAATTGTAGCATAAAGAATAAAGACTTATTATATAAACTATGATAATCAAAATTTGGAAATGAACATGTTTCGTATAATTACAAGTCACTCATTGTGAATGAATAGGGACGCTGTTGGTTTATTGGAGTGATTTTTCAACAAACATCCACATCCATATAAAGAAGGGATTTTCTGAATGACACCTGCAAAGGTGTATTGAGAATATGTAGTATTCTTTTACTGTTGCTGTCATTTTATCAATATTCTTTTATTGTTGTTGTCGTTTTTTCAAAAACTTTTTAAGTCAATGGTGAAAAAAGGTGTTTTCAAATTAATTTAAAAGTTATTATTATTTTTTTGGTAATAAAAGTTATTACCAATATATCATTTTCAAGAGGAAAAAAATGTGTCATACGAAGAGGGAAAAAAAAGATAAACTACGATTTGATTTATGGTGTCAACGAGAAAATTCCTTATATAATAGCTTCCATTTTATAAAAAATAATATATTTATAGCGAATATTGTTACACTAATCTTCTTGTTTGAAGTTAGAATCCTAAATTTGGTAGTCCTGATTAGGTATGTAAATGGTTATCTGAAAATCCAAATCCGCATTCGTATCTGTTTAGGGACATCCATAAAAAATTGAATTACTCTAATAAAAATCCGTCAAAAAAAAATTAAATACTTAATAATAAAAAATTAAGTAAATGATAATCTTAAGGGGTTTTGAAGCTTCAACAAGTTTTAGAATATGAGGAAAAGAGAATCATGATTTAAGAGATATGGATTGAGAGTGAATTGTATCTGTTAGGGGGAAGAAGGTCCGGGTTACACAAGGCTGAGATGTAAACGGATGGTCAAATATCTGAATCCATTTGAATCCGTTTAGAGGTATTCGTATTTGACCAGAGAATATTCGAATCCGATCACATCTGATCCGTATCCGAGTCGAATCGGATCCGTTTACATCCCTATTCCTAAGTCTTGACTCTTGACTCCTAAACAAGTAAACCATTGAAACTTTTTTTTTAATCCATTTTAAAAGACTTTTAAGGTTCACATGATTGTGATTATACTATGGTTTTGACTTTTAACTAGGAAATGCATGAGCAACGACGTAACCCACATGGTACATGCATAATTTTTTATAGTATGCCCATTTATTTAATTATCATCATTTAATGATTAAGTTCCCTTAATTATTTAAATAATTCCCTATTTGTTTCCATATATTTATCAACCGTAGATGGATCCGATCGGTTCATGGAAGCGATGATTTGATTTTAGACAATGGTTTGATCACCCAAAGTTGAGCTAGCCATCTCACCAACCATTTCAACATTGTTCGAGGAATAGGGTTTTAAAGAGCAGAAATGCAGAATCGGTATCCAGACTGGTTCCGGCCGATTTTGATTAGAATCGTCAAGAATAGGTCGGAATCAGTCAAATTCTGCCCTAATCGTAAAAATGCAATAAAGATCAGCAAGAGTCATATTGGCCTCAGCTGATTGTATCTCGAGTTTTAAAACCTTATCGATCAAGGAAGCAAAATTGGCAACAAAATCGGTGGAGATTTTGATTCTACTAGGATCCACTAGAATCAACCTGAACCCTAGAAAAAAAAACCGAGTTTAGAAATCGGTCCAATGCTGTAATCGATCTCTGCTGATGCCGAAATGTGGCTATCAATTCCAAAAAAAATAATAATATGGTAAAATTTGCACCAAATTGGTATCAGTCGCTATTGGCCGATTCGATTAACCCGATACCGATTTACAAAAACCCTGGTCCGATGATGTCAAAGTGATACCTAACTGTTCTATTCGTTAAGATGGTTGGTGATGTTGAGTCGTGTGACACAGCTGTTTGTCCAATATTTCCAAAAATAGAAGAGAAAAAAATTAAAAAGTTAGATAAGGGTGCTATTGGCCGATTCGATTAAACCGATGGTTGGTGATGTTGAGTCGTGTGACACAGCTGTTTGTCCAATATTTCCAAAAATAGAAGAGAAAAAAATTAAAAAGTTAGATAAGGGTGCTATGGTAAATTGACCAGCTAATCAACCTACCACAGAAAGGGATCCAAGTATCGAACTCTAAGCATCATCATAATTCATAAACCCGCCCAACTTCTTCCAACTCACCCATTCATTAATCTCCACGTGACATGGCAGGCCATGGTGGAAGTAGACTTCTGCTTGGCACTTGCTCTCGGATGCTTACCTTAACGTGTGGGCAACCCATGCTTAGCTGTCAATGAAAAACACTTTCAAATTTCTACGTGGATATCTCCCATTGGAGTAATAAATAATTCCTTACTTATTACTCATGTGCTTAAATTGTTAATATATAGCTAGCTATACACCACTGATCCAACTGTCAATATTACCACAAACCCCAAAACCAGAGAAAGCCAGACTGAAACTGTCGGCAGCGGAGAGGGGGTGCCGTACATTTGTTTACGCTAAGAGAGAGAGAGAGAACAAAAACAAATACAAACCAGTCGAGTTCCGAATCTTCACTTTACAGTGGTGGAGAAGAACTGAAGAAGAAAAAGAAGATGATAAGGAAACGCTTAAGCTTTAATGGCGGACTAAGCGAGAGCTCGACAACGACGACGTCAACGTCCAAGGAGGAAGAAACCAAGTGGGAGATGCGGCCAGGAGGAATGCTGGTGCAGCAACGATGCGAGAAAAACGATTCTTCTGCTCCGATCCTGGGGCTAAGGATCGCTTACGGTGCTCTCCGTTACGAGATCTCTATTAATTCTCAAGCCACTTTTGGTAAGTCTTACCGATCGATGGATCGATACCGATCTGGGATTCTCTGATTGTTCGGGGCATTTTGGTTACTTTGAGAGGGGTGTTGTGTTGATGCAGGGGAACTGAAAAAACTTCTAGCGGCGGAGACGGGAATGCAACCGGCGGAGCAGAGTTTGTTGTACAGAGGAAAAAAGAGAGAGAACGGAGAGTACTTGGACATGTGTGGTGTGAAGGATCGATCCAAGGTGGTGATGATGGAGGATCCGGCGAGCAAAGAGAAGAGATTCCTGGAGATGCGTAGGAATGCGAAGATCCAGAGCGCTCATCGTGCCATTTCTGACGTCTCTATGGAAGTTGACAAGTTAGCTGATCAGGTGAATGACTCATGCCTGACTCTCTTTTACTTCATTTAATCAATTCCCATCTCTGCTTGGTCCACACGGTTTTCTATCCGGGTTCCCGGGTGGGCCATACTATTTTAGACATATTGGGGGGGGAGGGGTGGAGAGGTGAGAGTTTCGTCCTCCCACCGGTGATGCTAGATTGAACTGTTATGGTTACTGTTGTTGTGTCGGTGGTCATAGGTGCGCGTTTCAAAGCTGTGGTGGCGGGGAGGGGACCTTGGCCTTGGGGAAGGGAGACGAATCCAATGGGGTCCTGGTGGACTGTGGATCGATCATATTAAATTATTGAAGTGGGGCCCAGGCCCAGCAGATTTATCATTAGGAGTTTGATTTTATTTCAATTTTCAATACAGATGTGAAGCACTTTGGCACGTGCTTCTCTTTTGGTTTAGTTGTGGAAGGAACTTCTAATAATCTGACTTTAAGCATTAAGAACCAAAATGATCTTCTCTTTTTAATAATGTTGCAGTAATGGTCATAAAGTACTGAATTTTGTTATTTTTTTTTCTCTGTTTGAGAAGGTTTCTGCAATTGACAAGTCAATTGCAAATGGGATTAAGGTGCCAGAAGTTCAAATAACAACTTTGATTGAGATGCTGATGAGACAAGCAATCAAACTAGATAGTATCCCCACAGAAGGAGATACCTCTGCTCAAAAAAACTTGCAGGTTAGCTTTGCCTTCATCCCTATCTTTCTATTTTCGTTGCACATTACCTAGTTCCCATGATGGAGAGTTGTTTATAGTTTGTAACATAGTTTTAAAATTGAAGACTCTTAAATCTAAGCTAAAACATATTAGAAAAAGTGGGTAATTCTGGTTAAACCAGGTCAACCAGGTCAGGATTTTTGAAATTATGCTTCTTAAGTATGCAAACCTGGATTGGTAAAGGCTAGGGGGTCCATCCAAGATTTAAGTTTAGTTTAAACCTGTCTTTTCATCTGCCGAAAATTGGTCATTGACCCACTAGCCATTGAGGAAAATTAAAAATTAAATAAATAAATAAAGAATTTATGATGAATCTTTGGGCTTAACTATAACTCCAAGTGGGTAGCTCACGAGTTCAAATCTCCTTAGGGCATATCTAGGGGTGTAAATGAATAGCTGAAATCCATTTTCGTATCCGTTTTTATATCCATTTAGTCCTATCCGAATCCGTTCGAAAGCTAAATGGATGCACATAGGAATAGGCTATAGCTATCCGAAAAGCTATATTTACTTGTAAACGGATAAAATATCTGATCCGTATCCGTTTAGCACTATTTGAATCCGTCCAAAAGCTAATCGGATGCGGATGCGGATATAGCACTATCCAAGCCAAATTCGATCCGTTTACATCCCTAGGCATATCTACCTTTAATTAATAAATAAATAAATAATCCATTGAAGGACCATGATTTGGCCCACATGGCCTTCATGCCAAAGGAGGAAGAGCATCGGCAGCGGATTTAAAGTTGGATTCATGATATTGGGGATTGATGGTTGATGACAACATGGTATAGGAAGCATGGTTTGAGGAATTGGTATCGGATCGGTTGATTCGTATCAGCATCGACCAATTTGGATCGATCGGATTGGATCAGTATATGATCCAAGTACCAATATAGATTCCTTGACCAGGATCAGCCAAGAATCTGTATCAACCACGGTGGATACTAATCCGATCCAACTTTTTCCGCTGATCTGATACCGATTTCTCATTCCAAAGTCGGGGAAGTAACCTCCTCATGATGACTATCATTGGTCTTGGATAAGTGTCCGAGAGGAGAGTAATACTGACCCTGGATGAGTAGGTGTTTCTTTCACCATAGATGAATACATTGAAGGTGAAGACAACTACTAGTACAATTGGCCGTAGACCTATTAGTAGGTAGCAAATGATAATGATCCAAGAGATCATGGTATCTTTTTTTGGGTGAATGAGATCATGGTATCTTACTTGTACCAAAGTAATATTATAATGAAGGCTGGCACCCAAGAAGCTCAACTAACCTAACCTAAAACTAACACAAACTCAATAACCAACAAAGCAACAATACATAAATTGGGAATTAGTGAGAGTATTAACATGAAGGTTTACCCAAAAAAAAAATAGTATTAACATGGAGGAGTTGGTAAGGTTTCTATGGTTATTGTTTTCATCCACCCCCAACCCATCATCTAAATAAGAACAAAGTAGCAAGTACCTTCACCTACTTTCTCATAAAAAAAAAAAAGTACTTTACCTACTTGCTCTCCAAAAACCACTAACATAGATATACCAAAAAAAGAGTGAAACTATTAGAATTAAAGAGAGTAATTTTTTTTGGGGGGTTCCATCCCATATAATTGCCCAATGGGACTTTAACAAGAGTTTCAAATGTGAGAGGAGAGTGATCCCTTGACCTCCTGGGGGCATTAACTCTACTAGTAAGCCACCGATGAACAGACCAAGCAGCTATTCACCTCATGCTTAATTTGCTCATCCAATTTTTAATCCACATCCTCAATAAACAAACAAATAAATAAATAAATTATCTCACACGCACATACACACCCTCCAAAAAAAAAAGGGTAAGTTACACGTCACCCCCTACTTTTCAAACGAAACTCAGATCACCCCTGGTTTTTTAAAAAACTCAAATCACCCCCTCTACAGTAACAGTGTTAGTCTGCTGTTAGTTATTGGTGTGAAAGGATTATTTTACCCTTGTACTAAAACATTAGAATTAAATTTACAATACTACCCTTCCTTCATCTTCAACATTGGTCAAGGGTAGTTTAGGGATTTAAATTTATTTAACTGCCTGACATCATCATGTAACAGCATAAAACTAAAGATAGGGACTAATTTGTCATATTGGGGTTTAAACCAGGGGGTGATTTGAGTTTTTTCAAAAACAAGGGGGTGATTTGAGTTTCGTTTGAAAATCAGGGGGGTGATGTGTAATTTACCCAAATAAAAATCATCATCATCATTCAAGCTATCTTATTCCAATGAGAGATCATATTCATGAATCACAATCATTCATCGGAAATTTAGATGCATGATTTTGTGAATGAAGTTACATGATACATTTCTTATATTATTACTTTACTCAAGAGTTGTTCAATGAATCTGTTGATTCGGAATCACGGGATGAGTAGATTTCATTCTTTTTTATTTAACCTTATCCATTATCTTCTTAGGAAATCTACTTTATACTTTGATTCAATCAGCTAATTTGTTTCTTTTATTAGTGTTTATGTGGCTATTGAAATGAAGAGAATTTTATTAAAAATAAAACTTGATGGTATTTTGCAGGGAAAGAGAGTGCAAAAGTGTGTTGAAAACCTAGATGTGCTCAAGATCTCAAATGCAAGAGTAAAACCTGTAGTCGTCACTACCAAGTGGGAGACCTTTGATCCTCCTACTACTACTCAATGGGAATTTTTTGATTGATTTTTTTTTTTTTTTGTTTTCTCTCTTCTTCACTTTGCCCATTCATTTTTATGTACTTATTCTTAGAAAACTTAAAACAAGTTATTCTAGTTGTACTTTATAATCCTCTTAACAAGCTCTCCAAATAAGCTATTCTCTACTTGATTGATTGGAAGAATGGAAGTTTTGATGAAGACTCAAGCCATTGCAATGTTGTTAGGAATAATAATAAAAACCTGCTCTCTCTCTCTCCCTCTCCTTTTCCCTCCTCTATTTTCTCTGTCATATATTTGTAAGCATATTAATGAATGATATTATGTATTGTAGAAATATATTTACTATATTTTGTCTTCCTAAATAGTTTTGTATACTAGTATATATATCTTTTATACATTAATACATGTATGTCTAGTTAGCCTATCAAAATTTGGAATTATTTCTTTTTTAAACTTCATGTAGGGCTTACCAACCCCAATTCATCTGGAAAATATCAGTCCAGTCCAACCTTACATGCGATAGAAACCATGGTCAAATAAGAATTTTTATCACCTGTGGTTCTCCTGTCCGGTACGGTTTCTTAGTGCCTCTAATAAAACGGGGTGGATCCTACCTGGGCAGTGTGTTCGGTCAGGGAGTGGAATGGTCATTTCAGCCCCCCTTATGAGAGGAATCGCATAATCGTACCAGTTAACGAACCTAAGGGGATAAAGGTCCGTCAAATAAGGGTTAAGTGATTTCTTTGAAAGGTTTGTAAATAACTCAAGGTGAAAACAAAGAAAAGAGATGACACATAAAACACAACTTCTAATAATCGAATTCTACACCATGGTTGAGTTTGGCATACAATTTTTCTCAATGAAGATAATAGTATCATTTCACATGTATAAACAAAAAATGTGTTTGATATTGAAATCTTTTGATAATGATACAATAATATGTTATTTTTAAATTATTTTTAAAAATTCTTTTATACGCTTATCTTAAAAAAGCACACATCTGCTAGTTAGATCAGCCAGGATTACGAGAAAAAATGAATTAGGAGGTTGTGATTCGAGAATTTAAAGGTCAGCCTTTTTGAAAAGTCTGAGGTAGCTGAGTTCGATTCTACCCTCGTTGGAGAAGCCCTTGCTGTAAGGAATGGTATGTAACTGCGTCAAATATCGCATCAAAATCGATTCAGTCCAACCGAAACTGGACAGAATAGGCCAATTGACACTTTATGATGTCTTGCTTGTGGATTTCAGCGACTCAGTTAAAGCCCATTCCTACATAGCATAGGTCTCAATTAGATAGATCCTAAGGAAAAGATTAGAATGTGGTTGGAAAAAAATAAAAAGGAAAAGAGTAAATTACATGGACCTCTCCTGTAATTATTCTTAATTCAAAAAACACCTTTGATACTTTAAAAACTACAGTCGACCCTAGAACGTTAGACTCTGTTAAGTTGAATATTGAAATGACCCTACTACCCTTATACCTAAAAGACTTAAAAATCCTGAAATGACCCTACTACCCTTACACCTAAAACACCTAAAACATCTAAAACCTTTCAGCTTCCTTGCTTTGACCTACGCACGTACGATTTCACGGTTTGATTTCCTTTGTCTTCCCTCAACACAAAAACAGAAAACCCTCTCATAAGTGAAGAAAGAAAGCACCCAAATGCCGTACAACTTTGCTAACTCTGAATGGATAGAAGACGATGCAATCGCAGTGACACCAGAATTAGTAGAATTAGCACAAGATTCTGAAGAAGAAGAAGAAGAAGAATCAGAAGGATGAAAGAGATGAGAATTACGTTCCTCCCGTAAGAATGGAAAGGTTTTCACAGAACCATTCTTCAAATTCCGTTAAGGCACAACAGAAGTAAATGTCTCGACTCCTCAGGTTCCCCAAAACGCAACTAAAGTTGTCGATGTCGAAGATTACAGACAGAGAGAACAAGGAGAAGACAGCAATGGGTCTTCTCCTTCCTTCTCCACCTCTCCACGTTTTCTCTTCTCTCACTTGAGTGAAAATGAGTGAAATGAGAGTGGAGATCTTCATCGTTGGCCAAGAGAGTTGAAAGGGAAGAAATTGATGACGGGGAACTGCCGTATTGGTACGATGATGGTGCAATCCATCGCCCCACCTCTACCCCCAACCCCTTTTCTTCATCCCTTTCATCCCAATTCACCTCGGTTCCATGATTCGCAGCATAATCAATAGAGAAGGGTTGGGCTTCTTTTTACCCTTTTTCTTTTTCCCCTGCTACTCTGAAATCCAGATGGATTCAAAGATCCAAAGGTGATTTAATGGAACATAGGAAGGGTTTGGGAAGAAGAGATTGAAAAAAAAAATCAATTTAGGGTGTGAACACGCCATGAACGAGAGAAGGGTCGAAGCTCTTTCTCAGAGACTTCTCTCGTCCTCTAGCATGTGACTCCCTTCTCTTCCTCTTCCTCTCTATCTCTAACCTTTTAAACTGCAATTCAGCTCTTAAACAGATCAACTACAGAGAATCTCCAAATTGAGAAGACATTAACATCAGAGTTGATTAGAAATTGAAGAAACAAGTTTACATTTTTCATGGTTTATTCCCATACTTGGCCTTAATTCATCACCGAATTTCTTATCCAGGTCTTATAGAGATATAGAACTCTTAGGGCATCTGTTCTTGATTTGCAGATTAGTGGTGGTGTGGGAGTAATACAGGCTGTGGAAGATAGGAAATTCACACGAAAATCATGTTAGCATTTCTTTCTTTCTTTGTTTTTTCCTTTTTTCCTTTCTGGAGAAGCAATTTTCACAGGGGTGGGGACTGGTGCTTGCAATGATGGCGATTGCAGCATGGCAGCAGCTGCTGGTGCCACCATGCCAGGGATGTGGTTTTGTGAGGAAGCGGGGTGGGGTTGGATTGCAGGGGTGGAGGTGGGGGGCGGTGGATTGGGATGAAGAACAGGGGTTGGGGCTGGGTTGCAGGGGTGGAGGTGGGTTTACAGTCTTACGATGGGTGGTGGCGGAGGAGGAGGAGGAGGAGGGGGTAAGGGTAAACATACGGGCAAAAGGGTAATGTAACTTTCAGGTAACGTTAACTTAGTCAGTATAAATTTATTTCTTTTATGACCGTCATCACTTAACAATAGCTCACTAACAAAGTGGGGTCGAGTAACCAAGTTTGTGCAATAGGGGAGGCTTATGAAGTTTTTACAAACATAGCGGTGTTCCTTGAATTAAGCATAGTTACAGGAGAGATACATATAATTTACTCAAAAGAAAAAGAAAAAATTACATGATTAGCTATTTTTGGATTTTCATTTACAAAACTGTCCACCCTATGTTTGAGTTAACAAAAATAGTCAAAAACAAGTTTAGTTTTATAAAACTAGACAAAACAGTGACTCTCCTTCCTTCCTTGACAGTTCTCCTCTGAAAAAATCTCTTTTTTTTTCCTCTGTTACTTGGGGTAGCAGAGAATGGCGGTGGCTGGGACAAGAGTAGGATTGCAGGGAATGGAGGATGCCTTGGCGAGAAGGCAATGACAAGGGTAAAAATGTCTAAAAAAGTTAGTGTGGGAGGGAGAGACACTATTTTGTCCTGTTTTGTAAACCTTAACTTGTTTTTATTTATTTTTATTAACTCAAACATAGGGTGGACAGTTTTGTAAATGAAAACCCAAAAGTAGCTAATCATGTAATTTTCCCAAAAAAAAAAAAGAAGAAGAAGAGAATAGTACGATGAAAACAATAGAAAATGAAAAGCCAGTGACTCAGCAAAAGTAGGGAAAAACTAAAGAAAGAGAGAGGGATTTGGATCCTCCACTACTGAGCTATTCGACAGAACCGTGCTGTCCAGACACGACACTGCATGTAAAGATCACCTTACCTCCACTCGGGTAAGACGAAAATTACACGCAACATCGTGTCTGGGCAGCACGGTCCTGCCAGCAGCTCGGCAATAGGGATCCAAATACAAGAGAAAGACAACACTGTTTTTTTCTTTTAAAAATGTTTAAAAGAAAAAGAAATACATTCGATGAAAGCATTAGAAAATGTAAAACGAATGACTCAGCAAAAGTCAGTGAAAAGCAAAAGAAATAGAAAGACAACACTGTTTTTAGAAATGAAAGTTTGTTTTTTCGTTTTTTTGAGTAAAAACGAAATGAGAGCATTTCGTGATCTGGTCGGTGTGCAGCCTCACACAGCCAGGAGTTGACCGTCCTACCCCAACCCCACCGGGCAGGTTGGTCATTCCGCCCCCTGCCTGTGTGAGGCTGCACGTGGATTGCATGGGCAGATGGCGGCAAAGAATCCAAATTGCGAAAATAAAAGACAACATTGTCAGGGTGTACAGCCCTCTCAAAGTTTTTCCACCCCTGATACTTCCCTTGTTGGGGCGCCGGGTTTCAGGAATCGGTATGAGACATGTGATTTGGATCGTCTTAGACTCTTATATCAATCTAAATCGGTCATTTTTGTCCTTGGTTTTAATTTAAAAAAAATATATATATATATATTACTTTTTTACCTTCGATTTGTATCGATCCACTGATATGGGATTCACTCCAAAATTAGGATCGGGGTCTATCAATATTGATACGGATCGATCAATTCCGCTGATCTGATACCACCATAGTACGACATGTAGATACCAAGGCACATTGGGTAGAGCATGATGATACATTGCTCTATTGTCAAGTAATTAATAAAGAAAAGGTTCGAGTTTCCCTTCAGCCACAATGAATGGGATCCATTCACTACGGGGGAGAGAGTATCAGGAGGGTATTTTGGAAAGATACTAATTAAAACTTAGGAGGGGTTTGTGATCCTTAGGATAATGATTTTCATTCACTGGCTGGTGGAGGGAGATTTATTTGTTCAAAAGAAAAAGAAACTAGAAAACATAGATATAAACAAGCAAGAGCAATCAATGCACGAGGCTCCCGCCATTGCCGGGGGTTCCGGCAAGGATCCTAATATATGCTGACTTAGAGATTGTTTCCATACCAAAACCGTGATCACAATGGAGCAATCTTACCATTGCAGCAAGCAAAACACCCATAAAAATAATTAAAAAAAAAAAATGCTTTAGAACTTGTAAGTACAATAATGCATGCAAACAAGGAAAGTAAACAGTCTAAAAAGCTGCAAACTTTGATGTAGTGGAGAGTAAATTAAGTAGAACAATCTGATAGAAAGATCCAATGAAAAAGTGCAGTAGTAGAACCTCCCCCATTCTCTCATAGAAAAAAATTGGCCAGAACAGAACACCTTCTTCACTTGAAGGCATCATCATCAAGTGAACCCACAATATAAATGTGATCTCTGTTACATCCGCAGAGATTTCTAACAAGAAATTAATTAACAGTTCATAGATGGCAAAAACTAAGATCAGCTTAAAGCTTCTGGTAGACGAGCAGAAACAAAGTCCTCTTGGCAGAATCTGGAAAGGACTTCGTTGATTTCCTCTTCAGCCTCCTGAGATTGCCTGTTGGCACCATAGTAAGACTCCTCACCGCATCTCAAAAGACGACTGGCTGTATTGGCAATCTCTATTCCAGCATAGATAATCTAGACAACCTTTACATGCAACCAAACATCGATAAATCTCTGCTTTTGCAACCTAAGATTGATTCTTCTTGTGGCAATGAAATGCAAATGCTGCTTATGCCACAGAGTGACTACAGCAAAGATGAGTTTGGAATACGAAGGCTGTTTATGCAGAGTGACTGCAATGACGACTATATGCCGAGTGACTTGGAAGGCAATGGAAAGTACTCACAGAGTACTGTTGAAGCAATGAAGCCGTCGAACTATTTACTGTTGTTCTCGGCGTCATGGCTTGACGTGTTGGAATTATGTGACCAATATGAAAGGGGCTTCCTGTGGTTGTTGTGGAGGGAAGATGACGGCTGAGATACGTTTCGTTGGTACTGGTGGTTGTTCTTCTTCTATTGGAGCCAGAGGAGGAGGAGGAGGGTATGTGAAGGAGGTGGTGACGTATATGATTACTGATGATTTGGAGGTGAAACCAATGTCTACCATCTCTAGTATTACCATTCTTAATAGGTATGGTGTCAAGGATGTTGGAGCCTTGGAGGATAGGGTCGCTCATCTCACAAGGAAAGAGGTACTCTGTTTTTCTCTGTTTCTCACTCTCTCACAAAGACGTTTTGCTTTACTGTGTAAGCAGGGATTGGATTTGTTGAGGGCATTATTGCGATCCAAGTCAGTTCTTACGGATGTCTTCCTTAAGAAGGGGGTTAAGTTTAATCCATGTTCTTCACCAAAGACAGAACCTACACAGTGACTTGTATGTTTTTGGGTTGGATTCATCATCATCATCATCATCATCATTTTCTTCTTCTTTGATTGTTTGTGGTGGTATTCGTTCAAGTTTCTGATTTTGTGGTTTGAAATTAGACTCTCTTTGATATGGTTTATGTTTGTATTTTCTGACATACTAAAAGTGGCTGAAGAGCTCTTTATAATTTGCCTCAATTGTAAAATTATTGTTATTTACGGGCGAAGGTAACGAGGATGTGCTGTAACTTAGGTTTCAAAAATTGGTGAATTGAATTGGTAATCGACTGACACCAATACTGATTTTCCATACAGTCAATTCTAAGGAAGAAACTCCAATATATTAATAGCCTTTTCCTTTCAAGAAATTTGTTGGCGAAATGGGTTTATTTCGCCAGCAAACCCATGCAATTCTATGCAGAGTTTGTCGACGATTCTTTAGAAAAATCATAGATGCATGTTAGCTCATTTCAGCAATCATCGATATATATCGATTTTGCTAGTCATTGATATCGATATCGTATCAATACCATATCGATAGCACGATACGAACAAGATGTAAAATGGTTAGAATACTCATTTTTTAAGAAAATTCAGGAGCAATTTGACTAATATCGAATCAGTTTTAGGTATTGCCGATACCCGTTCCGATACCGTGCACTAAAACCGTGTTAGTAAACCGCTCGTAAAAGAGCCATGACACATTCACATTCACGCCTTCAAGAGTTTGTTAGTCTTTAGTCTCTGAGTCAACCCCACCAGAACGACCTATTTTAGAAGAGTTGATAAAATCATGTGAAATTAGGCTCTCTGAGTCGAAGATGATCTAATGCAAACAAAGCAACTCATCATCTCCTTTCACTCATCTTTTCTGCACAGTTTCTCATCGTCAGCATTAACATATTACAACTCCAGAAATTCCCTGCTCTTCTCCTGTTTCTGCACACTAAGCCCTCCAAAAACCTCTAAATCCTACACGCTCAAGAAGTGCATTGCGCTCTTGCTGACATGTGCCTCTTCCAAATTCAGATTGAAGCAGATCCATGGCTTCTCCATCAGGAATGGTGTTCCTTTCACCGACCCGGACCTTGGGAAACACCTCATCTTCACCTTGGTTTCTCTTTCAGGTCCCATGTCCTATGCCCACCACATCTTCTCGCAAATCCAAAACCCAAACATATTTACTTGGAATACCATGATCAGAGGGTATGCTGAGAGTGAAAACCCTGCACCAGGCATTCAATTGTACCGTCAAATGCAGATTTCCTCCATTGAACCTGACACCCACACCTACCCTTTTCTTCTCAAGGCCTGCGCAAAGCTGCTGACCGTCAGAGAAGGTGAGAAGATACACTGCACTGTCATAAGAAATGGGTTTGAAGCATTGGTCTTTGTTCAGAATACTTTGGTTCACATGTATGCTGCCTGTGGGTTTTATGAGAGCGCGCACAAGTTGTTTGAGTTAATGCCTGAAAGAAACCTCGTGACATGGAACTCTGTGATTAATGGGTTTGCTCTTAATGGGAGGCCCAATGAGGCTCTGACGCTTTTCAGGGATATGGGCTTGGAGGGTGTTGAACCAGATGGTTTCACCATGGTTAGTTTGCTCACTGCTTGTGCTGAGCTTGGAGCTTTGGCTTTGGGTAGGAGGGCTCACGTGTACATGCTGAAGGTTGGTTTGAACAGTAACTTGCATGCTGGGAATGCCCTTGTAGACCTCTATGCAAAATGTGGGAGCATTAAAGAGGCACATAGAGTATTTTTTGAGATGGAGAGAAAGAATGTTGTCTCTTGGACTTCTTTGATTGTTGGCTTGGCCGTTAATGGGTTTGGCAAGGAAGCAATTGAGCTCTTTGTGCAGCTGGAGAGGGAGGGATTGGTTCCCACTGAGATTACCTTCGTTGGGGTCTTGTATGCTTGCAGTCATTGTGGAATGGTGGATCAGGGATTTGAGTACTTCAAGAGGATGAGGGAAGTATATGGGATCATGCCTAAGATAGAACATTATGGTTGCATTGTTGATTTGCTTGGTAGGGCAGGGTTGGTACAAGAAGCACATGATTTTATTCAAAATATGCCACTGCAGCCCAATGCTGTTGTTTGGAGGACTTTGCTTGGCGCTTGCACCATTCATGGGTATTTGGCCTTAGGAGAAGTTGCACAAGCACACCTTGTCCGATTAGAACCCAAACATTGCGGCGACTATGTGCTGCTTTCCAACTTGTATGCGTCTGAGGGGAGGTGGTCAGATGTGCAAAGGGTAAGGAGGAAAATGTTGAGGGAAGGAGTGAGGAAAACCCCTGGTCATAGTCTTTTTGAGCTAGGGAACTGTGTGCACGAGTTTGTCATGGGTGATCGGTCTCACCCACAAAGTAAGGAGATATATGAGAAGCTTGAAGAGATCACAAGGTTATTGAAGTTGGAAGGTTATGTGCCCCGCACGGTGAATGTGCTTGCAGACATAGAGGAGGAGGAGAAAGAGAATGCACTATGTTATCATAGTGAGAAGATTGCAATTGCTTTTGCTCTGATCAATACCGCTCCTCGGACCCCAATTAGGGTTGTGAAGAACTTGAGGGTTTGTGCAGATTGCCATTTGGCTATTAAGCTCATCTCGAAGATTTTTGATCGAGAGATTGTCGTTAGGGATCGTAGTCGATTCCACCATTTTAGAGATGGATCTTGTTCTTGTGGGGATTATTGGTGAAAGATATTTATTATGGGTTAATTTTGTTTGTTGAGTGAACTTGGTAGGGTCAATGCCAAAGATAAGCAGTCCTATTCAAAAAGAACAGAAGGAAGAATTTAATTAGTTGGACATTTTACTGTGCCATTGTATAATTTATAAGAAGGAATTGTCATGCCAAAGATATGCACATTTCTCTTTTTCTTGTTTTCGTTTTTTTTTCTTCCACTTAATCATTGCCAAAATGTGTGCTAACCTTTGAAAAGAATGTAATTAGTTGGACATTTAAGATTAGTGGATTCGAGTTGAACTTCATCTAAATATTTTTTAAGCATCGGCACCAACAATTCCACTGTCTGCATCCATCTGTGCATCATGTTTGGATAATGCATCTCAGGGTGGGTATGCCAAAATCCCAATGGGATGCCAACTTAGATGTTACCGGTTTTTGGAAAGTGGCAAGGACTATTGACCCAAATTTTTGAGACCCACTTGGCTACTTGGACCACAACCTAAGCTGCACAATTTTGGATCCTAGAGAGGATAGGAATGAAAATTGCTTTGATAAAAGCTGACGTGAGACCTCTACCCTTCTGAAAACAACTGAAGGAAAAGTTGCCAGGTTGAGCAAAATTTAAGCTGGAGGTGAGAAAGCCAGTGAATTTCACAGCATTCTTTCAATTCCATGCAATATTTCTCTGTTCTCTCTTAGCCCTCCTCTCAACATTTTGTCTATCAATCAAAATGGTAGCACTGAAATGCTTTGAAAATGGCAGATTAACTCTCGTCTATCATTTATAAGTTGTTTGATCTACTTAAGTCATGCCTGAATCTTTTCCTTTTCTTTTTTCTCCTAACTCTTACTGGTTTGGTATTCTTTTCACTGCAAAAGATATTTCTGGTTACTCAGCATTTTGAATCCGTTCTTAGTATATTTCATATGTTATTGTCAATCTTCATTTAAAAAATGTTGATCTGAAATCTTGGCTTGGCTTATTGTCAGTTGATTTTATTTAGATATCCATACCTTCTGTTGACCAATTGCTTCATTCAGCTTACCTTTTATCGATCTGTTGTTTTATTATTATTTTTTTCTTCTTCCCTGGAGAACTGTATTTGAGCTGCCAAGTTATTCTTTATCTGTACAAAAGTTAAAGGAAAAGGCTTGTCTTAAGAGAAGAAATGGTTGAGCATCTGATTTTTCGTAATATCCATTTGCAGCATAAGCTTGAGGTTGCTGGCAATTTTTACTCATGTGCAATCCTGCGTTCTACAGGTAAGATCCGTTGATTTAATATGCGCCTCATTTTATTTATAATGAAATAATTTAGTGCATCAATTATCTGTTTGTATCTCTGTTCTGTTATGCTGTTCATGTACTTTGAAATTCATCTAGTCAGATCAAGCTACCCAAGTTAATCATGTTCATTTCGTTTCACCTCCTGTTTCGTTTCGGACATGTCAAAATTACCGAAATAAGCCAAATTTCGGCAAAATTTCAAATTATAGTGTTGACACCTTACTTCTGATTGAGGGAAACAAATAATGGGGATGAGGATGTGGGCGTGTTTATTATCAGCATAATGAAGGTGATCCAGTAATGGATACCCTAGAACAGTTCCTTTTTGTACTGAAGAAAAGATGATGAGGCCACCAGCACAATGACGGATGCTATAAGTATTCAATTAGATCCAGAAATTAGATGACTCAGAAGTAAAGCTCGTTCAGAACTGGGAAACTTGTCTTGGTTGTGTCAAACGACTCAAACCAAGCTCTTGATGTAGGTGTTTAATCAGATGCACAAACCATGGTTGCTATGGGAGCCCAATGCAAGTGTAACATTTGGACAAAGGTATGCTGAATCCAGGTATGTTCAAGATATATGTCCACTTAAGACTGTTATGTTCCTCCACATGTGTTTTCTATTATTCCTTAAACTTCTTTTCTGAGAAAATGTCTTTAACATGCTAATAATCAAATCCATCAATCTGTTGGTGCATACATTTGATCAGCTTGACTCAATTATTTCAGATGTGGGAACTGGTTTTAGCTCACAAGTTTTCCAGCTTTGTTTATACTATGCCAGCATGAAATGTATTTTATCTCAAAAAATTTCATACAGGGTAATGTAATTGTGAAGATGCTGCAGCTATCAATCTTAAAATTGAATTAGCAAGAAGTACAACAATTTCTCCCCAAAAGGATTTGATGTAACCAGTGCAGTGCATTGCATTGTTTATCTGTTAATTTATTCTCAATTAAGTAGCTTTTGATGCCATGCTATGAGCCACAGTTCAAGTAACGTCCAAATGTGAAGAAATATATTGAAACTTAGACAATATACTATAAATCTCCATATGAGAAGGTTAGAGCATCCATGGAATGAATCCCAAATCATTTTTCGGATATGCAGCAGTTCAATAGGTCCAATTGAGCCCCTGCTTATGGACTCTCCAGTGTCCCCTTGATGTTCTTTCACTGGGGCCCCATCTGCTCCAACACCTCATTGAGGAGATATCATAGTCTCCAACATTAACATTTATTGCACTTCCATTTTCCAACATTGACAGGTTCTCATCATCTCGAATATGGCAAAAGGCGAATACCCTTTGATGTGCTCCTGGGGTGACTTCAATTTCTCCAGTCTTTCGTGAAACCTCTGGCTCCTGTATTTTCACTTAATTTCCAGAGTCTTCTGTGGAACCTTGTCGTCCCTTTTTTCCCTGCGAATGCCAATTTTTTCAAGCCACACAATGTCATTTCTTCCAAAAGGGTGGTACTCAAAATCCACCCAGAGAAGAAGTCCAACGATCTCAAAGTCAGGATTGGGAAGGTGAGCCCCCTCCATTTCAAAAGTGCCAACCCTTCTTTTTAATTTATGCATCCTCAAATCTTTAAATCGGTCAGGGATTGCACCCCCAGGAAGAGTGAGATGTTCTATATGCCCGTACACATCCTGTAACAGAAAGAAAGATGACTAGGTAAACTGACAGTTGACTGTGATGCTTAAACACAAACACACACACACACGGATCACCTGGAAAAGTTTGTTCCTCAGAGTATCACCAAGACTAGTGCTACATCCATGCATGAACAAGAGTCTCAGTGATGGCAATCCAATGAGGCCTTCAACCTCAGAAAGCTTCCAGCAGTTATTAAGACATAACTTCTCCAGGTATTTCAGGTGCAAAATGTCTGGTACCCTTTCCAATGAAATGCAATTTGCAACATCTAAGACAATTAAGCTGGAGGGAAGCTTTGGGAGAGACTGAAGGCTTGTGCAATTCTGCAAATAAAGTTCTTTGAGTGAAGATAAGCCCCCGAAATCATCAGGAAGGCCACTGAAATTATTGTTCCCCAGATTCAACCACACAAGGTATGAGAGCATTCCAAAATCTTGTGTTAATTTAACTAACCCAGTTCCTGACATGTTAAAACATTTCAGAAATCTCATCTTTTTCATTGAAGCTGGTATTAGCATCTTGCAAGATGAAATATCTAGATCCTCCAGTTGCTCCAAGGATCCAACTCCATCTGGTAAGTTTGTTACTGCAGATCTATTAATGTGAAGCACTCGTAGATTTTTCAAATTGTCAATGGAATCAGGTAACTTTTTTAATAACCTGCAGGCTCCAATTTTCAGCTTCTCAAGTTTTCTTATTACAACTTCAAATGTAGAAAGAAATTGGCGTTGAGATACAGGGAAGTCAGGTATTTCTCTGATTGCTGTACCTGTCAAGTTAAGCTCAACCAACGATTCCATTTACCCAACTGAAGTTGGAATGCTTTTCAATGATGTACACTGCTGCAACGATAAGCTCTTCAATTTTGACAGTGATCCAACTGAACAAGGTAATTCATCAATGTCAGTCCCGTCCAACATAAGGGTGACAAGAGATTCCAAATAATATATTGAGTGTGGTAAACGGGTCAATTTGCTCATTGTTGCCGTTAGCACTTCTAGGCATTTAAAAGAGTATGGCAGTTGTTCTATCGCAGTTCCATCAACATGAAGCTCTCTTAAGTCTTGCAGGCAGCCAACCTTTAAGGGCAAATCAGTCAATCCTGAGTAGTTAGAGAGAATAAGAATTTCAATTGATCCCAGGTCACACATACTTGGTGGAAGCTGCCGAAGTTTCTTGCAGCGTCTCAAATTCAAGAATTCCAAACTCTTGAGATATCTCTATAATACTATTATATGTCATTTTATTTATATAAATAGATTTAAAATTCAAATTGAAAAAGTTTTTTTAGAAGGATAATTTATAGATTAATTTTATTATCCTGATGATTTCTAAATTGGAAAAAGTTTTTTTCTTAGTATGTTCTGTACATGAGTTTCTATCCCAACAAGGTTATTTGCAGCTTGGGTGTTGCTTAACTCAACCAAAACATCCTTGATTAGTTACTCATTTACATACCATTTTTGACATATTTGCCCCCACCCATTTTTCTTCTTTCCGGGTATTGTTGCAGGAGACACGATGAAGACCCGACCTCGATCAGAGAAGAAGAACCTGATTCCATTGACAATTTGCTCGACATAGGGTGATGCCCGGACCACTCTAAAATCTCTGTGTATTCTCCTTTGTTTTTTTCTTTCTCCCTTACATTCTTGAGTGTGGGTGAGTGTTCAAAAATTTGTTTGCTTCCACCTCTATTTTTGAGCACATTTTTTGACATCTGAGCTTATTTTTTTCTTCAATATTTTTTGAATCCCAATTCACCCCCTTTTGAAATATCTCTTGATCCTAACAAAGAAAATTCGTATTGTAAATTAGACGATTAAAATATTGCAAAAATATTTATAAAATAAAGCGACAAAGGTTCTTTGAGATTTTTGAGGGAGGGTATTCTAGCACCTTTGTGTCTTATCTCTCCCCTCACAAAAAATGACCTCGCCCTTCAATATACGATGTTGTTTTGCTACACCTCATTGTTGTGTTTTCTTATTCTTTATGCAGCTTGTTCATAAAACATTCCCTCGTCAAATAAATATTAATACTAATTAATATTTTCAAAATCTTTTGTAAAATATTTACAAACTTACCATCGGATCTGAATTTCATCAAATCAGGCACAAACATTCTTTCTATGATATTATTTGTTACAATTTACAAGAAGTAAATTCCGTGTTGAGCATCTCTTTCGTACATATCTCAAGACTCCAAATCCAACACATTGATATATTATTCGTGACAAACCACATTGATACACCAAAACACAAAATGCCTAACAATTACATAAGGACCTCTCAAGTCAAAGGACCATTCGTGAACTATGAATGAGAATCTTGTTGATTAAATATCTGACACTATTTCATTCAAGATTCTTAAGTGATCATATTTGTATTTTGGAATCATCATTCAAGAGATCACACAGTGTGACAACTATATGAATGGAATGCCCAAGTTCGTCCCTAGTTGTGAACATTTTTAGGTGAAAAATATGTGGACAATCACAACTCGATAATATCATGCATAATAAAATGAATTAAATAAATTAACCATTTGTATTTGCTAAACATACTTCCAATAGGTATGTGAGAGGGGGAGCAGCGAATCGTTATCCTCTCTTATTACAGCACGATGTTGTAACGCATCGTGCGGTGTTGCAGAGGCCATGTGGCATAGTAGGCCCCACATGGTGCTAGATGGGAGAGATATATAGTGCACGGGAAGTGGGGTTGTCAGAGGGGTAACTGTGGAAAGGGGCCATGGGTAATTTAAGAATCGTCAAGGATATTAGGTGGTCGTTTTCTTTTATTGGGTAATGGAAAAAAAGTTTGGACTAGGACATTTTGAGTAAATAAACGGTTTAGGGTAAAAGTTCTCTGAGCTGTTGGCGTAGGTTACACTAGCATTTCTGTGTGTCTATCTCTTCTTCACATGAAATGTCCTTGCTGCCCTTCAATCTATGATATCATTTTATCGTACCTCATAGGTGGGATTCTGTATGTCACTTACCCAGGAACCCTCTTCCATACGAAAAAATGGTAATTTGCCCAAGGAAAGAAGAACGCTGCTTGGGCCTCCACAGCCTGCACGTATGTGTTAACTAATAGAAGTGCACGAGCAAGCATCGACTTAGGTGGGGTTTCCATCTTTTCATGGGGCAAGGTGGAACTCCGTCTGGTAGCGTTCTTTTTTCTCTTTGCCCAATATCGACGGGCCATCGGTTTGGACAAAATTCAAAACCGGAGGTAATTGAATTTGAACCGCGAAAGTTTTGACATATAAAAGTTCCGCGGTAAACTTTTTAAAGTTTCGCACGAGTGAATCATTTGAAATCAAATTCCCGCGCCATTTATGTGTGCTTTGGTCTTCCTGTTCATACTTCATACTTCATACTCTCATAATTTCATTAGTTTGTCTTTGTTTTTGCTCCTGGTCTTCATTTAAGCTCTTGCCTCTCTTGTTTCCCCTTGCGAAGTTTTACTTTTATCTTTCGATCGGAAAAGCAGCAGAGGAAGGTCTCCACAATGGCGGATATTGCTCACCTGGAAAAAATGGGTAGAGAGCTCAAGTGTCCCATATGGTAATCTCCGCTCCGAAAACTCTCAATCATCTGTCATGGGTAGTAAGATTTATTCTCTCGGGAAACCATATATGAAGTCTGAATCTTCAAATTTTTTTCCATTTATCTTTCCTGGTTCGACATTATTTTCTCTACAAAAGTTGTGTGTGTTTTGTCAGAGATTTCAATCCATTTCAAAATCCGTCGGAATTTGAACTATTCGCTTAATGTTTTCTGGTTCATCGATTAATTCAGTATCAACTTACCTTTTCTCGAGATGTTGTTTTCTTTTATTTTCTCTTTTTTCATTTTTATCCCCCTTTTCCTGGAGAACTATATGTGAACCTTGAAGTTACTCTTATCGGTGCTTTCAATTGAAGAAAATGGTTTAGATTTTAGAATCTGATTTTCTGTGATTTCCGGTTTTGCAGTTTAAGCCTGCTGAATTCAGCGGTTTCACTCACCTGCAATCATGTGTTCTGCAAGTAAGCTCTGCTGATTCAATAGATATCCGTTTTGTGGTATTTGTTTTTTTTTTTTTTTTTTCTTCTAATAATGAAATACGATCGTGCATTATTAATTTGTTTTTGATTCTGTTTTTTTGCAGTTTATGTATTTTGAAATCCATGAAGTCAGGATCAAACTGCCCGGTTTGTAAAGTTCCGTTTCAGAGGAGAGGTAAGTGGACTGGCAATCTTATTCACAGGGAAATTGAAATATGATATCAGATAGTATTGATAATATAAACAGTTTTCATCATTGACACAAGTTTCTTTTCTTTCATTTATGTAAAATGATGATCTTCAGTGTATAGTCCCCAAAATTTACTTGCATACTGCATAGATTTATGGAGGCTGGTGGTTTGGGAGTGCAAAGGGATCAAATAATTTTCTTTAGTTTGGTGTTTTGCAAAATACTGCTGTTTCCCAAACTGTAATATCTTATCAACAAGTAGAAGATTTAAACCTCCAAAGATGCAAAATAACAACTTGAGAAGAACCAAACATGGAAACAAGTGGCAAATTGTGTTTTATTGCAGGTTTATTCTTCAATCAGTTATCCAACCCCATTCCCCTCCCAAGAAAAACAAAAAGAAACCCATTTTCCATAGAATTTCCACATTAAAAAAAATAAAAATAGAGCAGTCTTTCTTTTCGGTACTGAGTTTGACTTGCTTAATCAATTCTAGAGCAGTAATCTGAATCAGTTTCCCATGGTTATCGGTCCCTTAAACTAAGGGAATTTTGGAGCACAGAGAAGAGGCTCCAAATACCACTTTAGCAAATTAACAGATGTACTATGTTTAGTAAAATAAAGTGGAAAGGTCAAGAGGTGAGAGGTTAGAAAATTCCTTTAATTTTCTCAACCAAGGTTTGTTGGTAGAACCATCCTTCATGAAACCTGACTGACCCAAACTTGATAAATACAAATTGGATATCTAAACAGACTCTTATTTTTCTATGCCTCTATAGTCTTAGTCTACTATTTTGCGGCCTCATGTCTCTCAAAAAGGTATACAAAAACCAAGAATTTGATTTGCTTTTGCTTATTTTAGTTCTATTCCAAATCATGGGTACTATATCTAACAAAAAATAGGTTGGTAGGTATTCTCATGAAAAATTATGTACATTGTTGAGATGGTGTTTATGTGGTTTTTTCATTTTGCAACTGTATGGATGCTGTTGCTCTCCCTCCTATTTTAATTAACTGTTCTGGCTGCAGAGGTTCGACCTGCTCCTCACATGGATAACTTGGTAAACATTTACAAAGGCATGGAAGTTGCTTCAGGAATCAATATATTCACCACCCAGATTGCACCAGCAACCAACATTTCTGGTAAGACTAAGAAGTATTCATCTGTAACCAACATATCTGGGAAGATAAGAAACATTCAACTGAAATACAGTGGCTTCATTGAAGCTGTAGAATTGTCAGGCAGTCAAATAATCTTTTACCTGTACAGAAAACAGCACATGGAATCTGAGGCCTTGGCTTTACCTAAGCATCTACTTAACAGGCCAAACATTGGCCTAGACCTCCCAGTCCCTCTCACATTGTACATCTTAATGAGGAAAAGAAAACCATAATTGTAAATATGTATTTTGATTACTTGGCTGTCTTTTCCCAGAAATCCTAATATTGTTCTTTGATCCATTTTCAGTTTTTGATGTATTTGATGATTGATATGTTACAAGACATGCATATGGTACATGTATTTGTTATGTACTGGGCAAAGAAAAAATGAAAGTGAAAGAGCATCAGCATGATTTGATTTTGCCTTTTTTCTTCTAAATAATGCATTAAAAATGATAGTTTACTAATACATAGGAATGCATATATCTACCTCACAACAGAACAAGAAGAGCTCATACAATATTTTATTGGTTGGGTTGTCACCTTGCCAAAATGATACCCTAGGTGCATCCTGGTTGCTTATGTGTACATCTCTGTGCCTAGTTACCTTGCCTGTTTAGCAATCACCTATGCCATGTCACTGAAGCTCCACTTGGTATTTCCTTTTTCAATGGGCATTGCCCAGTTGATAACCGGGGTTGCTTCTGCTGCTCTGTTCAGAAGCCAATATGATACAGTATGGGAGAAGATCAAATGCTGACTCTTAGTTCAGGAAATTAGAGGTCAGATTTGGGAATTCCAATAAAATGTTTGCGGCACAATTGAAGTTGAATAATTAAAATCCAATTTATGGAAATGGATTTTTGGGTACAAAGTTACATTGGAGAATGTCTGCCCAGTCCCATAGCTTTTCTAAGGAATGTTTTGTACTTCTATAAAAATAAAATACTAGCACCTAACATATTTGTCCACACACCATTTTTAAGGCCAAGGTGCCCAGGATGGGTGCCATATTAGGTATACTTGCCATATTCTAGTATGTTTTCCATATTCTAGGGGTCTTTTATTCATGTATGTTTAGTTGACTAGGCTTGAGTGCTTCTATACACAAGACAACTAACTGCCTTGGGCATCAAGGCCTACCTTGTTGCCTAAGCAATGCGTTGACAACTGTCTTACTCCAATCCATATGTTTCCTAAGAACAAGTATGTTTCTTAAGAACAAGTGCATGAATTGTTTATGTTATTATATCCATGGACGAATCTAAAAAGAGGATATCTTGGACGTCAATGGGATTTATATGCCATAAACCTGTCTGGATGTGTCAAACATTGACATGCATGTTGGCACTGCTGAACATTAACTGCCATTTTTTTTAAGAAGAGGAAGGGAGGAAAGCAGAGATTGGTTGTATAAAAGGGCATATTTTAAATGCATTTGCATAAAGTGGAAACAATATTATAGTCGTACATAGGTGAATGCTTGCAAGAAATAAATTTGTTTATAATTGTTTGGAAGGTACATTACTCTTCCACTGGTGGCATCCCAAAATTAACATTTTCATATTAAATCCATTGGTAATTCACTCAAAGTCTATATATCACATGCATTTGGTTGTACTATGAATGGAGTTGGTTTTGTAATCCCAGAACCATATCAGATCATTAGTAAATTAGTGTGGATTTCACGATTCATTTTGGAGGGAAATACATCCTAATTTAATCTTATGTGTTCTATTGTGTTTTTGGTTTGTTTTTGTTGTTGAAAGATGGGCAGAACCAGGGTAAAGATAAGAGTGATTTGGATAATCCGGATATTGGTGGGAATTCCTGTAGAAAAAACAAGAACGAAAGAAAATTCAAAGGGAAAAATATAGAACATGTGAAAACCAATGAAAAGATTCCTAGTCCTCACCTGGTAAAACCTTCTTTTCCAGCCAAGAAAAGGGTACATGTGCCACATTATCCTCTGTCTGAGACCCCAACTAGGCCCAAAAGGTCAGATGCAGGATTTGGTAAATCTGTTGAACAAGAGCTACTGGATAGTTCAGTCCTACCAAACAAGAAGCCTATTATTACAGAAGCAGGAGAGCCCATATTGTCTCCTTTCTTCTGGCTAAGGGAAAGAAATCCTGAGGATGATGATGACACGGATAAGTTTTGCAGTCAACATACTGAGGGTGATATTGTCACGGATACACCACAAAAGGCTCCTTCTTTTAGCGATCTAAAGGATTCAGATGATGAGACTCCCACTACAATGACAGTCAATGTAAGTATTCAATTACAATCACAAACTCATCCATAGAGCTGGTTTAGTTGAATTAATTGGGTCAAATTCAGCTCTTGGTGTAGCTGTTTAATTAGATGGACAGACTCAGAATACACTCCAAATCCTACTGCCAGGTTTGGTGGTTTGACTAGCTTGTTTTAAACAAGTATATATGGCAGTTCAGTTTCTTGTAGAGTGACACATCGTAGAATAGGATCAACCCCCTCTACTAACTTGCATAGGTTAAAATGTTCCAAGCTGACCCCTAGCCTTTCTGATTTATTTTAGAACTCTCTACCTTCTTCAACATTCTGTAACCTGCATTTGTGTCACTCTACAACATTCTGTATAGTGTGTCCATTCTGAGCCAACATAAATAAGGCTTACATGCTTCAATCAGGTAAAAGTAATCAAATTCTTTTTTGCCATTTTTATTCTTCGCTTATGTTTTTGTCTTACTTTTTGAAGGAAGAAGTGCACAATGGATTCAAGGCCGTAGATGCTTTTGACAGCGAAATGTTTGAATGGACACAAAGAGCTTGCTCTCCTGAACTTTTTTCAACACCAATTAAGAAACAGGTGATGCATTTGGCTATGCGAATTCAACAATTTTTTTTTAACTACATCAATATGCCACCTAGAACTCTATGGTTAATCTCCTTTCTTCCCCCCCCCCCCCCTCTTTAAATTAGCTCTGCTGCTATTTATTTGATAATAAATGATGTGCAGGAAGTAAATAAAGATGAACTCTGTGTTATTCAAGAGGAAAGTGATGCGACTTTGCATGCTTGCACTACATCTCCTCATGGAGGAGGAACCATTTCAGAAAAATTGAGAAGCATTAGTGCCAAACAAGGAGCTGAAAACAGGAATGCAGATTTGTCTAATCCTGTACCCTCAACAAATAAAAGTGTCAAGGTCCCAAAGGAAAAAAAAAAATCCAATAAAAGGGCTAAAAGAACCAATGGAAGGTCCCAAAGGAAGCGTCTTAAACTATCATTAGATGGAGGTCATGGAGAAGTACCTATTGATTCAAGCGAAATCGAAAATTTGAATGAAGGGAATAGATGTAACATTAATGATGATGCTTTAAATTTGGTGGGAAGAAACATTAGGAGGGGCAAAAAGACCAGTTCTATTGCTACTGTTCTAGGAAAAGCACAAAATGTTCCTACAGAATCAATTGAAGCAAACATTCCAAAAATCAGGAATCAAGGAGGTGACAATGTGGGTTCAGAGTTCGCTGTTTCTTCTGGTGAGGGGCCTAGAAATGATGAAAATTTAACTTTAAGGTGTAAAGCTGGGAAAGGCAGTGAGATTGCCGATGCTCATCCGAAGAAGCATCCTAAAAGAACAAAAAGCCAAAGAGTTGATGATGCTATTGCCAAGGTGCTTAATGAAACTCATCATCAGAAGAAGCATCCAAAAAGAACAAGAAGCCAAAGAGTTGGTGTTGCTATTGCCAAGGTGCTTAATGAAATTCCTATGAATGCAAACCAAGAATATGAAAATATGCATGTCCAATTGCCTCTCTCCTCTTGTCTGAAGGCGAATAATAGTGAGACTCTTAATTTGGGTGAGAAATCTGACACAATGGCTAAATTGAGGGCAAAGAGAAGGAAGAAGAGATTGAATAACTCTACTGATGCTAAGTCAAAGGATGGGTCAGTTGATGAAGTTTTGGATGATTCTAACAAGGATGCTACAAAGAAGACTGAAAGCATTGAACACCTTAAAGAAAATCTTAAGGTAGCTCACAGAAAATCAGAAACAAATGATAAGGTTCTTGCTGTCGCTAATGGTGGGTTTCTGCGTAAATGTGAGACTGCTCCTAATCAAATTCAATGTGCTTTCTGTAAGTCTTCTCAAGATTCAGAGGTATTCCCAACTTCATTATAATTATTCTTTCTTAATTTTTTTTCTTCATTTCTCTCTTTTCCTTAAATGCCTAGGCTTTAGATTTTATAAAAGATTTCGAGTTAATATATAAAATAAATTACAGGCTTCCGGAGAGATGATGCACTACTTTAGAGGCAAGCCAGTTGCTTTGGATTATTATGATGAGGGATCTAATGTTATTCATTCACACAAGAATTGCACTGAATGGTATGAAATACTTCACATGAAAGACAATTTTGAATTGTTAATTTGTGCTCATGCTCTTAACATTTATGGACAGCCTTAACAGTGAACTTTAACTTGGTTGAATTGGATTGTATTTTAATCATAGTTTTGAAAGCCAGATGGGCACTAAGTGTCAAAACATGGCAAGTTTTGGCCCAACTGGTTCAATCCTTTTTTCTTTGCTCCAGTAAGCCAAGAGCTTGAAAAAGTTGTTGGTTTTGACCTCTTTGTGAAAGCCATCCTGTTTTCTCTTCATATTGATGGGCTAGTACCAAATTTGGTTTTGCATTCGCCCAAAATTTTTTTTGTTTTGTTTTGGATCAGAATGTGATGTTGCCTTGTTCAGGTTCAAACTGATTCAATTGGCTGGTCTATTTCCAAAGCTGCAATATTACTTTAGTCAAGTTATTTTATCTAGGTTAGGAATTAAAACTGCCTCAATGTGGTCTACCTTACGAGTGTATTCACTGATAAATTACTGATATTCTGCTCTAGTCAACATAGATGTTGTCTAAGGGAATTATGGTAGCATACATGTATTTTTTTTAGGCAAAAGTTTTCATAAACGGCCGTGCATGTGCACGATCGGTGTTAATCGCAGTCAGATTGGAATAAATGCTCATTTGAAATGATATAAACACCCCTGTCCCCCTTATTTGATGGAATTGATGGAAGAATCTCCCGTGTATGAATACCTTTCCCTTTTTTTTTAATTATTCCTTATCAATTCATACATGTAAGACAGATGGTAGCATGCATTTTTTTATAAAATTATTCCTTAATAAAAAACGCCTTCTTTCATTAGTTTAATATTTGTAATACAGGAATATTCTGTTTGTGTATTTGATTGGCTTGAGTAAATTATTTAGGCCTGAGGGATTGGTTTTGGCACAAACTTTCCAGAGTTGATTATTCCATTTCATTTCCAAATGTATAATCTCTTCAAAATTTAATTACAGGGCACCTAATGTGTATTTTGAAAATGATACTGCTGTCAACCTTGAAACTGAATTAGCAAGAAGTAGAAGGATTAAATGCAGTTGTTGTGGGATCAAAGGTGCTGCTCTTGGGTGTTATGAGAAAAGCTGCCGCAAGAGCTTTCATGTTCCTTGTGCAAAGTTAGTTCCACAATGTCGATGGGATGGTGTAAGTTTAGTTTGATTGAAGACTTGTATTCACTTTAAAATTAGTGTCGGACTGATACTTATAGATCAATAAGAATTGAAAAATGGATATTTCCTTCAACAGGAGAACTTTGTGATTCTATGCCCTCTTCATACTTCTTCTAAATTGCCTTGTGAAACTTCTGGACCTCAAGAGAAAAGCAGGAAGAGGCCTATTCCAAAAGGGTGTGTTTGGATATTCTCCTTTTTTTTTTTTTTTTTGTTTTTTTTTTTTTGATATTTGTTTTTGTCAGGTATATCTTGAAGCATGCCTAAAATTAAGTATTAACTTACAGGATGTTATTTATTCATCTTTTGTGATTGTATCGAATTGAATGTACAGGGAGTCCCATGCTAGTAAAATCAAAGCACCAGTTAAACATGATTTGACTGTTAGCCAGCAATGGAAGCATTCTGGATCTTTTAACAAATGGGTTTTTTGTTGCTCATCCCTTGCTGCAGCAGAGAAGGTAATTCAAACAACTTGAGTAGCCTTTGATGGGATCCTGAAGAGTCGTTAAGAAAAATATTAACAATTGGAACCACAGGAAACTGTCTCTAAGTTTGCAAAATTGGCTGGTATTTCGGTGGCTAAGACATGGTGTTCCAGCATCACCCATGTCATTGCATCTACAGATGAGAATGGAGCTTGCAGGAGAACTTTAAAATTTTTGATGGGTGTCTTGGAAGGCAAATGGATAATGAAGATTGACTGTAAGCAGCATTGTTTCTGTACACAGATTTGTCAAGCTTTACCATTCTATTTATATGTTTCAAAAAAGTTAGTCTGACAGTTCATATAACTGATATTTTGTATGCAGGGATTAAGGCTTGCATGGACGCATTGGGACCTGTTAGCGAGGTTCAATATGAAATCAGAGAGGACATCCATGGAATCAGGGATGGCCCTGGGTTAGGAAGGCTACGGGTCCTTAACAAGGTATGTATCTTCTTGTAGAGAATTACTTTTACAGATTTGTGAGGCTAGAATTTAGTTCTTTCTATTGCAATTACTACTGCAAAATTCAACTTTCAAGCTTCAAAAAACCCAAAATTGGCTGAAGGATGACAGTATTTTTGTACATCAGGCCTTTGCTGAGATCTTTAAGATTTTGACATGGGAGATAAATTTTGTTAATTGAATTTTTAAATTATTAGAAATTATGGGCAACCTTAGAAAAAAGATAATTTTCTACTGTTTCTATATAGGAAGAACATTTCAAATATCAAAGAAACATTTTTTGAAAAAATAAAGGACAAGAAAGATATAAAAAGAGCATAAAGTCTCAATTAGCCATTAAATGATTTGGAGAAAGAACAAATTGCTACAGCAGAATACAAGTAAGTTAGAGCTGATTGTTTCTGCCTTTTTGTGCCCTGTCCTTGGTTGAAATGGTAAGGTATTACATTAGGTGGGCTTAGGTGGACTGTAAGAGAAGAAAGATTATGACTTGAGCAGAACATGGTTTTCACGCTTGGGGTGGAAAACCATAACTCTTGACTTGAGAAACCCTACCTAGGAAGGATAATTCAGGCAAGTCACTGGTGATTCAACCCAGCCAATATTTTTATTAATGATGTATACTACTATTTAGTTAAAAATGAAACTATTGGGGGATCTGCTAAAATTAGGCAAACACCAAGAATCATAATTTCCATAATCCTAAAAAATGCATCGATCCCATTGACGATTTTTTTTCAATGTTCAAAAATAGTAATGATTTATGTGAATTGCTTCAAATAAAGAAAACCACTATACAGATATATTTCTCCCTTACTTGGCTTGACTCCATGATTCTAGAGAAACATAGGTTTCATTGATCCAGTTCACATACATTTTCCTGAGTCTCCTTGAATTATGACCCCGCTTTGGGCCTAAGCCAGGTCCTTTTCCAAACTCATCTTAGCATCCAATACAGAAGCATCTAGGTAACCTGACCTATAGGTTATATCATCTGTTTCATGCGCTTGTATCCATGGCCTGGGTTCCTTTCCACCCCAATTGGTCATAATCTTTTTCCACAGTTGCAAGGTTAATAAAGCTTGGAGTTCCTATTCATCTCTTATGCTTCCCAGTGCAGATGGGCTTCGGGTTGGGGATCAGCTACTGATAATAATGTCTATTACATTTGATTTTTTATGCAGCAACCGAAGCTTTTCAATGGGTTCACATTCTATTTGATGGGAGAATTTACACCTTCATACAAAGGTTACCTGCAAGATCTAATATTTGCAGCTGGAGGAACTGTTCTACAGAGAAAACCCATTTCAAAAGACCAGGGAGTACTATTGTCTGAATCGTCAAAATCGATCTTCATAATTTACAGCCTTGAGCTACTAGGCAAGTCTGATCCTGTAAATAAGACCACTGAGATCTGCAATCGTAGAAGGGCTGATGCAGAGGCTTTGGCAAATTCAGCTGGAGCTAAAGTGGCGAGCAACTCATGGGTTTTGGACTCCATTGCTGCCTGTAAGTTGCAAAGCCTTGCATGATACTTGATTTTAGTTATTGGACTGGACTGGTCTGTGCTATGTATAAGAATTTCATGTAAAATGTTAATTTTCTTTCTTTTCTCTTAATCTCTTCAAAAATTTTTTTTCTTTCATTTCAATTCGGTTCCAGTTTCTCTACAAGGAATATGCCATATATTAATTAAAGGACAGAGTTTTCCTCCACCCATAGAGGACAGTTACCCACCATCCTAGGGTTCACAAACTCCTTCTAGGGTTTTAGTATGTTTCAAAATACCCTCTCGATACCCATTCCTGCCCTCCACCCACGGTGAATGGGATTGAATATCGAACCCTCACATGGCTTGAACAAAGTATATAAGTTTGTGGTAAAAAAAACATTACTTGGTTGCATGGATCCTACCTTTAAACATAGAAGTGTGAAATTATCACCCTCCTCTCGTGAAATCAAGAATCCCATCCATGTTGATATCCCTATGCATTTTCTCATTGGCCCCCCACACTGGTGCAAGGGCAACACGACCATGCGATGATCTCTTGCTCTAAGCTTATTTAGACTGATCAAGAAGGAAGCTTCACCTTCATATTACATGATATGGGAAAAGTTTTTCCCATTTGATGGTGTGGAGGGAATCTCCTACCCTCCATCAATCATGGCATGAGAAATGTTTTAAGGAAAATTGTCTAGATCTACTTAAATAAGAAAATAAATTATAAAACAAGTAGGGTTGAGTTTGGTTTATACCTAAATTTCTGGTAAACTTATTTGTTTTGTAATTATTGTTTTAATCTAAGAAATTGTCCCATGGTTATATCCAACAAAAGATTCAATGATTTGGGAGGGTAGGGAAAGAGTGTTAATGCAAGATCCACATGGTCAATCATATATGAGGGCATATGACAGCATCTTTTTGTCACTGTGGATCTTTTTTTCCAAAGGATATTTATGTTGGAAAAAGTTTTTCTTTCACCAACTCACCTGCGAATCTAAAGTCATCAATACTCCTCTTATATGTTGAAGGCCTGGAATACGTTTCACTATTCCTGAACACCCATCTAGAGTTTGAGGGAATACTTGAAGTTAAGAGGGATGGAGAGGAGGGATTACCTGAGTCACTGGAGAGTGCTGTCTTTCCTGACCATTTTCTCTGATCAACCCGTGAGTTGCAAGCAGGGCTGGGTAGGAGAGAGAGAGGAGGTGGAGGGAGTAAGCTATAAAGAAGGGGGTGTGGCTGAAGCCTGAAGCCTGAAGCCTGAAGGTGGAGGTGGGAGTGTGGGACAGGGGAGGGAGAGAAACCACTCTACCAAAAGATGTATTTTTGTAATTTCATTTCAAGGGTATAAAAAAAACAGGGGAATTCCGTTGCCGGGACTTGAACCCGGGTCTCTCGGGTGAGAGCCGAGTATCCTAACCAACTAGACTACAACGGAATTTGGGATAAGGAATGGAGAAGATAAAAAACACTCTACCAAAAAATGTATTTTTGTAATTTCTTTTCAAGGGTAAAAAAGCAAAAAAAATGAAATTCCGTTGCCGGCACTTGAACCCGGGTCTCTCGGGTGAGAGCCGAGTATCCTAACCAACTAGACTACAACGGAATTTGGGACAGCGAAGGGAGAGGACCAAAAATACTCTACCAAAAAATGAACTTTTGTAATTTCATTTCAAGGGTATAAAAAAAACAGGGGAATTCCGTTGCCGAGACTTGAACCCGGGTCTCTCGGGTGAGAGCCGAATATCCTAACCAACTAGACTACAACGGAATTTGGGACAGGGATGGGAGAGGACTAAAAATACTCTACTAAAAAATGTATTTTTGTAATTTCTTTTCAAGGGTAACAAAGCAAAAAAATGAAATTCCGTTGCCGGGACTTGAACCCGGGTCTCTCGGGTGAGAGCCGAGTATCCTAACCAACTAGACTACAACGGAATTTGGGACAGGGATGGGAGAGGACCAAAAATACTCTACTGAAAAATGTATTTTTGCAATTTCTTTTCAAGGGTAACAAAGCAAAAAAAATGAAATTCCGTTGCCGGGACTTGAACCCGGGTCTCTCGGGTGAGAGCCGAGTATCCTAACCAACTAGACTACAACGGAAGGTTGAGATGGGAAAGCGAATTTAAATAATTCACCAAATGTTTAATGAGCCTTCCGTAGTTATTCAACCCTATCATTTTCCATATGATAGATCAAGTGGTGCTTAAGTTAAATTTTGTGTAGGAAGGAAGTTAGGGATCAAGTCTTTAGTCTTGGAAAATTTAAGATTTAAAAATCTAATAAGAAAAATAATCTTTTAAAAAAAGGTGGTATAAAACAAATTGTCAATCAAAAAAAATTATGAGGAAATTGTATTACATGAAAGGAAGGGGTAAATGATTTAATTTGGCTTCAAAATTTGACCTAACAATTTAGACCATGTCCTCAAATAGAAGACTATGGCACTTAAGTACTGTGTTAAGCTTTCTTTATCATCAAATTGTATCTATGTTGCTATGATTAAATCACTAATTATGTCAAAAAATCTATTTATAAAAAAAAATATGGATTCTAATTAGAATGGATGATTTTTGCAAATAGTTCTCACTTCTCACTCTCTCACATAAGTATATATAATTCCAAATGGAATGGTAACTGTAGGGAAAACTAACTATTTTTATTTCCAAAATAATTAAAGGTACAATACAAACAAATCATAAACATACTAAAAGGGGGAAAAAATTAAAGAAAATGGCATAGCACCAATTATCCCTCTCATGGTCTTCCTGAGCCACCATAGTCTGGGAGCTTCAGGTGGGCATGGCTTAGGGGAAAAGGGCTGAAGTGGCTCTTTCAATTCCCAACAACCCTTTTTAATTTACATGGAAAGATCTGATGATGAAATTATCGGTGCATGATTTTCAAGTTTGAATCACAATGAAATCTTACATTCATAATTTGTAGTGAGGAAAAATTCGATGAATATACTTTAATTCACCTTTACCAAGTCAAAACAAGTAAACAACCATGAAAAAGATATGTTTCATGTTCTAATCCCAACAAAGAAGAATAGTTGTAAGGAGAAAAATAGAAGATAACTATTATTAAAATCAATGGACAGATAGAGTTTGTAGCAAAATCATTAGTATTGGGATCTCGTATCGGTGGATCAACAGTATTGGCCAAGGGTAAAAAGGTAAAGAATGGAAATCAAGGGTAAACCGTTCGATCTAATCCAATACGGGGCAATTTGAATCAAGTCGAGACCGATCTCATATCCGATACCGATTCCTAAAACAATGGTGCTTGGTATCGATACCTGCTCGATCTTATCTCGATTATGGCATGTCTCTCGTTGGGGCAAATCTGTCCAGAAAACAACACATTTTTGTAACTTAAATTGAGTGCTAAAACCATCTTGTACATCTGAGAGGTAACAATGTGTCCGATATGTTTCCATAAATACCCCTCCTCTCATTATAAATGGTAAAAATCGGATTGGTGGTTACCTCTCACATGTGCGTGCACCTGCACATACGTGTAGAGGAACCGAATTCTATATTTATAACCATGATCCCATCTATATAGGGAAAAAAAAATATTCTACAATGCCTTAATCCTGTGGTGCCTTGCAGTTTGGGTTTGAGAGCTCGACACGTGGAAGATGCGACATCATACAGTGCCGAGGCCTAGAAGAAAGAAAAAAAAACTGAGTCAATTGAGCTAGCACCGTTGGTTGAAGCATCTTCCCGTGTCGAGCTCTCAGGCCGAACTACAAGGCACTACAAGATAAAGGAATTACAAAGGATTTTAATCCTCTATATAGTGGGTCCCACTCCGGGTTTAAAAATCCGGAATTGAGATCTAGATCGGTTCTGGTCGATCAGGGATTCAGAATCGTCAGGATCAGTAGGAAATTGAACAAAATAAGGCCAAAACATGCCTTAGGCCCTTAACCCTGTTTTTTGTATAAAGATCCCACGAGCCGGATAGACCAGAATGCCGATCCAGATCTGTTCCTGAAACGCTGGTCCCACTCCAGAACAGCAACTGGGTCCCGTTGTCGTGGCAGGAGTTGCAAACGGGGATGGATATTGGATAAAGGGCAAGTTTATATCCTAGGTGTAGGCCGGGCCTGTGTGGGCATTTGGGGCCCTGGGCTGGGCCTAATATTTTTCATTAGCCCATACTTGCACCCTTGGCGCACCCTATATTGTATGCTAATTTAATATTGCTCTTAGGCTTGGGAGGATGAATTTTCCTCCTCCTATAGGTAATGCTATCACAATCATCTAAACGAACTCAAAGTGTGTGACTGTGAACTGAAGTGAAAAGGTTCTGATCGGTTTCCACTTTCCCTTCCGTTAACTGTTTCCCTCTATTATTTCCTTCCCATTTTTCTGCATTTTGAGAGATTAGCAGAAGATTTCATTTGCAAACCTGGAAGAACTGCCTCTTCCCAAACGCTTGACCGAAGGTATTCTTCTTCTTATGTCTTCTGAGCATAATTTTGGTTTTGCTCTGTTTGCAATTCATGCCTTTTTTTGTGAACTCTATTTTCTCAACCAAAAAAAAAAAAAAAAAAAAGAATTTATTTTGGGTTTTGCGAGGTTAATGGGTTTGATTTAAAGCTGTTCTTCATCCACACATTTTCCATGGTACCCATAATTTGCTTTCTTTTTTACTCTTTTCCTTGTGGTGATTATTGCACGTTTTTTTGCTCCAACTACATCTCATAGTTGTCAGATCTTGTAGGTTCTCAAATTTCTGGAGATATATTGATTCTTTACAAAGTTGTCTGGGATTTTCGTATTCAAATGGCGAGCTACATGCATGATGAGTCACAGATGGGAAAGCTTGTGTATAATTTAGCGAAAGAAATAGATGTCAAAAATGGAAAGTTGGAAGAAATGGAACGCAAATATGCAGAACTTTCTGCATCATATGGTAGGTTAATGGAGGAGAAACTGAGGCTACATCAAGCTTACATGGACGGTATGCTATGTTCTGCAATTAGTTTTCCCCCTTTGTAAATTACTGTTCTAAATGTATTTCTTCCACCATTTGCTGTGAATGGATGGATTAGCCACTCTCTTAGTGCTCACTTGAATATAATTTCTTTTTTTGGTAAGAACTTGAATATAATTTCTCACATGTTAGGATTAATGGCTTTTGGCATCCAAATAAGACCAGTTTCAGCCTAGCATCTATTGCAGCAAGAAACCGAGTCGTCCTTCCGAGGATGAACTGCACAGAAGAGCAAACAAATAAGGGAGGGCCGGCCTCGTCCAGTGGGGATCTCTGATGCTTAAGTCAGATTTATTCGCAGCAGATAATTCTGAGAGTAGAATTATAAATTGTTCGATCGCCCTTACCTTGTCCATGCCTGAGTATTTATAGGCCTAGGGTTGAGGACGGTCATGGAGAGTCCCACTTTGGTATGTCTTTTAGTTTAGGTTGGAAATCCGATAGCAGAGTCCTTTTAGGAAAGTCCTTCCTTTTCTAGGAAGAGTCCTTTTTCGGATATGTTGCCTTGTTGGATTGCTTACTTGTCGGGCAAGTAAGTAGATTTGCTGAGCTGGCAATCCGAAGATCTTGGCTTGGGATCATTGATAGGTAAGTCGATGATCAGGTCGGCCTCATGTTGCCTTGAACCGAGGGGTTCTGAAGTCGACCTGTGGAGTCGGCTTGAAGTATTGGTCAAACTTATGTTTGGTGTCTTGAGAGAGATTCCGTTGACTGACCTCTGGGCTCGGCTTCGGCGGAACATGGGGATGAGTGTGATGGCCGACTATAAGGGTTGGTTCACACGTAACTATTGCTTGCTGATCAGACATGCCTCCTCACCCATATCGGGTTCTATGAATTTGGACGATTTACAACCGTACAGGCCGGTCCATCTATGTCCATTCGTTGAACTCGGCAGTATTGTATTGAAGGTTCGGCTCGGCCACAGGGTGGTCTGATCACATACCGATCCTCTGTTGCCGCGTGTCACCACCTAATTGGTGATTGATAATTTAACTCATCAGCTTGGAACCTTAAGTAGCTCCTAAAAATGTAATTGTGATGATTTTCTCACTAGAAATAGTGAATGAAAACTACGTATAATTGGTGGATACATTCTGAGGATAGAATAATAGGCTTCAATATATATATATATATATATCTAAATTTTGCATTTTTTTTTATTATGCTCAGCTGTTGATTTTTGAGCTCTAGATGACATACTCTTATGCAGTAAATGTAACAGACTCTCAGACACAGTTGACTACATTACGTATCACCTTACCTTTGCTTCCGTAACTATGTGATCTTATTTTGGTATGTGTTTTATTTTCCTTAGAAATGAGGAAGATGCAGTACATAACATCCAATCCCTTTACGTGGTTTCTCCAAAAGAATAACAACTTAGATTCCGACTTTGAATCTCGAAGATTAGAACTTCAAGCTAAAGAAGAGGGGAAGTGTGAGGCCCAAGATGCCCTGAATGTGGAGAAGAAAAAGGTAAATATGCTAGTTGGGCTATTTTTTATATTTAAATTAAAATTTCCAGCCATTATTCGCTACTATGAAATCTTAAGTTTGGAATTTTAAGCTGATATTCTTCTATGGGAAGTACTTACTTCATTGCCATGATTCCTAATGTTGTGGAGCTAACAAGATGAAGGAATTCAGACTTATCGGTCTCTGTAACTCAAAGGGAAGTGACAATGCCCAGTGTAAAAAGGAAGCAACTTATAGAATGCTGCAGGCATTAAACCATGATATTGCTGAGAAAGAAAATGAAATAGATAAAAAGTCTAATTGGTCTATGTCTCGAGATCAGAAAACCTCATCATTATTATCATGTGAAAATTTTGGTGGTTGGCAATCAATTGACAAAAATGGTGTGTGGGCGCAGTTGTTCTGCCACATAGAAGAGTGATGAGGGAATTTGACAGCTGGATATCTAAAATGGTCTAATAGGCCACCTGTCAAATTTCAGCTTCAAGGTCAATCAGTTACCTTTCCATCTACTTCCATGTATGTCCATGCACCCCTCGTAGTCCTGTCCATCCTTTTGGTAATCCTGGATTTTTTCATCTTTGTTTTGACATGTGGCCAACTCTGATTGAGCTGAAACTTGACATGTGAGCAGGGGACCTCGGGTTCTACCTGCATAAAATTTCAGCCCCCATGATGTGCCACGTGGCAGATCTAGGAGCCCACCCCGTGGGTTGCCATCCACTAAAATTGCTCTCATATTATATTATATTATATTTACATATATATATATATATATATATATATATATATATATATATGTATGTATGTATGTATGTATGTATGTATATTGGATCTCTCCATGTATCTGTGATGAACATTATTTATGTTTCTCCATTGACAAAACAATAATGCGAAAAGCAATATTGTTTGATACTGCTACAACATAGGGAAAAAGAAGTATTAGGCAAAATTGCCTCCAAACTAAGGTAAAATAATTGGATTCAACATCATATGTGAGCATATGTATATCAGTATTCTCAACGATAATGTATTCTTGATTCAGACTAGCCATCTGGCTCATGGAAGATCAAAGCTTCAGCTTGTTGGGTCCATCCATAACACTCCATTATGGACCAATAAGGGTTCCAACAATCCAGCTATTTGGATATCTTGTTCTCTTTTTATGTTGCTTAGGTTAATATTCCTGTACTTGCCACAAAACAAAGATAACGTTTGTCTATAGTATTTCTACTACAAACAAACAGGAATATATATTCCAAAGTTGTTTCACTACTAGTTTGCAACTACATTATGTACATATTTTTCTTATTCAGAAGATCTTGATAGAATGACATATTCCGTACATGTTTCACCATAGTGTTTATAACCTTTGGTTTGTTATGAATCTGCGTGGTGAAGTTGCCATAGTTTTATTGTGATATTGTGTCATATCCTTGTAATGTGTTATGTTTTGGTATTGCAAAAAATATATGCACATTGAAATGTGAACGTGTTGGATTGTGTGTCATGGTGTTTTTCTTGATATCTTATTTATTTGATATGCTACCTGTTTTGACACCTCAAAAAATAAATAAAAATAAATAAAATGAACTTGATCATCTTATTGCATCTGGACTGCAGCAAAAGCTAAACACAGTGAAGGGAAAATTGCCTGCAGTACAAGATATGGGAACTGCCAATTTTTACCATTTGCAGCAGCAGATTGAAGATCTAGTTAAAGAACTAAGAGAAAAAGTTGAAGAAATGGAAGATATGGAAACCCTAAATCGGACTTTAATGGTTAAAGAGCGCAGAAATAACCATGAGTTACAGGAAGCACGCAGGGAACTGATAAATGTAATGATTTTCTTTATTATGTTTTTCAAGCTGCATGTCCCTATTTTATGCTATGTGCTGCTCTTCCCGGCTTCCTTGATGTCTAAGTCCACCATAAGTGTTTTTCTTAACCACAGGATTTTGAAGAATTATTCAATAAAAGCACCAAAATTGGGATCAAGCGATTGGGGGAGATCAACGAGGAACCATTTCAAGAAGTATGCTCGCAGAAGTTCTCATCTGAAGACTGGGAGGTCAAATATGCTGAGATATGCTCTTTTTGGCAGGAACAAATTAAAAATTCAGATTGGCATCCTTTTAAAAAGATTCATGTTGATGGAACACTGACAGTATGTAATCAATCTCCCCAATCTGTGAATACTTTTCCCATTTTCTGTTTCTACTGACCATATCTTTAAAATTCTGCTCATAGCTACTGAAAAAAGATGTAGAATTCCAAAACATATTTTATTTATCATTATGATGTATAAGTGCTGAGAATTGCAGGAAACAGTTGATGACAAAGATGAAAAATTAAAAAAGCTCAAAGAGGAGTGGGGTGACAAAGTATATAATTCTGTGACCACAGCATTGTTAGAGTTAAATGAGTACAATGCTAGTGGGAGATATGTGGTTCCAGAGCTGTGGAACTTCAGAGAAGGAAGAAAAGCAAGCTTGAAAGAGGTCATCCAGCACATTCTCAATCCGCTAAGGACCCGGAAGCGCCAAAAAAGATGTGACCAAGGCCAGCATTCATTTCAAATTAGGGATGTTATTCTGCTTTGACCTAAAAGTAATTTGGAATCTCTTAGCTATGCTGAACGTTCGCTGGGTTTACTCATTGAAAGACTGGCTCTATGTTGAAGGAACAGCCCTTGTATAGGGCTATTCAGATATTGATTTGGGACTTCATATTCGTTTGCTATCCCTGGAACAGGAAAAGTTCCAGGGTTTATCCAGTTTTCATAAGCTTCATATTTTAGATGCTGTATTTGTATTCTGGCTTTTCTTTGGCCATATGAAGCCTTGTAGAGATATATGCTACACCATTCTGTAAGGGAAGATCATACCCATAAACTATCTCTTATTAATTTATTAGTTGAAAGTTAATGCTGTTGCCATTGATGATCTACTCACTGGCCAACTGGAACAAATCATTTTATATTTTTGGCCACTGCAAACCTTAGATGATATGTCCTTGCTTTGCCAAAGTCTGTTGTTTTTCAAGGTAATAACAGTTGCAGCTAATGCTAGCTATACAGTTTGGGACTTTGCATTCCTGAATAATTATCAAAGAGAGATTTTTATGGGATGGCAATGATGTTAAGTGTGTGTGACCATTAGGGGTGGAGTTGGGCAGGTACTTGCTTTAACCCGACCCATTTCATTCCTAATTTTTATTCTTAAGATTGCATTCATGATTTGAGTTCAGTCGATTCAATTTGACTGTTTCTAAAGAGGTGCTACCAAAAAGCTTCTAGATGCTCAAAGGCTAAAACTTTCTAGGCTCTATCTAAGATGAGATATGCATGTTAATTTTCAATCAAAATGAAGATGAAATGTAGTTTCTGAAAATTATTAATATCTGAGAACTTGTTGAAAGAAGAAAGGGTGGGGGGGAGGAAAAACCATAAATCTACTAAAAAAAATCTTCAAAACAATCACAATTTAGAAAACAAAAGACGCTAGAGGAAGGGCTTGAACCTTCGACCTTGTGGTTAACAGCCACACGCTCTAACCAACTGAGCTACTCCAGCAGATGTTTACTACAAGACACTTTTTACTATTTAACTATAATAACCACTTCTTTAAAAAACTCAAACCTTTGTTCCTAAAAGAAATGATTTCAAAGATGAAATAGAACTTAGAATGTCAGACCTATAATCTAAATCTTATATTTTCATAGTATATATCAAGCAGAAAGTTCTTTGCAGTGGTTGGGGAAGGCCCATTGCCGACAGTTGAATAGATATGGCCTAGATTAACCATATGTTAATTTTTAGAGCAAAATATCCTGCCCAAAATGTATTGGCATTTCCCTTATATTTTGAGCAATCCGTTTAGTTTTCGATTCATTCACAAATTAAATTTTTTTAAATGAAATTTCAGGGTTTTATTTTGCCATGTAACCAACTCTTTTGAGGTTCTATCTATCCACAAAAATTTTTGGTCTCATTCAAGGTACCACTTAGCAAATATTAAGGCTAATAGGAAGTTTGTTTCAAATGACTTAGTTGTGTATATAATCCATTTGTTAAATTACACACCATTAATTCATGTTCTTGGTTTCATTATCCAAGAACTTGGATAATGGATACATGTTTGTGTTTACCAACTTGACTTGGTTAGCCATTTTTCCTCTCCTTTTCCAATACATGTTAGACTTAAATTGATCTGAAAATTTTTAGGTAGAGAGGGGATGGTGCATCCTAGCTAGCAACCTGTGAACGATTTGAGTCCCAAGTGTGCTATCAAATTGCAGCATTTTGAAGGGGTCCAATCATTGTGTCACTTCACCTTTGGAGAAGAACTCTTCGTTCTCTACAGTGAAGGAAAACTTTCACCTAATTTTATCATAAGAAAATAATGAAAGAGTTGATTGAATACACAACGGAATATAAACAATATCACATAATGAACCTTAAGGCATGAATATAATTTTTGTCATCGCCATAGTCCGTTGTAAATCTATGTATAGGGAATCTGATCCGCCGATTTGACCATTAAAACTTTTTCAAAATATTTATAAAATGAGAAAAGGTTGGGTATGTTAGCACCCTATGTCTCTCTCCTCTTTGAAGGGTAAGGGAGTCATTTTAAAGGGGGGGAGGGAGAGAGTGATAGACACATAGGGTGCACCGCTAGCATACCCATCCCTCCCCCTTATAATATAAATATTAATATATTTAAAAAATGTTTTTTAACTATTTACATAACGTGTCATTGGATCCTATTAAGTCTAATCAAGTACAGATACTCACTCTTTGATATTCTTCCTTTAGAGTAGTGGATTTTTATCGAACACCTCTTTTGTTTACATCCAAGCACCATGAATCAAACACGCCGATATATAATCAGGGAGAAATCAACACACCAAAATTTATTATGCTTAAGTGTAATGATGAAAACCTTTCAGGTCAAGAGACCAATTATAAGCTACAAATGAGAATCTTGTTCCTTAAACAACTAACACTTATCAATTCAAGATGCTCATGTGATTTGGTTCAACGTACACACATATGTATACTCACACTTGTATCTCAAAATCAATATTTCAATTCTAAGAGTACATACTATGATTATCACATGAACATAATGCCAAAGACCACTGGATCAGATCACAATGACATCTCTGATTCATTGTGATATGAAGACAACTCTTCTATGACCACTGGAATGTGATATAATCCTCTTTGTTATTAAAAAAAAAAAATGGTCGTAAGACAATTACTTAATTCTCACCTTCATTTTCTTGCTTTTACCTTTCAGCCTAGAACAAGAAGGATAATTACTGTTTCCATCATTACAGTCCTAATCTTCTCAAAACACTTATCTACATTTTGAATTTTTTAAACTCACGTGGTATCAGATCAGATTGTCTGTATACCAACCATATGAGACACAGGACCCAAAATTTGAGAGAGTTGATGCAATGAGTGCGCTTCATGGCCTTGAACAGAAGGTTCCATCATTACTCGTGCTTCATCATAGTGTACTCCCACTAGTTGTGTCCACTACCTATCTTATTGAAGATGAATGTAAATCATCTCATCAACCAATTCAAGTATATCTTATCAGTATCTACAAGAACTGATGTATGAAATCTTTACACTCACCAACAATAGGATGCCATTCAAATTCTACACACACACACATGCACAAACAGACAGACAGAGAGAGAAAGAGCATGTAGGTTAAAATTTTTAATTGGATACAGTACAATTGGTTTATCTATTAATAATAAGGAAGAAGGTTCTTTGACCAAGCAGCATAGAGGAGCACACCACCAAGCTGTGTCAAAACGGTATCTTGCTTGGGAGGCCAGCGGGTCATTTCATGTTTGGAGGAGAGAGATAGACACATGAATGCTAGTGTACCCTGCTCAGCGGCACAGAGAATATTCTCCCTAATGATAATAACAACAATCCCAAACAGTAAAACTGGGTACATATAAATATATATATATATATGAGATAATGCACTAGTACTACAACTAATACACCTCTCTGCTCACTAGCTGAGATCAGGCAAGAACTGAAGGATTTCCGTCATTAATTTCAGTATTAATTGGGCTCAATTAACAAACCTTCATCTCAAAACATTGAAACATATGTTCCAATGCCAATAGCTCCTCCGCGATCTCCACCGGTTGTTCCTTCTCCTGGGTGATTCGCTGTTGAAACTCATGAATCTTGTTCAAGCCTGCTCTAACATCTACAGCTATCTCACCCATCTTTTCATGAAGTATTGCATTCTCTTCTTGTGCATCTTTTAACTTCCTCTTCAATGATCGATACCCATCAAGGGACTTGAGTAGCTGTTCTGAAAGAGCTCTGTTTCTCTCTTGAAGAGCTGCTTTACTTTGAGCTTCTCTTATTCCACTACAACTCTCCTTATGCTCAGCAGCACAAATCTTCACCTTTGCCAACAATTTCTCATTCTGTGCTCTAACATCATTAAGGTGCTCCTCTGTATCATTCAATTCTTGAACCTTTCTAGCTAGTTCAGCAACCATTATCTCCTTCTCTTTCCCCAAACTTGAAAACATCCTTTCAAGGCTCTTCCGGGCTGCCATGCTCGCGCTAAGCTCCTTCCTTAGCCTCTGTTCTTCACTGGTAATCGGTTCCGGTGGCGGTGGCCTCTTGTCCTTTGGTATATGGGTTGACTTGAACTCCGCCGCATCAGTCCGGCGAATATCAGTACTGCACCGCCGCAGCTCTGCTTCCCTTCTCTTTCCGAAAGACTCTGTTTTCTGGATCCGATGTTTAACATCGTCAAGAATTGATATCATCCCTGCAACTCTTTGCATTTTCCTTCCATCATCTCTATTACCAACCCCATTATGATCTTGGACTAATTTCAATAAAAGCTTAATATTTGTTGCAACACCTAACAATTGAGCCAAACACACAAAGAGGGATTCAAAAATTAAATGCTTTAGAACATAGATAGATAGATAGATTGAGAAAGGGAGATTTAGAATTACCTTCTAAAGTATGTTCTTCAGGGCAAACGAAAGAAGCCGATGGAGGGAGTAATTCAGGAGACGAATTCGCACGGGTCTTACTCATAATCACAAAAAAATAAGAAGATGAGATCAATAACAAAGAAAAAGATTTGGTTCTTCAAGGACAGGAAAATTAACAAGAAGGAGAAACAGAAAAAAAGGGTTTTATTTTTGTTGTAATCAATATAAATTCTTGCATATTCTTTTATCTGTTAAGGATAGATCCAAGAAAGAGAGGAAAGTCCTTCTTCTTCTTCTCTGGGTTCCAACCTTCCTCTCTCTCTCTCTCTCTCTTTCTCTCTTTCTCTGTTCCTCTTCGTATTGTGTTCTTTTGTTGTATTACCCATTTGGGGGGAGGGAAAGGGGTTGGTTTAGAGTTGTTAATTCTCCTGAAACTGTGGGTGATGCATGGTTTGACCCTTTCTATGGGCAGTTGGATTGCTTCACCTTCTCATACAATAACAGCTGGTGACCCTCACGTCTAGATGGGGTTGACTTTTGACCACTGATTCAATGATTGCATCAAAATGATAAAATTATATATTGTGTCTTCAGCACCACCATTCATATGGATATTATATAATACATTTGCCGGTTCCCTTAGTGTGTAGACTCTTTACCTTCTAGTCAAGTTGAGATTTAGATCCCTAAAATCAAGTCCTGTAGTGGTGAGACCCTCGTGCATTGGGTACATAATTTTTAAAACTCAGATTGTCTATATTTTGATCATATGAGAATTATGACCCAAAATCTGAGAGAGTTGATGCAGTGAATGTGTTTCGTAGCCTTAAATTGGACATTCTGTCAGTAATTGTGCTAGAATTGATGCAATGGGCATGCTTCATGGCCTTGAATGGAAGGTTCGATCATTACTTGAGTTGGAGTTGATGCAATGGGTGTGCTTCATGACCTTCAATGGAGGGTTCCGTGTTCACAAATCTAACCCAACCAAAAAAAAAGTCAAGAGGCTCATCCCAATGAGAGAAGAACCGGCCAATCTAGGTTTTCCATGACACACCATGTGTACTATCTATATTCTATAACAACCTTTGAGTCACCTTCAATCCATTCATGTGCATTGGCTGACCCTTGACAGAACAATGAGATGGCAATCTGATCATTATATCATAGTTTTCCAGATCATCATAGGTTCGATTTGATAAACTACACCCAATTGACGATGAGGCTAGCTCAAGTTCTCGTACGAGAATCATTCTTAAATGCACTATAAAATACGCATAACCCGTCATGATAAATGTATTCAAGGTAGTATTCTTTTCTTTACTTAGATCTACAAGGAAATTAAGATATAAACAGGTCAAAGATTTGTGCAAGTGCCAAACTTTCCTCAAATATAAAAAAATAGATGCATGTGGACACTTAATGAAAGAGGTAGAGGCAGAGATGGTAGTAATGTTAATAGACCACAGGAATGTGTAGGTAATATGATGAGAGATTATTGTATTGGTACTAAAATATAAAACCATGTCTTCTATTGAAAAATCCAATAAAGAATTGCTTAGAGGTTAGGGCAGTCAAGTCTTCTAGTTATGACAAAATCCAGAAACCAACAGTTTTTTATTTTTCTTCCCCTCACTCATCTATGCATGAGAAGATCTCAATATCTAAAGGCAAAGGTAAATGTAATACAATAATCTCTTCCCTGGAGAGTCACAATCTGTTATTTCAACCACCACAATGCATCAAAAAGAAAAACTACTCAGTTTTGCATATTAAAAGGAACATTCACTTTCTATTCAAAATTTCACCGGGAGAGAGAGAGAGAGAGAGAGAACCCTGGCCTACTGAATTACTAGAAGGCATTGGAACTGAGAAGAGCTATGGAGGGAGGAAGAAACATTAGATCACTTGGAAAGCTGGTGTGGTCCAATATTGTCACATCAGAACTTATCCATAAGCTACCCGTTGGGATTTGAACATTGGAGAATCTAACCGCCGAACATTGGGTGTTAAGAGTTGTAACCGCCGCAAGTTATGATGGAGTTTTGTAACAGTCATCCCCACCAAATTTCATAACGGAGGAAATGGGGATTCGAATATCGGGTGTTGAGAATGTAACTGACGAACGTTAGATATTAAGAGTTGTAACCGCCGTACGTTACGGTAGAGTTTTGTAACAGTCCCCATGCCATAATTCATAATGGAGGAAATGGGGATTTAAATGTTGGGTGTTGAGAATGCAACCGACGAATGTTGGGAGTTAAGAATTGTAACCGCCGAATGTTATGGTGGAGATTCGTAACAACAACGACAACTCAGCTTCATCCCAATGAATTAATACCACAAGGTGTCTGATCTCTGTAAGTCAAGCATATGAACTGTTTGTTACAAGAGAATACAAGAGACCAGAATACCTATTGTGCCGAGGTATTCTGGAGTTCAGAGTTGTAGATTAGAACGGTCGGCGATCATATCTTCATCGTTGGGCAGTTTGCAATGGCAAGGATGATGGGAGCTCAAGGAGGCAATTTCCTTGTCTCCTTTTCTTATACACTTGTGATGATGTTTTTAGTAATGTCTTTGCTTGAAGTACAACATACCTCAGCGATATCGGTTTTCAAATGCCTCCAATGCATCAGATGTGTAATGAGGACTTTTCCACTACCTCTATGTAGTGTTGAATGTGTAAACTGTATTTCAGTGGTTCCCCCTACTTCAGATGCAAATTTCAATTGTATCGTTCGCTGTGCCAAATCCTCCTGTGCCAATTATATCAATGGTATTCTCTCTCTCTCTTTAAAAAAATGACGTACCTAGTGCACAAGGCTCCCGCCATTGCAGGGTCTGGGGAGGATCATAATGTACCTAACCTTACTCCTGCTTACACAAAGAGGCTGTTTCCATACTCGAACCCGTGACCAAACGGTCACGTTGGAGCAATCTTTACCGTTGCACCAAGTCCCCCCCCCCTCTCTCTCTCTCTCTCTCACTCTCTCTCTCAAATAGTAGCTTGACATTGTAAGTTATTTTGTATTGCAGATGATGATGATGTAAAATTGGAAGGGTGCTTGACTCCTTGTTCCAACAACTGTAGCAGCAACAAAGAGAATCCATTGTAGGAAGAAGTCTCATATGTTGTTGTAGTCAAAATCCTCAAATATGATATGAGAAACTTTGGGATAAAAGAATAGCCTTTATACATTATGGTAGAGGGCTATTTAATTAATAAAAAGGATTTTGCAATTTATCTACCAACCGTTTAAGCATTTTGTTCTCTTTTTCTTTGTTTGCCAGTTATTTTCATGGATCTTAATGGGCTTTGGATATTTACCAAAAAAAAAAGGGGCTTTGGATGGTCTATTATGTTTATACAGGCTAGAAATCATATATGCTTATAATATGGAAAAAAAGAGATAGCGATAATATCTTCCACCTTTCCACTGTAGTTGTTCCGTCCACATTGTCTTCCCCGGTCACACTCTCAGAAATTTAATTAAACCAGCGAGATGGAGCCTTCGTTGGAAGTAGCTCCGTCGACGTTCTCTTGTCCAGTCACACTCATTACAAGAAAATAAGGCTTCATTAAGAAAAACTCGGATAACTAATAAGAACGCATGCAGAAGCATTTAAGTGAATGAGATTTTTTAATCTATTGGGAGCTGAGCAGTAATTTTATGCTGTCTTATTTTTTCTGTGGGCTTGGTCGGGTTTTAGGTTAGTGAGAGCATCAAACAGATCCCAATCAATCCACCTCGGGTTTTGTTTTAAGGAAAACCCTAAATCTCATGCCATAAAAATTCAACCTAATAGATCACCCTTTTTTTGTTTTGTTTTTTTAGTTGGGCTTGAGCAGGTTCAGTTAAACCCACCCAAGTAGAGAGAGTAATAGAAATTCTCATTGGCTCTATGAATCAATAGATTCAAATCCATAAATTCCAAATCAATTTTGAATAAACAATAGATTTTTTAAAGTACCTTCAAAATAAAGAGATATTTCATGGAAGTAGTAACAGAGATAATAACAAGAGGTTGGGTATGTATGGTAACCATTCTGATTCAAAATTTTGATTCTAGGTCAGAATCGATTTTTTCTATTTCTGAATTTTTGGAGTAATTCTGTACCAACAAATGTTGTATGGTAAAAAATTGATTCTACTATACAGAGAAACTGAAACATGTATGGATTGCCATTTTATAAATTGATTCTGCTATCCGGCAACACCAATGTTTCCTGTACTCTTTTCTACAATCTATTCTCTCCTTACTATTTCAATAAAATCTGGTCTCTCAATTGGAACTGTGACTTCTCAAATCCGATCAAATTATGGAGAAGCAGCCCACCCCTCTCCTCTCAGAGAAAATGAAAGAGAAGGGAAGAAGAAAATAAGCTCACAAAACAGAAGAGAACAAACACAACCCAAATCAAAACCAGGTTACACCACCAAATACTAATCTTCATCTTCATTCTGATAATCAGTATTTGCTTGTACAAACTCATTCAATCAAATACACCAAACTGTCACTTCATTTATGAAAAATCAAAAGCAATCATCACTGCCAAAAACAGAGAAAAAAAAAACAAGAGATTTTTTTCCTTAACAGTAGTAGAAGATGATAAGCCATCAATTTATTCAGTTATGTTCATGAATAAATGGGATAGTAATGAATCTAAAAATCGAAGTATTACCAGTCCCAGAAGAGAATCTTCCATGAAACAAAGAATTAACAAAAAAAGAATCAGTTGGAATCAGGCCCTTCATTTCTTCCAAGCATAAGCCAGCAATGAAAACCCAGATGGACTTTGCAACTCGCTCTCCTCTGTACTGGCCCATTCCAACACAGAAGAACAGCAACCAGATCGACGAAGCTGAAGACATCGAAGATGACGACGAGCTCCCCGCCTTCAACAGACTCTTCTTCATCTTCTTCCACTCGAACCCATTCATCAAAAACCCACACAACTGCTGTTGCTATTCCGGCAACATTACCATCTCATCCTCCAATTTGTCCATTTTCTCGAACCTAAACATGAACACGGCATGCCCATTCTCAGCACCTTCGAACATCCAGTTGTAAACGTCCCTAGACACCTGAATAGGGACCCCATCCACTTCAATCCTCTCATTTCCTCTAAACTTCCACTTTAATTGTTTCACCTGCAAAACCCTCTTCCTATCGATGCTGAAACAAAGTCTGGGTTCATCTCTTGAATCCACTCACTCTGCAATCAATGGAGATATCTCTGGTCTGACCCCCAAATCTCGCTTTTGTAGTGTAATACTTGTTTCCCACAACATGCTCCCTCCTCAAAATCAAAACCTGGGATCTCGCTGGCTTTGTTGCTCTGGTTCTGCTGTAAGCTTCGTTGCAGGAGTCACCCATAACAAGAGTCATCTCGCCGTCGATGACAACAGCGACATAGAATCTAGACTGGGGTTCTTCTGGGCCTGAATTAAATTTGACTTTGGTGAGATCCCAGAAGATTCTAACCTTCCTTGTTGGGCTACTGAGATTGAATCTCTTAGAACCACGTCTACGCCAGAAGAGAAAGGGCTTGATGTAGAGGGCTGGCGGTGTTCTTCGTTTGAGAGATGGAGAGGGTAAAACCGTTTTAGGTTTTGTTATGTTTTGAGGGAAAATTCCAAAAAATGCCCCTCTAACTTAAGTCGTCTTTATTCTACCCGATTTTTCATAAAACCAATTCTTAGAATTGAGAAACTCCATTTTGGTGTTTCTCAAAAGCTTCCCAGAATTCATTATATCACCCGGTCTGTTTCAAAGAATCACAAAAATGGACCGGACAAACTATACATAATTTGATTCAATTCTGCCCCAGAATCAGAAAATACGTCGGAATCCATTTTTTGAAAGGTTACTATACATACCCTAATGGGTATGGGCTTGGAAAGATACTAGTTAGATTATCCAATTACGAGAATTTATTTTTGTAGTGTAATAGGTAAGGATTTCCTATTCTCTTGTTGCTTTTCTGTATTCCATTTTTTTAAAAGGCTAAATAAAAATCCAAATAAATGTTTTTGGACTAGAAATACAAGTAATATGAGGCTTCTCTACACACACACACACATAGAGAGAGAGGGAGAGAGAGAGAGCTAAGTAACTGAGACGAGCAAGCTAGGGAGAGATGTGCAACCCATTTTCTGATAATGCCGATAAGAACTAAAAGGGACGAGGAAATATTTTGGATCATACATACTTATTTCGGAAGGTTCAAATAAAGTACATTGTGATAAACATTGCGATAACATAAATAATGAGAAAACGAGATTTATCATTGTGAAACAGATATGAATAACACACCTTGGATTCAAAAAGATCAATAACAAAATACGACTTAAAAGAATTTGTACGTAACCCTAATGGCCCAGCTGCCCATATACCTTGTTTGAAAAAAATGCAAGAGAAATATAGATGTCATTTAGTTTCATTTTCAGTTTTACAAAGAGGGAAAATGAGATAATATCAAGTTCATCAATCAAAACTTTAAGAAAAGTAATCCAAAGTTCATTGAAAATGGTGAAAGAAGACCCCACTCCACTCTTAGAAAAATTAATTTGTTGCAATTTTAATACACTTAAACATGTTCGATTCACAATGAATTTTGAGAAGTCTAGGTAACCCTTCCATGGCAAGAATGAGTAAGTGAGGACTAAAAAAATTAAAGCAACTACCAAGAACCGAGGCCAGACCAGGCAAAAGTGGGCCAGTTTCGAGCGCGCGTGGGTTAGCTCGGCCAAAATCCTCGCTCCAATTGCTAGGCAGCCTAGGCTGCTGCGTGGTACAGCATGAGCATGGAGCGCTCCTAATTTTTCTTTACCCCAAATTACCCTTGTCTTTCTCCTTGTACTCTAGACATCACAGAACTCCGAAGTCCGAACCCCTGCGCTTGCTTCTTCTTTCTCAGTTCTTCGCTCTAAGCTGAGAGCCTGAGCTGCAATCATTTTATTTTCTCTGTCCACCAGACTCTCGTCGGGATCTGTAAAGGGGATTATTAGGTTTATTCAGATGGGATTAATCCTGATAGAGAAACTTGGATGAGAGTGCTGTGACAAAGCTGATTCTCATTTTGTATTCCGAGAGTTCTTACAAGGCACAGGTATGAGGTTCATCTTTGCCCTTATACACAGGCTGCGTGTTCAGTGTTCTCTCATCTATGTTTTCAATTATATAAGTTTATGATTTTCAGAAGAATTTGTAGTAATTGCCCACCTGGTGTTTGTAGAATAGTCTGTCTGAATGGTTTTAGTGCGAATTTAAGAATTAGGCTTCCAATACAAGCTGATAAGATATGTCTAATTATTATTTTATATTTTGGATTTTGCTTGTCAATGTTATAACTCAACCCATTGCATGACAATCCAAATGGGCTTGTCAAAACCATTTCTTGGTTGACAGGCTTTGTTAAGTTTCATTGCTTAGCAATTTATAAGTAAATAAATGAGCTAGTGATATGTGATGACACCCTTTATTCAAACATATACATCAATGGAGGATTTCAATGGTGCAAAAACTAAATCAAAGCCAAACTATTATGATCAGAATAACAGAGAACCATGGAACTTGTTCCTATTACGAGAGGGAAGAGGAGAAAAAGAAAGGAAAAGGAAAGAAAGAGAGAAAACTATCAGGATATAATTCTGTAATTAACAAGGATAAGTGCTCGAGTGCTTTAAACTCTCTGAGTCTTTTAAATTCTAGTCTCGATAAATTGGAATGTCAGGTTTCTGGCCGAGGATTATTGTTGGGTTTAGCTAGTTGCAAATGTTTGGAACCTGGCTTTGTCTGGGCATTCTCAATTGGATTTAAGAGAATATGAGCCATCTTGTGACCACTTCACTTGAATTTATTTGTTGATAAGAAAATTAGAACAACTAAAAAATGGTAGGAAACAGTTTTACGGGATTGGACCTTCAGGGTGTTCTCCCTATGAGCATAATCAACTGATTGTGGAAAAATTGAAGATTTAAACTGCTGATTTAGGAATTGGAATTATGGTTTTTTATGTTCTTGAAGATATAATTTTGGACAGTCATACGACCGACTATGATGTATGGTACGGAATGTTGGGTAGTTAAGAAACATCATATAGATAGACTCAGTATAGCTGAAATGAATATGTTGAGATGGATGTGTGGTAAAACTAGGAAGGATAAAGTAAGGAACGAACAAATTAAAGCTGATTTGTTGTGGCTCCAATACATGATAAGCTACGAGAAAGTCGTTTGAGGTGGCATGTCCATGTACAACGAAGGCCTTTAGATGCTCCGTTACAGAGGAGTGATTGATTCAGATTGAAGGAGCTAAAAGAGCCAGGGACAGACAGAAAATGACTCTAGAAGTGGTGAAGAAAGACATGCATTGCTTAGGCCTTGTGTCAAGTATGACTTTGAATAGAGCTGATTGGAGGGTAAGGATCTATGTAGCTAACTCCATTTAGTTGGGATAAGGCCGAATAGAGCTTATTGGAGGGTATGGACCCATGTAGCCGACCCCATTTAGTTGGGATAAGGATGAGTTGAGTAGTAGATATAATTTTGGCCATTTTGGCTAAAGTGGGCAAAAGTTAACAAATTTCAGTGATGTTTTTTACATGTTGATCAAAATATTTAATACTTCTATTATATGTAATTTCAATTTCTACCCTCTACCCAGCTAAATCTGTCAGATTTCACGTCAAACTGGATTGATGGATCAGTATTCCAAAAATGTTACATATGGATACCAACCTTAACAAGTGAGGGTGGGTTTTGATGTGAAAACGAAAGACTCTCAAACCTGCGAGAGAGAGGGAGAGAGATTGATTCAAAAATAAAGAGAATGACATAAATGCCCTTGAACATAAGTAAAAGAACTGGCCTTAGCATAAAACCATCTCGAAAAGATTCGGGTACCGCAGCTGTTGGGGAAAAGTGTACAGTACTTCCACTGCTAAAATACCAGCAGGTGTTTCTCGTGTTACTTATACCATACCGAGCTCATTGGAACATGTAAGCTGCTGGCATTATTATCATGGAGACCAAGGCCCTGTAAACATTGATTGATGCATCCTCAGAGTGTAATGTAGAAGCCTTAGCTGACTCAATGATTTGGCAATATCATATGCACTTGCAATGCATCTGCTATGGTTGGTTAATGGAAAGGAGATCGAGGAGGTGTTATGGAAGTCAACCCACTTTTTTAGATCTAAAACATAATGGGATGAATTTCTCTTTCATTTTTAAGGAGAAAATTTAAGGATGTTCTTGCGGTGATGATAAATAGCAGGGGCTGCCTGCATCATGATGGGGTTTTCAAGTTTGATAGTGTCTACTTTGTGCAAAATATGCCAAAATTTAGGATGGTCTGCGATCCACCCCTCCCAGGCCATTCGAATGCAAGTTACACCTGGTTATGGCCCTTTTTTATTAACATAGTCCGTTCTCCATCAATTGACTGACAAATTTAGGCAAAACCAAAGCTCCTATCATTTCGTTTGGAGCCATCATTTGCTCATTGAGGGAGCCTTCCACAATGATAGGGTGCTTAATGAAGAGGTTCATGGTCTCTTTCTCACTTGTTGGAGACAACTGTGACCAAACATACTTGCTGCGTTGTGTAAATATTGGATCTCCAGGTTACTACTTCTTTAGTCGATGAGAAAAACTTCTGGGTTTCTATGTGTGCACTATATTGTGGACCATACCCGTACAGGTTTTTTGTAGATTTAGTGCAAATTGAAATTTTTTGAAGGTGGAGATTGATTATCTGCAAACTCACTGCTTTTCTCTTTGCCAATTAAAGCTAATGTATTAATGTCTATTAAGATATTAATTGTTCTTTTATATCATTGCTATTTCTTCCTATGTGAATAATCTCTCTCTCTCTCTCACACACACACACACACACACTCACAACCACACACATATTTTTCTCCTTAAAGAAAAAAATACATGAGGTATCCAGCATTGTTGACAAGTGTGTCAGTATCTAATACTGTGGACAAAATCTAAAAATGACTACTAGGCGTGTCCTTCTTACGTAGTTGAAATATCTTTCAGTTTAGTTTTCAATGATAGATATTCTTTTGGCTATTCACTTTTTGTTTGATTTGCAGAAGCGATCACAATAAGGGTGTGATGAATAGCACTTCTGCATCCAGCAGCATCAAGACAGCCTTCTCGTATTGTGTACAACAAGTACGGAGCTATGATTACCACCAGTACCTTTGTCTCCTCCATCTCCCGCCTGACATGCGAAAGGCCGCATTCGCCCTCCGGGCTTTTAATGTGGAGACAGCTAGAGCCATGGATGTTGCTTCTGATCCCAGAATTGGCCTTATGCGTCTCCTCTGGTGGCAGGAAGCCATAGACAAGATCTTTGCTCACAAGGTCATTGAGCACCCAACAGCTCAGGCCCTCTCCCATGTAATCTCTGAGCAGAAAATCAGCAAGGGTTGGCTTAAACGGTCTATTGAAGCTCGGATCAATGATGCAAGAAGGGAAGAGAATGACATCCCAGAGACAATCGGAGAGTTGGAGAAATATGCAGAGGACACAGCGTCCATTATGCTTTACTTGACACTACAAGCTGGTGGTATCAGCTCTACTGCAGCAGATCATGCTGCCTCACATATTGGGAAAGCAAGTGGCCTTCTATTGCTGCTTAAGTCACTGCCTTATCATGCTAGTCGTAACCACCATATTTCTTATATACCAGCTGATGTAGCATCTAACCACGGGTTATTAGTTAAGTATGGAAATCAATCCGAAATTCAGATGGACAACCGTGAGGGGTTGTCAGATGCAGTTTTTGAGATGGCATCAGTAGCTAATGACCATCTCCAGAAGGCTCGTGAATTAGCTGGGACTGTACCTACCAAGGCTCTTCCAGTGCTTCTGCCAGCTGTGCCTGCACAGGTTCTGTTGGACTCACTACGTCGTGCACACTTTGATGTGTTTGATCCACGGTTAGCTCGGGGAGTTCTGGGGATCTCTCCATTATGGTTCCAATTGAAGTTGAAGTGGCATGCATGGAGAGGGAAGTACTGAATCCTATTCATCCCCCCCCCCCCTCCCTTTTTCCCCTCCTCAAATTTTCATAGGATGAGGACTAAAACCAGCTGGAGTGTGGCTAGGTATTTGAGTTTTATTTCTTGACGTTACAATAAAAAAGCACAATATAAAGGTGCTTGGTCTCACATTTAATCTTTTCCCCCCTTCATTTATTTGTTTGCCCTGTTTGGTGTCTTCTCTACTTCAATATTTTCTTCATTTGTATTTTGTAACATTAGATTTCGATTTCTTTTGAAAAAGAAATCGGTGATAAAGTAAATCTCTCTCAAAGCGGCACTCATTCCATATTGTAATAGCAGAGTGTTCAATGTCTCCTTTAAATGCAGCCGTGTTCATATTTGTATTTGTTAGACAATTGATCTCTAGTACCAATGTTCCTTAAGCAATCAAAGCAAGAAAAAAGATTTCTATTCAGACATACTATGGAAACTATGCAGGCTATGAAGTAATTTGCCACCCAGGTGGGTTACAACTTACAGATGGATTGAGACTGTCCAGCCTTGGTTTACTCCACAAGCTTCTAGGCTTCTATTATCTAGCATGTCTCTGCTCTTCTGCTGAATTGTGTGAAGTCTTGTGCCTTTGTAGATCATTAAAGTTTTCTTTGATCTCCATTACTGGTTGGCAATATCATGCGATGTCACGCATGATCTATGTATTGACATGCATTGTTTTCAATGGATTGCATTGTACACCTATAGCTTCAAGAAACTAAGTTGTATTGTTTTATCTATATCTTCAAGAAACTTTATTGGTGGTGGTTTCCATCCATTTCTTTACATAGTTCACATCTTTTGGTTCCTGTATTTAATTGCTACAGTTTACTTTGTTTTGAAACTCTTTCCTAAGATAGGTGGTCAGGTTGGTATTACTTAGAAAAGAAATATCATCGACGTATCTGTTTTGTGATGGTGCTGCATCTTTTTTATGATCATGCATATGCAGGTATGGTTTATTTTCTTGTTTTCAAATTGTTAATTAAGATGTTCAATACTAAGCTTTTTAAAATTAGGGAGAATCCGATGCATACATTACACACTAAGCTTTTTAACCAAAGTTCGAATCAGTCCGGTTTTTGGGTACGGGTGTAACAGGATTAATCCCATCTGAATAAACCTCATAACCCCCTTTACAGATCCCGACGAGAGTCTGGTGCACAGAGGAAATAAAATGATTGCAGCTCAGGCTCTCAGCTTAGAGCAAAGAACTGAGAAAGAAGAAGCAAACGCAGGGGTTCGGACTTCGGAGTTCTGTGACGTCGTTTAGAGTACAAGGAGAAATGCAAGGGTAATTTGGGGCAAAGAAAATTTTGGAGCGCTCCATGCTCATGCTGTACCACGCAGCAGCCTAGGCTGCCTAGCAATTGGAGCGAGGATGTTGGCCAAGCTAACCCACGCACGCTCGAAACTGGCCCACTTTCGCCTGGTCTAGCCTTGGTTCATGGTAGAGCTAAGAGAGAGAGAGATTACCATTGATGTAACTGGAGCACGAGGACTTGGCACAGCCAGTGATACAATTGGAATTTGTATCAAAATTACCGGATGCAGATGCGGACGCTTGGGACGGTATAAGACAATCCACACATAGATCAGCACATGAAGCTAATGAACTGCCTTCTTGTATGAAGCATTTGGTGCAACTGATGCAATCGCCAAGCGATAGAGCTGAGGTATGTTGTGCTGCAACCACAAACATCACTAAAAACATCAGAGCAAGTGATCGCCAAATGTTTCTTCCTCCCTCCATAGCTTGCTCTTCTCAGTTACTTACTTACCTCTCTCTCTCTCTCTCTCTATGTGTGTGTGTGTGTGTTGAGAAGCCTCATATTACTTGTATTTATAGTCCAAAAACATTTATTTGGATTTTTATTAAGCCTTTAAAAAAAATGGAATACAGAAAAGCAACAAGAGAATAGGAAATCCTTACCTATTACAGTACAAAAATAGATTCTCTTAATTGGATATCTAACTAGTATCTTTCCAAGCCCATACCCATTAAACCTCTTCTTATTATCTCTGTTACTATTTCCATGAAATATCTCTTTATTTTGAAGGTACTTTAAAAAATCTATTGTTTATTCGAAATTGATTTGGAATTTATGGATTTGAATCCATTGATTCATAGAGCCAATGAGAATTTCTATTACTCTTTGTACTAGTGTGGGTTTAAATGAATCTGCTCAAGCCCAACTAAAAAAAAAGAAACAAAAAATGGGTGATCGATTAGGTTGAATTTTTATGACATTGGATTAGGGTTTGCCTTAAAACAAACCCCTAGGTGGATTGATTGGGATCTGTTTGATGCTCTCACTAACCCAAAAACCCGTCCGGGCCCACAGAAAAAATAAGACAGTATAAAATTACTGCTCAATCCCCAATGGATTAAAAATCTCATTCACTTAAATGCTCCTGCATGCACTCTTATTAGTTATCCGAGCTCCTCTTAATGAAGTCTTGTTTTCTTGTAGTGAGTGTGACTGGAGAAGAGAATGTCGACGGAGCTACTTCCAACGAAGGCTCCATCTCGCTGGTTTAATTAAATTTCTGAGAGTGTGACCGGGGAAGACAATGTGGACGGAACAACTACAGTGGGAAGGTGGAAGATATTATCGCTATCTCTCTTTTACCATCTGTTTTCTTTTCCATAATAATAGATCATCCAAAGCCCCCTTTTTTTTTTTTTTTTGGTAAATACCCAAAGCCCATTAAGATCCGTGAAAATAAGTGGCAGACAAAGAATAAGATAACAAAATGCTTAAACGGTTGGTAGATAAATTGCAAAATCCTTTTTATTAATTAAATAGCCCTCTACCATAATGTATTAAGGACTATTCTTTTATCCCAAAATTTCTCATATCATATTTGAGGATTTTGACTACAACAACATATGAGACTTCTTCCTACAATGGATTCTCTTTGTTGCTGCTACAGCTGTTAGAACAAGGAGTCAAGCACCCTTCCAATTTTACATCATCATCATCTGCAATACAAAATAACTTACAATGTCAAGCTACTATTTGAGAGAGAGAGAGAGAGAGAGAGAGAGAGAGGGGGGACTTGGTGCAACGGTAAAGGTTGTTCCATTGTGACCAAATGGTCACGGGTTCAAGTCTAGAAACAGTCTCTTTGTGAAAACAGTAGTAAGGCTGCGTACATTATGACTCTTCCCAGACCCTGCAGTGGCAGGAACCTTGTGCATTGGATACGCCCTTTTTTTAAAGAGAGAGAGAGAGGGAAAGAGAATACCATTGATATATTTGGCGCAGGAGCATTGGGCACAGCCAACAATACAATTGAAATTTGCATCTGAAGTAGGGGGAACCATTGAAATACAGTCTATACATTCAAAACCACATATATTTAGTGGTTGATGTTTTATTAAGCATTTGATGCATTTGATGCATTTGAGAATCGATATCGCTGAGGTATGTTGTACTTCAAGCACAGACATTACTAAAAACATCATCACAAGTGTATAAGAAAAGGAGACAAGAAAATTGCCTCCTTCAGCTCCCATCATCCTTGCCATTGCAAACTGCCCAATGATGAAGATATGATCGCCGACCGTTCTGATCTACAACTCTGAACTCCAGAATACCTCGGCACAATAGGTGTTCTGGTCTCTTGTATTCTCTAGTACTAGTCCAGACACCTTGTGGTATTTATTCATTGGGATAAGGCTGGGTTGTTGTTGTTGTTACGAATCTCCACCATAACGTTCGGCAGCTACAATTCTTAACTCCCAACATTTGTTGGTTGCATTCTTAACACCCAACATTTAAATCCCCATTTCCTCCATTATGAATTATGGCGTGGGGACCGTTACAAAACTCTACCATAACGTTCGATGGTTACAACTCTTAACACCCAATGTTCGTCTGTTACATTCTCAACACCCAACATTCGAATCCCCATTTCCTCCATTATGAAATTTGGAGGGAATGACTGTTATAAAACTCCACTATAACGTTTGGCGGTTACAACTCTTAACACCCAACGTTTGTCGGTTTTATTGTCAACATCCAACATTCGAATCCCCATTGCCTCCATTATGAAATTTGGTGGGGATGACTGTTATAAAACTCCACTATAACGTTTGGCGGTTACAACTCTTAACACCCAATGTTCGTCTGTTACATTCTCAACACCCAACATTCGAATCCCCATTGCCTCCATTATGAAATTTGGTGGGGATGACTCTTACAAAACTCCACCATAACGTTCGGCGGTTAGAACTCTTAACACATAACATTCGTCAATTACATTGTCAACACCCAACATTTGAATCCCCATTTCTTCCATTATGAAATTTAGTGGGAATGACTAATACAAAACTCCACTATAACGTTTGGTGGTTACAACTCTTAACACCCAACGTTCGTCAGTTACATTGTCAACACCCAACATTTGAATCCCCCCATTTCCTCCATTATGAAATTTGGTGGAGATGACTGCTACAAAACTCCACCATAACGTCGGCGGTTACAACTCTTAATACCCAACGTTCGTCAGTTACATTGTCAACACCCAACATTTGAATCCCCATTTCCTCCATTATGAAATTTGGTGGGGATGACTGTTACAAAACTCCACCACAACGTTCGGCGGTTATAACTCTTAACACCCAAGGTTTGTCAGTTAGATTCTCAACACACAATGTTCAAATCCCAACGGGTAGCTTATGGATAAGTTCTAATGTGACAACATTGGACCACACCAGCTTACAAAGTGATCTAATGTTTCTTCCTTCCTCCATGGCTCTTCTCAGTTCCAATGCCTTTATATCTTCAAACTCAGTTAGTTGTGTGTGTGTGTGTGTGACTGTGTGTAGACAAACCTCATATTGCTTGAATTTATAGTCCAAAAACCTTTATTCTGATTTTTATTGAAGCTTTAGAAAAGGAAAATAAAATTCACTTGATTCTAGCATAATACAATTTTGAAAAAGTAAATCAAGAATACTTTTAAAGGACTATTTTTGGTTAGGAACTTGCCCCTAGAATAACATCAAGAGAATAGGAAATTGTAACAAATTACTCTACAAAACTAGAAAATCTTATTTGGATATCTAACTTGTTTCTCTTCCACCCCCACCCCCCAGTAAGCCTCTTCCCATGATCTTTGTTACTATTCAGATTATATTAAAATAAAGGGAAAAATCTGTTTACCATCCTTGTAATTTGAAAAAATTACATTGATCCCCCTTAAAATTATGCCTACTCCCTCCAAAGGGGAGGTGGATGTAATTTTGAGGGGGATCTGTATAATTTTTTCAAACTATAAAGGTTTTTTTGTAATTTTTCCTAAAATAAAAGAAAAAATATTACAATCGAAGAAAGGAGGGCATTCCTGCCTATTACAATTACAAAAGAATTAAGGTCCCACCTTCTGCAAAGCCAGTAGTAGAAAAACCTAAACATCTAAAATTAACAAAACCTATATCTGGTTCTACTAGAAGCTTCCCAAAATAAGTCTTCCTTGACATGGGAAGGAAGATCTTTGTAGCTGTCTTAGCTAAAAAGTCAATTATATTATTGGCTTCGTTGAAGCAATGAGTGACCTTTCAATTGATAGAACTTAAATAAGGCTTAAGGCAGTTCCAATCCTGTTGAACATACCAAGGCAAAGCTCCTGAACAAAGAGACAACACTAGGGCTGTAAACGGATCAGATTCGGCTCGGATAGTGCTATATCCGCATCCGCATCCGATTAGCTATCGAACGGATTCGGATAGTGCTAAACAGATACGGACACGGATATGGATCAGATATTTATCCATTTACATGTAAACATAGCTTTTCGGATAGCTATAGCCTATCCGTATCCGCATCCGTTTACATTTTACAATTTTTGTTTAGTATTTAATTAATTATATATTGGTTTACCAAAAAAAAATGTTAATTATCTATTGAACGAAAATATTTACAATTGTAAGATTGGGTTAAGTTTTTTAACCCAAAGAAAAAAAAATTAATAGTCAATTGAGTATGAAACAAACCAATATACAATCACATGCGTCTCATTTTTTTAATACATAAGATGACGTAAATGGCAAAAAAGTAGGGCAAATCAGGGCCAACCAAACCCTAGCAAAAATCAAGGTCAATCAGGGCCAGGCTGGATTGGGTTGAGCCCGGCAAGATCGGGCCTGGGTTGAGATATCTTAGCTTGATCTAGGGCAGAGTTGGGCTTGGATTGAGCTAAGAGGACTCAGGGTTAAACTAGGGTTTTAAAAAACCCGACCCAACCCAACCCTGTTTTACCCCTATACGTAAGTGATATATGCGCATCCAATCTCTTTCTTGCTCTCTTTCTCTCCCTCACTCCTTACATCCCCATGTGATTCTACCTCTATGTAATGTTTCAGGGTAGTGCAATAATATAATTGGATTCTTCATGGGAAGTGCCCTTTTTCTTATAGCGATGGCTACACGATTTCAGAAAATATTAAAAAATCGTGTAATAAGCGAAAGTTTATATGATTTAATTTATCTAATGATTAAATAAAATTGGACTACTGTAACTTGATATACCGATTAAACTGCAATTGGAATGTGAATAAGTGGCTATGGATGCAGAAATGGATGGGATAAGTTTTAAATGGATAGTCCTAATCCAACGGTAAGAAAACTGTCTACGTGGAAAATATGTCACCTACGCAATCAAGTAGAATTCTTTTTCCCATAAAAAAAAATATAGAGAATAGAAAAAAATGTAGATTTTTTAAAGGAATGTTTACCAAATCGACTCCCAGCATGGGAATATTTTAGGTTAGGAACTTGCCACAGATACATATTATTCTACAAAACTAGAATCTTATTTGAATATCTAACTCGTTTCTTTCCATGCCCAATTTGTATAGGTGTATTTAGAACTTGATACTTTTTATTTGTCCCTTGTCTTATTCTCAAAAGGTTTTTAAGACAAGGTATAAAAAGATTTTCAAAAATAAGTTGAAAGTAACATATCATTATATCATTATTATTGTGAAATGATACTATTACCCTCAGTGGAAAAAAATTATCATGCCCCAAGGGCCAAAAAGTAAGATTACAAACTATTTATTACCTTGAGAGGTGTCAATAAGAAAATCCATAATATATATATATGGACACGAGATCACTGCTTGGTCATGTGGCCCATGCACTAGCACATGGGCCAATGAGAACGCGTGCATGGGACATCATTACAGAAGAGATTTTTTATTTCAAGAAAAGTTGAACGGTAATTGCACACACTTTTGTGGTTGGGTGCAAGAGCCACACCACCAAGCAACATTCTTTTCACTAAATTTTTTTTTTTGATAAGTACTTTTCACTAAGTTATAGCTATAGAACTTATTGATGCCAATAGTGGTGGAGCTTTCTAGTCTACACCTATTATTTTAAAAAGAACTAAAGAGATTATTTTTTGGTCCCTTTTTTATTTTAATTAGCCTTTATGTGTTGAATGATGATTCTCACACCAATATAACTGGGCCTCTTTGAATCCCACATTTAGAACATGTTAGTTCACGAAAATTTAAAATTGAGGAACACACTCTTGCTTTATCCAAACCTGAGAAAACCAGGCTGCCTACTTCAATAATTTTGATTTGGTTAGGCTTAGGTTCAGAAATCTCAGACCCGAGGTTGGGTTGGGCTCGAGCTTAGCTTGACTTCCTAGACCTTTGGTACCGCCCGAGTCCCACTCCTAGTTTTTACTTGCTAAAGATATGAAAGTTAAGGTTGTGATTTGGGCACCCCTTTATTTGATAAACCAGACAGGATTACTTCTTAAAGAAACTAAACTAGGGTTTTTATTTCCTAGCCAACTCATGTTGTTGGTGTTTGTCATTTCAAGGAACAACAGCAATTTTTTTTTAAATGACAAAACAGTCCTTTACTTTACAGCACATTAGGTTATAGAACTTTAGGGTTGAAGCCTGTATAGAATTTAAATCTGTAACAAAAGCAAAATAATTAAACCCAATAGCTCATTTAGCAAATATAGTCTGAAAATGGTGATTCCCTCATTTAAACCTTAGCAGTTGAAAAATGGAGAAAACACTAATGGGGATTTTAAGGCTAAAACCACAGAAGAAAACCCTGACATGGATAGTGGATAGGTGGTACCTAATGATGGTTAGAGATAACGATTTTATGTGAACAACAACAATGGCCAGACCAAATAGGTGAACCTCTGCTGTTTGACTTTTCAAATCACACTTGCAGGTTACAAGAAAAATGAACTAGGATGGTCAATCAATACATTTAAAGCCAAAAATCAAATACATTCCTGATAACAAACTAGGGAGTGAAATCCCAACCTAAGCAGTCACCCTCCAGGATGTGTTAACAGTTCTTCCTCAGCTGCTGAGGCAATGAAGCAATGAAAAGGTGGTAAAATAAAACACGAAAAACCTTTCAGTAGGAGCCATAGTCAAAAGAACTTGGGTAATAGACGATCAATAACATTAGCACGGATTCAAGTAATAAAGTCATAAAAAGCACGTCATGAGCCAAACTTACAGTGGAACCCATACCATTATAGACCAATGCATTAAGTAGGACCTCTCTTCCTAGCATTGTCCCTATCTGCATTGAAGTTCAAGTTACACTAGAATTCAAATAGAAAAGCAGGGAGAAATATAGGAAAGAAAAAGGTTTCATTTGAATATCCTAGCAGATTGATAACCACTACATTACCAACTACACAGATTTTCCTCATCAGCATGGAAAGTTCATGCTTTAACCAAAATGGAAGATTGAAAGCCATAAAACCATCCTCAGAAGGCAAAATCAGACAAATAACCTCCATAATCAGACAAGTCGCTGCCATCAGAAAATCCATAATAACCATCGTATCCATCATCTGACATAAGATCAATTTCAGAAAGCCCAGACAAGTCATCGTCATACGATCCATCAAAATCAGTATTAGCATCAAACTCATCAAACTCATTTTCCTCACAGGGGTCATCTGGAAGTTTTAGAGATTTGATCCTGTCTGCACATCTACTTTGCAGATCCCCTTCTAAATCAACACTGAAGCACCGCCGCAGATCAAGGGTTTCAAGATGAGGACAGCCATCAAGAATGGCCCGAAGGCCATCATCCGTCAATTTGTTACCATAAAGGTTAAGGTAACGTAACTCAGGCATGTTCTCTGCAATAACAAGTGCCTCCTCATCATAATCTTTGTATAAGCACCCAAACCTGCTGTGGCGCTTGAGTTTTAATGATTTCAATCGAGGGCAGAACTGGCCAAGGGCTTCAAGCACTTTTTTTGAGAAATGACAATAGGATAGATCAAGCTCCTCCAACAAGGGAAGTTTTTTCACCGCTTCAATCATTCCATTTTCTGTAACAAAAATGCAATGTGCAAGTCCAAGGCATCTCAAGGGGTAGGATCTGAAAACAGAGATGGGGTTAGATGATTCCATTATAGTATGTGAAAATAGTAACAATAGAGACATCATTGATATGGTTGGACCAGAACATTATTTGGAGTTGATTAACTTGTTCCATGAATATTAACCATCAAAGGTTAAGCATCTACCTGGACTAGTCCACTTATCCAAAAGATGGTTCTTGAATGGATACTACAATATTGGGTTAAAAGACTTAACCCACCACCAGCAATAATACAATCTTTATGTTTGAGTTGCAAGGTAACATCAAATCTCTATAACTAGTCCATCAAAGGGGTATTCCAGCACATGAAGATTACATGTGGATTCTCACATGGTAAGCTTCCCCTCACCAGACCACACCCGTAAAATAGCACCACCTCTGGACCCAGAATCCCATCAAGATAAAAAATAATATTTCCTACTCCAGATGTTTCAATGACAATCAAAGGAAACAAAAAAAACACTTATTCAGATTGAGTTATAGATGGATGTGGTCCAATGGCTAAAGCTCTGGTGGTCTCTGAGTTGTTTTTGAGTGGGAGCTCAGATTGGATTAGCTGATCCACCCGATTTGATTTACTGATGAATTCAACCCGACATACCTATTTTTTCCACTCGCCACCCACCATCTCCTCTAAGTCGTCAAAAACCCCTACTCTGTTACTTCCTATTAGGTGGTAAGACCCTTGTAGAGTTCCCCAACAGCATAGAGCTTGGGAAGCTCGGACCCGGTCAAGATCCGAACAACATGGAACACTCAACTACTAATCTAGTAGAGAGAATTCCTGCAACAAGAAGGCTTGGTTATGTAAGCAAGTGGAGGGTTAACACGTACAATAGGGACAACCACCAAGCATATATTGTTTAAGTGGCATCACATAGCGAAGGTACTCCATGCTTATAACCATCCAACCTTCTCTATATATATACAATAGAAAATGCATGGTATAGAATTACCATGTATAAATACATGTGAAATAGATACATTTTAATAAGGTAAGTAACAATCCAAATTATACAACTACGGTGCCAACACTTTGGCGGAAACTGATGTAAGGTATGCACTATACACATCTGCAAGCATTTCCTTGAAAGCTTCAGATAATTCACAGTTCTATTCTTATGTTAGGAAGGGCACATGACAATGTATATCAATACCCCCCCCCGACACATGCAGGCCCACACACATACACATAGTTCTGCTTGTTGGCCTCTGATACCAGATTACAACCACTTATCCTAAAAGCTCAAGCTGTCAGGAAGGACATACAACAATGTATATCAACACCCCTCGCACGTGCAGGCCCACATACATGGCTCTGCATGTGACAGCAACACATGGCACCAAGGGTATAGGGCGTAGGGGCACAACAAACACAACCCCCACACCTACCAACGATTGAACATCCAAATTCCTAACTATGGGAACATGTTACAATCGCTTATCCAGAAAGCTCGAGCCGTCAGGAAGGGCACACACCAATGTATATCAACAATTACAAATTTTAGATGGGAAATAAAATATAGAACACCTGAAATAAACAAATATTTACAATATTTAGTCAAAAATCAAGAGTCATGCTGATTACAATCTATAAACAAGCTCTGCTTTTAATCCCCCTATTCGTATTTTGGAGGTTCATACCCAAGAGACCAACAGTCTATCTTATCAAAAATCAACCACGTGGAAGCAAATTCAGCAGTCACCAGACTCAACACACAAGCCCAATAGATTTAGGAAAGGAGGGGGACTCTTACTCTACATAATAGAGATTGGCACCGATAGAGGACCAAAAAGGGAATAAGAGTCATGTCCGATCCCCCGACAAAGGAAATCAATTTTCATGTAGGCCCCACTGCTAAACATACACTGCAATTGACCCTACTAATCTCTAGTGCAAGGATATCATGCTGGGCATTAGACATAGTTAACATGTTGGGTTTTTTAAGTGTAACGGCACTCAACAATCTCTATATGATATATTTCAAAGTAAGTTCTATAGTTCTTTCTTTGAATACTCATTTAGTGTTAGAATTGAGTACAGTCAAATTTATTCTCACTGTAAAAGTAATTCACAGTATCAATTTGTCAACTTCAGAAAAGGTCATCTTTATTTTACATTTTAGTTTTGCTTTAGATTCAAGTCAATTATAAAGAATTAAGTCATCAACAACTAGAGTCACGCAGAAAGCTTCTATTTGATTTTTTAAGTCATGTAAGAAGATTGTAATTTGTAACTGATATTTTCTCCCAAGCCAATGAAGATTTTTTATTCTTTGGTGTTGGTTTGGTATTTCCTCCAAATCTCATACAGTTGCTTTCCAGTCTTCATGGAGGGGCTCTGAAGCTCTATCAGAATCATCTTCTACTTCTCAAAATTTCTATATTTTTTTTATTTTATTTATCAACCCTCCTTACCCATGTCCAACCCTAGACCTGTAACATAGCCAACATTTGAAATTCCAATCACTACCCCTGACCAATATCCTATATCAATATATCACAAACCAGCCATTAGATATCAATTGACTTTTGTCTGGAATACCAATGGACTAGGCCTAAACTACTCACCAGTTCCCATAAAAATGGAAACCTGATTCTCAAGTTTTAGAAACTTCTAATGTAGATTTTAGAAAATCCAGAAACATGCTCTAGAATGAACCAATTGAATACTTCTCTTGAGATATCCTGCATTACTTTAAGGCTTCCAACCAATAACAAAATTTAAAGAAAAATCCAATTCAGCCTCTTATTATGAACAAAATCACAATAAATCTATTCTAGGCTGAAGATATACTGTTGCCCTCTATGTGTTCATTACAGGTTCTCTCGAATGATCCTTCCATTGCAATGAAGAATTAGAGCAATTATTTGGCACTCCATAGTTGCACTAAAGTTCCATAGAAATATATTGAAAGTCAATAAGTAAATATATACACTATCATTATAATGCAAACTGCCAACATATCTGATGTCTGACAATTTCCCACCTCCATCACTAATTCATGCTAATCTCTTATCAGGCAGAGCACAAACTGTAATGAATTCTATAAAAGAGGACTTCGGTTTCCCATTGGTTTCAAATAATTCTTCTGCAGATTGTTACACAAAATGCACGCACATAAGCGTGAGATCGTACACTTGACATAAAATTAATTAGATTATTCAAATTAGGTCCGGTATGGAACTTGGATTACATAAAAAGAAATCATTTTTACTTTTCATTTTTAGATCTACGTCCTACGTCAAATATGAAACTTGTAGGATGATTTATTTGTATGGGAGTTGCCGAATCCCCCACCCAATTGGTTGGGAAATTTAACAAATTAAGGTCTTGTGTAATCAAATGAACTAAAATGGGATCTTTAGCAGGAAACAGATTTGACATAAAAAGAGGACAAGAAAGAACATAATCACATAAGAGAGGGTTATGAGTGCTTTACCTGTCAGTGATATACTTCAAAACCTCATCAGTGCCAAAATGTCCAACAGAGAACTCAATCAATTGCCCACAACTCCTGTCCACGGCATGTCTCGCCACTTTCTCAAAATCAACCTCACTTTCCGCAAAATCCCACGGATCTCTAAAATATATTAATCGCCAGAGTTGAGGCTCTTTGGAGACCTTTCTCCATGAAGAACAGACGCTTTGAGCTCTGACGAGGACTTCAACAGGACCCAGCTTCATAAATATCAGAGACAGAACATCCTGAGGCAATTCAAGCCAGTTCCTCACCTCTTCGGATCTAATTTGATCTACCGAATCCATAGTTGCACAAAAATTCGAAGAGTTCACAAATTCCGAACAGAGAGAAAAAGAGAAAAGAGAGATAAAATTCTAGGGTTCAAACAGATTCTTCTCGACAAGAAATTGGCAGTTAACTAGTTAAGGCCTATTTCAGGGTTTCGACAGATAGCTATGGTCTATGGTTGTGTGGCACGCAGGCCTTGCATTTTGCAAATAGAGAGAGAGAGAGAGAGAGAGAGAGAAAGCCAGAAAGAGAGAGCATCCTTCAAGGAAAAAGGACTGTCCGGGAGTGTCGCACCTGCGCCCAGACATAAGATATGGTAAAATGATGGCCGTGCCCTTGTTGATGCTTCCATTGGTCCTCGTGCTGACATAGGGCCACATACCCAGACAAAGAACGTTATCCGGATGACCAATATGGATAGAGTTAATTGGTTCGAGTATGGTTTAAATGGTTTGATTGGATATGATTCATATTGCAATTAACCACATTTGAAACTAACCCAATTATTTCCAACCTTCACCATAAACATTGAAAACACCATTAAGATTGAAATCTTACATTGTCCATATAAGATTTTAGCACAAAATAACTCTGGGAGGGAGTGTGCTTTCTATGCCTAGACAAAGGGGGGACGAAATGACCTCCCAACCACCCCCCCCCTCTTAAAATTCGAAAATGTTATCATCATGATTCTTTCGCACACACTCTCATTGCCTACAATACATGTGCAATTTCCACGCTCCCCGCAAGAATTATTTTCCCAACATTTTACTTCTCATAAGAATCGTGTACTGGTGCACCTATAGGAGCTAGAATAAAACCAAAACGAAAGAATCTAATGCAAGAGGATAAGCATCTCGGGTTATTATTACCATATGATATATCTTGATTTTTAATACATATTTATGCAATAATTTGAGAATTGTTTGAAAAAAGTCAAATTTTAGTTGAGAGTTGAGACAGTATGAAAGAACAAAAAACTGTCGAAAGACAAAGGGGGAAAACCTCATGTATGATATGATGAATGTGCAAGCAAATTTGACATGTGATTTATCTAAGGAATTTCCCAACAACTAACGGTTAGAATAATAAAAATTTTAGATTTGTATTGTAGAAACTTATCTTTCATTGTTACAATTAAAAGGACAAAAAATGAAAAATCCCTAACTAATATGAGCAATAATTACATAATTAAAATCCAAATATTTCAATTATTATAAATTTTAAATAAAATAATTATACTTTTGTAGAAGAATAAAGAAACTAGAATATTTACTTCACTTTTCAACTATTAAAATTGCCAATATTTTTCTAAATTAACAATTAAAAAAAGGTGTTCTTACCACAAAGGAAACCACTTGCCCATTCTCTATCATTATAGTGCATAAATTGTGTCTCATGTTTAATTGGTGAAGTTTTCCATATTAGTCCAAATATCTACCATGTAGCAATTTGGCTCTCCTCTATTTGTGGCAGGAGGCAGGAGCTAGAGGATCCAGCCCAGCAAAACAAGGGGTGTATGGGTCATTTCATAGGTGGACCCCTTGTGAAATGACCAAACACCCCCCCCGCCCGGTTTTTGTCGGGCTGGATCCTCCAGCTCCTGCCACGGCTGGAGGAAACCCGATTCCACCATGTAGTGTATTTATTGGCTCTCAAAATTTGTGGAATTGTTGTCCACATCATCATCTATTGACCTAAAAGTTTAATCCAATTAAATATTCTCACGAAATTTTAAAGTTTTAAAAACTTATAAAATTTTCAATTTCTAGTCACGATATTGGAAAACCAGGTTTTTTAATTGACTCGTCTAAGCCTTGTCCTTTTCAAACCTAATGAGTCGAGCTGCGTCATATTTTTTTTATATATTTTTTTAATGTCTTCCTTCTTCTCCTACTCTGAATTACTAGGGATTGGGGCTATGACCGCTTCACTGATGAGAAGATAGAGCAGCGGAGTCCATCCCTTGAACACCTACAAAAATGTCAATTCTCGGCCAGAGTAGATTATTTCAATCCTAGGAGATGTAAGATTATTTGATTGTGGCTTATGATAGTAATCCTAGGGTTCACAAACCCTTACAGAGTTTTGTAAGTCCCAAAATACCCTCTCACGCCCATCCTTAGCCCACGGCTATTAAAGGAGACATTCTTCCTCTCTTTTTTTGGGCAAATGGAGAGGTATAAAAAAAGCCCTAGGTTTCACAAATGGAGAGGCCTATTCCTTAACCCATGGGCCCTTTGGATGTTCAGAGCCCATGTCTTTTGCTTCTGCTCTAGTAGAAGATAATTTGATCGTGGCTTATGATAGTAAAAGGAGAAAGTTTTCCATCACCAACCCATTCTAAGGTTCACAAACTGTTATAGGGTTTTTGTATAAGTCCCAAAATACCCTCCCAATACTCTCTCAATCTCATCCTTCAGCCCCTGCCTAATGGATTCTCATTCACCGTGACTCAAGGTAAACTCGGTCCATAATAAAATGGAAGCATCAACGCCTTAAAAAATAGTTCTAATTTACTGGACCTTTTTCTCCAAGCCTGCTAAGTAATGGTTGTATGGGCCTAAACCAATCTTCTTAAGCCCAACCCAAAATTGAATTGGATCTAAAGTGCAGACTTGGTTGGGCTCTGAATTGAGTTCAAAACTTTATCCACCAACCAACCAAACAAGACTCGCGGGACAGACCCTTCAGAGTTCAGAACTTGAAGTGTTGTTATCCAAAAAAAAAAACACCCAAAGTCCAAAAACATCGAAACTTGAAACACACTCCGATTTAACGTGAAAAAGAAGAAAAGGAAAACAGTTGATGTTGTTGGGATTTGGGAGCCGAGGAATTGAGGTTGTACATGTTGCCGTTTCCATGCTTAGGGAAAATCGTACAACGGTCACAAAAATAACCCTTCTTACGTAACAATTGCCGGAGGAGCGTGGTGGTGGTGGCGGTGGCGTCAAATGTTCGTCAGGTATTAGGGTTACATAGGATAGCGTCAGACAATTAGACTCTGGACCACTGGGTTAATTGGGTGGGAAAGCTCAAAGCTCTTTCTGGCAAAGACGGCTTCACACGAGGAAGAAGAGAGAAGAATGAAGAAGATGAAAAAGCAGAAACAGATAAGGAATTGTTATCACGTGGCTGAAGTATACTCTTCTTCAGAGCTAAACGTACACTCACACACACGAAATTAAATTGTGCCCTAATGCCTTAAGGTTTATAAGCTAACCACATAATAGGGTCTTATGTAGTGTCCTAAAGGTGTTCTCTGGGATTCTGGACAACCTCTAGTACCCTACGCCCTATGGGGGTCTAGAGTCTATTGTAGTCTAATAATATCTCTACGTACCAATATCACTATTGATTCCTGATCATGTATAGCTCAAGTACGTACCCTACGTGGGTCATTTTCTAAAGGGCTCTCTCTCTCTCTCTCTCTCTCTCTCTCTCTCCATTTTCATAATTTCATTGGAGTAATAATGTTTCCTGCTCACTTGAGGAGGGTAATTTGGTCAATTGGTATCCCACCATCTAACCTAATAAGGATTGGCCACGTAGATCTTTTAGATAGACCCACTTGCTGGGTAACCTGGAAAAGGTCACCCACCATTTAGCTATGTAAGGGGCAAAGAGGTTAATCTTAGTTGAAGTTTTATGTGGGAGTGGACTAGCTCACATGTATGTGTATAACCTTTGTATTCTTTTCTTTCTCTCTTTCTTTCTTTTTTTCTTATTATTGTTGTAATGTGAAGGGGCTAACAATGAGAACCATTATTATCTTATGCCATAAATGTCATGTGTATAACCCAAAATAGGGATTGCTAATTTAATCATACTAAATAGTTAGGTTGGATTGAGTGGGAATTCTTTTCTGGCTCATACCTGGTTTTTAAACCCAAAATAGATACAATGGAAGCAGGTTTCTTTCACCTTCACCTTTGGATCTTTGGTGGTTAATTTCTTCATCTATATCCATTACTGCAGTGGAATGAGTGTAAAAAACGTAAAAGGTATCTTAATGCACGAGGCTCCCGCTATTGTAAGGTCTGAGCAAGGATACAGACAAACGTATGTAGTCTTACCCCCATTATGTAGAGAGGTTGTTTCCTTGATTTCAACCTATATGACCCTTAGGTTGCAATAGACCGTGACGCCAAGGCTCAGGGGAGTATTGTGTTTAATTAGATAGTTAAAAGGGAAAAAACCTTACCAAAAGTTTGATACTATAAATTTAACCTTTATTTACCCAAACTCTAATTTGAAATACTTCTTTTCAATAATCATTAAAACGGTAAAGGAGAATTGCTCTACCAGTATGATGTGATCCAATGATTTTCTCTCTACCCTATTGGTGAATGGAAACTCTGTTTCCCATGCAACTAGCGTATCACATGTCCATTCATTTTTTTATAATTTCTCTCTCCTCTCCCCTCGTCATATTGGTTTATGTAGATGATACCATTCTGCATGTCATCATTGGTTTGGAGTAGGAGATTCCTCCTTTCCCCACATAGGGATGGATACCTCTTCTCTTTTTAAAATACTAAGGTATTAATCCTTAATGACACATTTTTATTATTTATTATTTCACATTTAAATCTAACCTTTTAATACATATTAAAATAACCTAACTATATGTATTGGATAATTATTAATGCTACATTATCATTTTATTGCCCATATTTCATCTTACTGTTGTGGTGGATATCCTTAATGATCAGCCCAGCCCATTTCATGTGGTGTATAGGCATCAATCCCAAAGAAGACAATAAAGAGAACCATTGGACCAGCGACCATTTTCTCATTAACCCCTTAACATAACCAGCAGATCGATATATGAAGTATCAGATTTTAGAGCCAACCCCTATAAATGAAGAGGCCAAATATATTCTGTGACACAACCAAGCACCAATGCTTCAGTTCCCATCTCTCTCTCTCTCTCTCTCTCTCTGTCTGTCTCTGGATCACCCTAAAACCCATTTTTCATGTGAAAGTACGTTTCTCAAGAAAGCAGCCTCAAGGCATTTTGCCTTTCCCTATGATATCAAATGCCAACTCCACAACAGACAAACACTAAATAACATTTACCAACACCCCTCTCTCTCTCTCTCTCTAAAAAGAAATTAATAAAGGACAATTGTTGGAGAAAGAGTCATGAATTGCACTGGTAGGTCATTTTGATAATGTTCTGTGAGTTGTTAGAGTTTAGTCTCTCTCTTTCTCACTCAAATAAGGAAACCCATTTCTGGAGAGCTTTAAGGACCCTTTTTCCAGTTTACACACTTTGATTTGATGACAAGGAGTCTGTTACTGAGAATGAATGCATGTGCCTTTAGTTAGGGAACTAAGTCAAACTTTAAATACTCTATTAGCTTACTCTCTCTCTCTCTCTCTCTCTCTCTCTCTCAATAAGGAAAACCTTTCTGGAGTTTGAGTAAAGACCCATTAGTTAGTGAACTAATTAGTCAACTTTAAATAGTGTATTAGCTCAGCTTTAACTTAGTTAATTGGCACACATTGATTGATGGGAAAACCCCAATATCATCCCTAAAACTCTTCACTCCCATCGACGAGTAAAACAAAATCCTAAATCCAAAGTTACTACGCATCTTCCCAAGATAGACTCTCACAAGTCAAAACAAATGACTTTGCTGTTAGGGCAATTTACAATCATAAGCTCATCATCCCTCTTCTTTAAACCCATCTCTTTAAAATAATTTTTTTTTTAAAATTCCTTCCTTAATAGTCTTTTTTTTATTTATCTTGTCACTTCTGTGTTCTCGTCTTCACATTAATCATTTGCCTCTTTGTTTCTTAAGCATGTGATAGAGAGATCATTTTTCAGTCTTAAAAAACAGGAAGAAAAAAAATACCATTATTATTGCAAAATACTTATCCTTATCTGATAAGAATACTAATAGAAGATTGGGAGTAGCAGGACTTCTTGTATTCCGTTGCATTGATTTGTGGGTTGATTCCGAAGGATCACTAAAAACAAGATCCGGCTCCTCTCAGGCGTTGATACCTCTCTAGTGGGCATCCAACGGCTGGGCTTGTTCGATATGCATCAGGATGCATGCCTAAAAACATGCAAACTTGATTTAGGTTTATTTGAGTATTTCATTAAATTGTACATGCATATGTTTAGCTATTAATTTGTATCGAGGGATCCATTATGTGTCTATGAAGGTGTGAGTACAAGTGGTTGTATCCCTATTCTCCATTGATAGTGGAACGATTTTCATCTAAGTCATCTGACCATGGATGTAGGCAATCTTGCCAAATCACGTAAATCTTTATGCGACTATATGTTTACAATTTCCATTTGTTTTCTGCATCGTTTTAATTTAATTTCTACAATAGAAATATGTGATAGACCCAAGCTCTATAACCAATGCCACAGACTCCATCAGAAACCACTCTTTTGGAATCATTAGAACTATGGGAACTGATGTGTCTCTACATAAGGACATTAGATCAGTATATTTTACCTTCCTCGCACACACATTTTGATAATCAGGACTAATCTCCATTCATATCATAGCGTGAAGTTTCAACTTAGAGTATCAATTCTCACTATCAGATATTCTAAACTAGTATTATTTTTTTTTTCTTTCTATTAGTTGTTCATAGAATTCACTTTGGACCTTTGGCCAATTCTAGTTATCTCACAAGTTCACAACCCTTTCAGACCTTCCTACGGGTGTGAACAATGAAAAGAGATTCATGACTTCAAGCTCAAGAGAGAGCTCATAAAGGCTTGAATAACGACAAGACAGGGTAGAGATGTCAAAAGTTGGCCCACATCAGTAGACCTGACTGAAACCAATTAGTTAAAAGTTTGAAATCGGAACAATTGGTTAGTAGACAGTCTGATGGAAGGCTAAATTGATTTTTATTTGGACATTCATGAATCGTTATCCCCTCCAATTCGCTGCCCGTTTCAATTCCTCCAATTCCTCACATAGGAGCGGAAATGATCACCCTACCCCCTGCTCGAACATACTGCCCAAGGTGAGATAGGGTGATCATTTCCGCTCCTATGTAAGGAATTGGAGGAAATTGTATCAAATAGTGAATTGGAGGTGATAATTATTCTTCACGATATATGGTTTTTGCTCAAAGGGTGTCGATCGGGATCCGCCACCATACACCGGTAACCAACTAGCCCAATTAGCCATTTACACCTTGATCAACTCGGTTATGGCCTATTTACAGTCAATTTATATCACAAACTTTCTATTTAAAAACCGATTATAACTTGATTAAGTTGACCTTGATTACTAACTGGAATTGATGAACCGAATATATGTGTGTCCATTCTTAACCTGAGGCCCGATTAACTGAATAATATGGTAACAATTATAGGCTTTAAATTGATGAATTGAATCTATGTGTCAGGGTTTCCAGCTCGACCTTTGCCGTCCAATGGGAACTTGTCCACGTGGTGAGTTTTGGTGCCACGCTATAATACGTGGAGCCCAATTCCCAAGAAGAATTAATAGGAGAGAGAGAGAGAGAAAGAGATTTGAAACAGTGAAGACTTAAGAGGGGAGGGTGGCGGGACAGTGCTTTAAAGAGAGCTGGTAAAGCTGCCGGTTGGCAGGTGGTTACATGGACAGTGCATGACTGCATGTGCACCCTTTTCCAGTATTCTTCTTACCCCCACCATCTCCGAACTCTCCCCCAGACCCAATGGTCTCTCTCTCTCTCTCGCTGCAGGTTTCATGGACAGGTAGGTACACCCATATACAGTTTTTAATCCAATTTTTTTGGCCTTCAATTGCAACCTCGGCCTAGACAAGCTCGCTTTCTTTCTACATTAACGATTTAATAGGTTCTCTTTACTTCTTGTTCCTTTGTTCCTTCTCTTAATAGATTCCTTAATTAAATAATTCGAAAAAGGTTTAATTAATCATCTTCACCCTCATAGTTTTTTTTTTTGGTAAGGCTTCACCCTCATAGACTCATAATTATCGTTTGAGAAAAGATTATATTAAATAGAGCTTATGAAGACGCATGGTTTCGAGGTTATATATGATATGAGCTATATATGTTGATTATTATTTTCAGTCGGAGATCCGATCGTTGAAACGGGTTTATGTTAACTGGATCCGATCCGATCGAATGAAGGAAGCCATTAGTCAAAGTCAAGGACCAAGATAGAAAGGAAGACCAAACTACACACAATCTGACTCTGCCTTCTCCCTATACTGTCGCAGCTTGTGCTGAGATGATAGGCGTACGTACGTGGTTGAGTCAAGTTTAAGTGTAAAACCTTTGACTTTTGTATCCCAAAAGCTGTGGTTGGAACACCAAGTTCTAATCAATTCTATGTTTACTTAAGCGGCGGCGGGGGGGGGGGGGCGGGTAACATTGGAGAGAAGGTTCCCCACGCTGCTAGTGTAGGGAGAAATCTGGATGTCACCTATTAGTTGTTTTGAAAATTAGGTTTTGATTCTATCCAAAAAAAAAAAAAAAAAGGGGTTTTGATTAGGACGACAAACCCGCATTGAGTAAAAAAATATAAAACTTGATCAAGAATCATGAAGATTCGCCCAGATTTAAGAAATTATCAAAGCAGGTGTGAGTCAATCTAAGTTTTCATTAACTCAGTATTTTTGTCCTAGTCTTGTTTTATTTTTATTGGATAATGTATTATTCATAGACTATAAGTTTAGTCTACAACTAAACCAAAGTTTAGGATTTTTTGTTTGGTGTCTTCAATATTAATCCATTTTTATTCTTACATGTGAAGCAACTATAGCAAAAATAGACCCTAAGGGGGTTCTCAGTTGCTAAAGACAAACTCCTCACAAATAAGAGGTCATGAGTTCAACTCTTCTTTAAGATTAACTATCAAAAATAAATAAATAAATAAATAATACTATAACATTTTAATTAGGTTTGACCCACTCTAGTCATGAAGTTTGAAATAGACGAGAGTCAAATAAAAAAAACACAAGTTTCCAGCTATGCCATCTACATGGGACTCAAATACTCAGAGAGCATCCATTTTGGAGAGAAGTTTTTCCCTTTCCTTGGGTAAAATGTTTATTCCCTGATAGTCAAAGAGAGATAAAGTAAAAAAATTGATAATATTTTCCAACTTTTATCAATACCCAATTGAAAAGTTTAATAATTTTTTTTTCATTTCATTTTATTTTGTTTAACCAATAGTAGTTATGTTTCAATATAATTCTTTCGTCTGTTTTTTTTGGATTAGAATATTTTACTGTAATTCACTCCTAATCAAACATGGCCTAAGGGTTTCTTACTGCTTGATCAACTTTTGTAATTTGCTATAACAATGACCTACCTCCCTGAGGCTACTACTCTCAAGACCATAATACCACTACTTTCTCAAGGAAACAGAATTATCTACTTGAATCTACTTGAAAGTTGAAACCCATTATCTCATTTCATATAAAGGTTGTGACAAAACTAATCTAACCTTCCCAACACGTACAGTTAGATGTTGGACTTCGCCCGAGCCAGGGCAATCCAATCCTATCCCTCCTTCCTATATAATTAGTTAGGTCGTCAACTACATATGCATAGAATTTTTTAAAAAATAAAAATAAAAAGGCCCGAATATACAAGGCTACGATGATACCACGTGGCTCAACGACCCCACGTTTCCCTTCCGATTTGAACCTCAAAAGTAGTCAAAAGCCGTCGTCGTCATTGTCGACGATTTCCTCGTATACCTACACGACTCCGATGACGACGTAACCTTAGATTGCCGGAGACCAGGAATTTCCGGCGGCATAGACGACCGTATGAGAGCGAAATTTACTCCCTTAAAGAAGGGATGTGTCTTCACCTCAGCGGCGCCTCTCTTGGACCCGAGCCTTTGAACAGGATCTTTGACCAGCAACCTTGAGATCAGATCTCGAGCGTACATTTCTGACCCACTTGACGGAGATCCCGTCGGGAAGTGCAGGGGAAGTTTCACAATGTTTCGCAGCGTAGCTTCGTTGTTCCCACCTGAGAAAGGCGTACGGCCGTAGATCAGCTCGTAGATGAAAATTCCTAGGGCCCACCAGTCCACAGCATTACCGTGTGATTTACCAGCGGCAACTTCTGGTGAGACGTACTCGTGGGTTCCCACGAATGAGCATGACCGGGCAGTCACCGGCTCGGCGACAAACTGCCGGGTCTTTGACACAGTTCTTACCTTCCGTGACCGGAAAAGCCGGTTGGGAAGGCAACCAAATGAGGAAGCTTTACGTGCACTGCAGGTTGACGGAAGGTCAGAAGCTGAGTTCGGGCCAGGAGAGGAATCAGGAAACTCGACGGCTGGGATTGCATCAGAGCAGAGGGAGAGGTCAAAATCGGAGAGCATAATATGTCCGTCCGATCTGACCAACACGTTCTCCGGCTTTAGGTCTCTGTAGACGATTCCCAGCATGTGAAGGTACTCCAAGGCTACAAGAACCTCCGCCGCATAAAACCTGGAAAGCCAAACATCGGAACCGGAATAAATTCTCTGACTCGGCCGAGATGACACAGAAATAGCAAAGTGAAAAAAATTTCGACGAGAAAATCTTCGCCCAAACAGAATCAAAATGGTCCAAGGAAAGAGATTTTCCACTGATGGGAAAATAAATGTTTCGATGTAAAATTGTAAAGGAAGAGAAATTTAGAAATTCTGAAAATGAGAAATGAAAATAGTAGTTTCAACTTTCAATTAATGGAGACCATCAGAGCATGAAGCAGACAGGAGACTCAGAGGTCTATTATTAGAAAGATGGTTTTTTTTTCAGAATGCATTTCAAAGAAAATCCAAGTTTCAGGGAGACACAGAACAAAAGATCGTAAAATTCGTCTTTTACTAATCAACAATAAAGAATGTACTATATTAATGTCTTTCGAAACACAAAATTTATATAAAAAAAAATAAAATTGGTTTGACGTTGTTTCACTGCCAAAGAATGCAGCTTTTCTTCCACTTTTAATAATATCTCTCCTCTGTAACCTGTACTAAATGGAGTAGCAGACAATGTATCTTTTCAATACTCATAGAAACCGGGAACAGAATATAACGAAAATAACATTTCTTAGAGAAACGTCAAAGTTTTTTGAAAAAGATAAAAATTGAAGTATATTTCCATTAACGTACCTTGCAGAGCTCAATGAGAAACATTTTCCAGACTGTCTGTGTCTGAGAGTATGCAAATCACCACCACAGCAGTACTCCATCACTACGCAAGAGTAATGTGAAGCATCAAATTGAGCGTACAGAGTCGGCAAGAATGGATGATCCAACATCTTCAGAATTCTTTTCTCTGTTTCAGACCTCTCAATTTTTTTCTTTAATACCAGTGCTTCTTTGTCCACCACTTTCATGGCGTAAAAACAGCTCCCTTCGCCAGAGCAAGAGCTCCTGAGACGGCAGAGATAAACGTGCCCAAGGTCGCCACTTCCAATAAGACGAACAAGCTTGAAATCTCTATAGTTCAAGCCTTCTTTTCGGCCAGAAGATGCTAAGCGTATGGCTTCCCAGGCAGAATCCGATGACCTGTGGGGCTTCAATTTGAGATTCTCCGAAGAAGACTGAGAAGACGTCTTCGCAGGAATTTCAAGAGCATCAAACGAAAGACGACCTAAGCTACTGCAACTCTCGCTGCTCATCGAGCTCTGACTAGAATTAAGAGTTTCGGAACTGTTCTCACACTCTGATTCTGGGAGAAACTCGAACATTTTAGGAACGAAGACTAAGAACAGACCTTTCTACGCTATCTAGATTCTAGAATCAAAAAGGGCTATTACCCCTTCAGAGCTTTTACACAAAGCATCGCCTTTCTCTTTTTCTTTTCAACAACAACACAGTGAGAGAAGTAACTACCGGTCAAAAAAAAGAGAAGCAAAGCTAGTAGAATCTAAACTATATTATAAAGCTCCAAGACTTGAACACAAGAAATCAGAGAAGGCGATCCCTACAATGTTTAGAAACAGAGGATTTCACCATTTCTAAGCATTTCCTCCGCTCGTTCTCGAATCAGATACGACGCGATCCTAAAAAAATCCAGAAGATCGCGACAGTACACGAAGAAGAAGAAACCACAACAAAAGCCAAAAGAAAAGAGCAACGATTCTCGAACATAAGCAAAGAATCGTTACTCCGAAGTGAAATTCCCATCTCCACCAATGAAATACAATCAAGATCCGTTTACAGAAAACGAACCATCAAAAGACTCAGAAACTAGGTCGCTTTCTCTATTACAACATCGATTTAAATTCCACGACCATCACCAAAGTATCTTCGTATAGTCTAGCTCATTCCCAAGAGGAATCCCAGCTTATTCCTCTGCAACAAAACAGATAATTAGGGTTCTTAGTCTCTCTGCTTCGCTCTCTCACTTCGTTTTCGAAATCAGTTGCGAGAGAACAAAATAGCCAGCTTTCATTTTCTCTGGTTTCTTTGTGTTATCAAAAAGACGATGTAAGCTAGGGTATTTATATGCTCAGTGTACGAGCCTTAATTATTTACCAGGACGGACTGATGCGATCTTAACCATGGTTAAAACTATGGGTAGATTGACACGTGACAGTCCTTCGCTCGTGTACTGGTGGCAGCTAGTGGCTGCAAGAACTACAAGCCTTCTTTCTTTTGCTGACGTGGATGTACGCGTGCCAAATTCATCGTCTGGTCTGTTTCACGTGTCACGAGCGGTTCAGATTCTTCAGAACTTTTTTAACATAGTACAGACGATAATATGACAGTAGCTAGGGCACGTAGAGTTCTGTTTTGTGTAATTATTAGAAAGTTTAGGGGCTATTAGGTTTTTTAAACTCTATTGGCCTTTCATTGTCTATGCGATTAATGCTGGTTCATAATGAGACGTTTTTTCCGTATATGGGTTTAGAAATTGAACCATGAACATGAAGGGATAAAATGGTAGTTATAGCAAAACCTACCACGCAACTGTAGGGATATAAATGGATATTCGTAAATTCGTATTCGATCCGCGTTTGTATCCATTTAGGAGAATTCGAATCCGTCTGAAACTAATCGGATACGAATATGATAATTCCCCTATCCGATCGATTATTATCCGATTCGTTTAGCAGTCCAACGGTAATAAAATATGTGAAATATAACTTTGTGTTTGTCTATCCTTTTAAGTTATCTTATTGGATTTTGTTATCTTAGTTTTATAAATTTATAAATTAAGATAATGTGATTCTTTTTCTAGATTTGTTATTGGTTTATATATATTATTTTATATAATGTGCTACATGGAATTACATATCTATTAAAAAATCAAAAGTAAAAAACGTAAGAGAATAAAAGACTAAAAAGAGTAGAAGAAAGGGTAATAACTGAACTCTCAAGTTTCAACCCTAACCTTCATCATAAAAACGGTAACTATGTCAGCGGATAGTCGAAAAATCGTATTCGATCTGTATTCATATCCATTTAGGAGAACCTGTATTCAAAAAATCATTATCCGAAAATTATTCGAATCCGTCCGAATACCGATAGGATATTATCCGAATCCGTCCGAATATAAACGGATACGAATATGATAATGCCATTATCCGACCGAATTCGATCCGTTTACATCCCTACACGCAAGAGAAAATTAATTCAGTGAGAGGGGATGTTTGGTTGTCAAGTTGTGCCTAGCCGATGGGGTTTAACTCCACTCCTATTTTGCCCCTTGAGAATGCTCACAGCTTTGAGGGGGAAAAAAAACCTATTTGTTAGGTGTTTTTTTATTTTTTTTTTATTTTTTTTTTTTTTAAATATGTGTGATACACTCTAATTGATTAGTAAGAAATGGATTTAAAAAAGGAATAAGTTTCTTTCCACCACCAGGGTGAATGAATTCCCACCATCCCAGGGTTGGCAAACCTTTCCTATGTTTTAGTATTTTCCCCAAAATACCTCTGATACCAGTAAATTCACATTCATCGTGGCTGACGGGAAATCCGATCCTTAAAAAATATATAATAAGATAAAGGGGATGGTTTTCCTTTAACTTCGATCAAAGGATTCCCTTGACCAAGGCACTAGGATGGTTGGGAGAGGGTATCAGGATAGTACAGAGAATTATTGACCTTGAACAATAGGGGGTAGACAGTAAGGACCCTAAGATGAAATACTTTTCCTACACCCATGGTGGAGGAAAACTTTCTCCTAATATAATAAAAATAATGACGACACTAATGTTGACTATGGTAACTTTACGTCTCTCTCTCTCTCTCTTTTTCCATTTTCCAAAACTTTTTATTGTTCTATTCTTTTCATTTCCTTCCAACCAAACATACTCTAATGCAAGTGTTAAAACTTGGTTAGATAGGAATTAAGGTTCATTTTTATTTAGGTTTTTTCAAATGTCTTATCGATAAGACGTAACCAACAAATGGAAGATGAAATGGGGATAAAGAACACTACTTGATCGCATGTCCCTACACCCAAACACACGGGTCACAAAATAACTACCCCACCCTCATGTTAGATGTTTGGACGAATGCTCCCATTGGCCCCCACACTCAACCACAGGCCAAGCGATGAAACAGCTTTCTCTCTCCCAAATGATAGATTCAAAACAATGTCATTTGGCTACGCCAAGACCATAAATATCTCCATTAGGTCCTAAATTAACACTCCTCTGCTTGGCCCGACCAAACAGGCCGTGCATGAAATGTCCGCAGGGATGGAAACAAACGGTGCATCACTGTTAGGGTTGATGTGGGTGTGTGGGGGTCCAATTGAAAGAAACTAAGCATTAGAGAGAATCCTACTTTAGAGTGCATTATTTTTCATGTGAGTTTCTTTGGATGTTATAGTAATGTAGATAGAGAGAGAAAAAGGGACCCAAAGGGACTGTTGGGGCTATGTTTGTCTTGTGAAAAGGCAGCAAAAAGTACATCAATTGGAATCATTCACTAGGGGCAAGTGATATCTCTTAAAAAAGGTTAGGCAAATTCCTCCTTATTTAAGGACTTGTTTGTTTGATCCAAGAACTGACCTAGAGACCTAAAAAAACTATTAATTTGCATTTAATAAAATAGTTTTTGAAAAAGAAACATTTAAATTTGGATCCATTCCATAAGACAAGTGATAATATTCCATAATGGAATGGATCCAAATTTATGTGTCTCACACACAATATTATCTCTAAGGCCAATTGTAATAATTCATCAAATTATCATTGTGAAAAATAATTAGATCGAAAAAAAGTCCAGGTCTCAATTACATAGAGTCATCACTTAGATTAAGGTCTAAAATCTACAACTAAAAACTATTTGACTCCACTCTGAACTAGTCCGATAAAAAAAATTGGGTTTGTGTTAGGTTGTGGTCTAAGGAATATGTTAGGTACCCCAGTCCATCCGGTTAAATTGAATCTCAGTCATGGGTATGATAAACATTATAAATACTTACCTCTATCCAGTCGCACTATAATACAAGGGTTAGTATACTTGATAACAGAAAGGAATTAACATATGCAAAACCTACGTTAAGCTATTTTGTCATGGTTTCGCCATCTAAACAATACAAAAAGAGATCATCATACATTCCGAAAAATTATAAAAACATTACTACCTATACAAAGTGTGATATCTCATCATCCAAAATAAGAAATATATGTTAAAACAAACCATAATTATATGAAAGATGATATCACATCCTATGAACAAAGAGTAATCTTAAAATAGCAGAATAAAATAATAAACAATTCAGCATATGTTAAATTACTAAAATATCCCTAGCAACAAAACTAGCCTACTATGCAAAATAAATAAATAAATAAATAGGAAATAGATACCACAAAAACACTCTAATGAAACACTCACGAAGAGTGTAGGGACGTTTAAGTGGATAGGGCTCAAGTATGACCATGAACCGAGATTGGGCCTAGTTTTGGGTTTGGATCAAGTTTCACTTACACATGAAAAAAAAAAAAATTCATTTTTTTAAATTATTATTTAGACATTGTTTCTAACCATTTTATCCTAAGGATTTGAAATGCCATCGGGGCATGAGGAACCTCCAGAACTATAGAAAATAGGTCTCATAACATTTCAGAACACCTTGATCATCATTACCTAGCCTTTTTCAAAGTAACAAAATAAATGTGTATAATCTTTGATCTATTTTTTTTTAATTGGATGTACTTGTGACGGATAACAAGGCATAAAGACTTCTTCTTTTTGGAAGGTTTTGGAATATTGAGTTCATAGTTATCTCCAACCATGTTTAAGAAATTAAAGGTTGGCCCACAAGGTCAAACCATTGACTCACTTGTGTGAAACCATTTTGTATTTTTAAAATTTTTTTGAGAGAGATATGAAACCATTTGTATTAGCTTAGTTAAAATACAAAAAGGCCATGTCTAAACTTGGTTCAATATTTGAAGTATTGATTAACTAAATAGTTAGGTTTGAAGTTTGACTATCTGGTTTAGCACTTTAGCTTTCAAATCCGGATCTTTTTAATACACTAATTATGGATTCTAGAATAATTAAATTAAACATTTGATATTATGACAACAAATATAATTAATAAAATAATATTATTATATTATATATTGGTGCATTGCCAATAATTACAGTTACTATTACTATTACTTTATAACAAAATGGTTTTACTTTTCCATTTTTATCCATGATTGTATCTTACGTTCAATTATGTTGTCACCTTGAATGAAATCATTTCATCTTGAATTCTCACAAACTCATATCATTTGCATGCATATGGTAGATGCTTCAAAATGGACCCCACTTTGAGTTAATATATATTGGTATGTTTATACAAGTTGAAATACTATCATTTCTCCATGCTTGTGGTTAAAAAAAATTTATACACGTCCAAATTAAATATCGTGTCATGTGGATAAATGATGTGGTTATTCTGATCATTGGATAAAGGTCGTGGCCAAGATTAGTCACATTTAGATCGAGATCTTAATTCAATCAAATACCTCTTGTTTTTTGGAATACGTTCCTGGAATGTCAATGCATACCACTGTACTCGTATAAGACCACTACAATACTGTGCTCTCTCTCATAGTTTTGGATGTTCAAAGAGCTTTGTTTTGTCATATAGCGAATTCTAAGAGAACTCACACCTAACATACGAGTAGGGGCCTTACAGTTGATTTGTCAATATTTAAACCTCATTTGATCTATCGTGTGGTAGTTGTTGGCATCGAATGTCTAGAAAAGGTTTATGGGCATGTTGGAATTGGGCTCCTCAAAACTAGCTAGGTTTATTATTTGTGTATCGTATTAGGTGAAAGGTTTCATACATGATCATGCATGAGCACGTTCAACACTCAATCGTTTAGATAGGATGTATACTTGATTATTGTGTGCATATCCAACTGGTGAAGTGTTGGTCATTAACAAAAATGAGTACATTTTTAGTGAAGAATACTATGATGTTATGGCATCTCAGAACTTCAAATATGTGTCTCCCGTCACTAAACTTCCCAACCAACCCGGTCCATTCGTCCGAGGTGGATGTCTAGGCGATGTGACTGTGTGATTGGACTCCTATATCATTGTTAACTCCAATCTCTATTGTACATGATCGAAACTACCACTTCCTATGAAAATTGATGGCTTCGATGGCCATGGTGAGGGGATTTTTCTTTCACCTATGGTGAAGGAAGTTTAAATGATATTTCATTTCTTCAAAAACCAATAAAAACCCTAGATTCTCTCGAGGTGAAATGGTCATTGTCAGAAAAAAAGGCTAGAGAGGATGGATTCTTAATAGATGAATAAAAAAGTTAAAAACCTTATAGCAAAAGGGGAAATACACCCATTTGACTATTGGAGTTTGGCTATGTCAACCAGATTTTATTTTTTTTTTAAATTTCCAGGGTTCTTCCAATCAATTATGTTACAAACCTTATACATAGGAATTGCTGAAATGGGCATAGAATATCTATCCAAAAAGAGCAATACTATGGAGACCACTGTTCTCATTTAACCTAGAACTCTCCTTTTGTTGAAGGTTAGGCCAAACCTAAGACCTAAGGTTGTTATGAAGTCACCCTCACTTTGAACATTAGTTTATGTGGAAGGGTTGTTTTCTTAGTCATTTCCTTAAAAAAGGCAAAGGACAAGGAAAAGTAGCAGAGGAAGGCCCATAAAAAGAGATTGATGAAAGACAGTAGGTTGGTCTCTTATAATCCCAATATGCTTTAGAAAAGTGAACCATTGAGTTTGATTTCCAATAGTCTTTTCCAAAATTTCAAGTTTACCTAATAGCTCAACCTATTAGTAATTGATTTGATTGTATAGACACTAAAAGGCTACAAAATAAACAAGCACTTAATCAATAATGTCTCACTAATCAATTTAATTTGTCTTAAAACCCATAACAATTTGATAAAAATAATCCACTAATCACAATGAGAAGTTCTCTAAGGTTTGTTCCTAGACATTTAAAATGGGTTTTGCTCCAAATTTCATGAGAATTGGATTTCCATGAATAAAATAAAATGAAATTCTTTCTTAGATAACCAAGAAATCCTCTTTTCTTGGATTTCAGGAGTCCACATGTAGACAATATAACCACAAAGGATTAGCAATGACAATGACAATTAATGGTATATGATAAGAAGAAAATAAAATCATAGAAAATAAGTATTCAATTTCATAAAACCCAATAAGGATGGGAAAAGGTTGGAAAAGAAGACACCCAAACCAATATTCGCGCTGTTTTGATAGGGAGACAGACAGACAAAATATGTCAACATAGACAAAACCTTTCCCCATATAACCTTAAATAATATAAACATGTTTAGTTGAAGAGCATGAATCTAAGACCTCTTAATATAATAAGATATTAATGTGGGCACTAAAACATAGACTAACCCAAAATGGAATATAAGAAGACATAGAGAAACTTGCAACAACGGAAATAAGATGTGTCACATTCATAGGCGAAGCTAAGAAACAGGAAGAAATAAAACAAAGCAAATTAGATGATACAAAGATTTAACGTGGCTAACAAACTAATATGATGTGTTACATTCACAGGCGAAGCTGAAGATGATTCACTATATGATAGAAGAAAATACAACGGAGATCTTTCAAGAACACCTACAAGTCGCAACAAGAACTCTTCTCAGAAACCCTAGTCGGATTGTACCATATTATGGAAGTAAAGCCCTGCACCCCAAAATGAGATCAGTGATGGACGGTTCAAGACTTCCGCTACCATCACAGACCTCACAAATTTTCCTTTTGGATCACCATAAAAAATATCGAAGTAGGGCAAACTTCGAAACAGATACAAAGAATTCAAAACACACATAATAGTATCACATGTGGGATTCATTGGAGATTGGATGCTTAGATTGGAATTAAGAAATTCAAAACCATGGGACATTTTCCTTGGTGAAAGTGGGATATGGACTCACATGGATGATCAGAACAGTGTAATGTGTAGAGTTTCTTCTAGACCAGTTCCTTAGTTTTTTTATGATTAGGTACCAAGAAATTGGATTTCTAGATTTTACTAACATGGATCCTCCATGAAATATTTAGATGAGTTGAGATTGAGACAGTAGCAAATATTTAATATAATGGCTGTCTTTTCAGGTTTTTGAGATGAAGAATCCCTTACTATATTACTAACATTACTAACATGGCAAAGAACACCACATGTCTCCATATCCTCTACATTAAGTAATGAGTAAGAGGATAAGAATATGTTTGGATATAGGGATTGTTGATTATAGAGAATACTTAAAAGAGACCAAGTGTGGTAGAAGGAAACCAAGGGAATATGCTCATTCAGTGGAAAGTATTGTTTTTAATTGTATGTTTTGTTTTGGGCGAGGAATCTGTTCAAGCTTGTTCAAAGAATTGGTACCACCATGGCAGAACACATTAAAATTTGCTTGCTCTTTTGGAATATATTCCATCCTCTTTTTCTTTTTCTTTTTTTTTTTATGATAGTTGAGCCCCAAAGAGAATTGAACTCATGACCTTTTCTTTGCGAGATGTTTTTGTCTTTACCAACTAAGCAACCCTCTTGGTAACAAATAATCTTATTTATTTAGGGGAGAAGGTTCTCTGAGCAAGCGGCTTAGATTGCTTAATCTATAACCTTATGTATATGTAATATGGCAAGATTGGGTTGGGCTCAACCTAAGTCTTATGCTTAGATTTGGCCCAACCCTAGGCCTAGAAATCCCAACCTCAGCCCAAACATGTAGGCTGAAAACCCACCCAAGCCCATTTTTCAGGCGACCTCCAAGTGGTCTCAAGCTTTATGGGTCAAAGTTGCAACACCAAACAAACCCAACCCTTCCCCCCCCCCCCCCCCCCCCCCAAATTACTTAACCTCTATGGACTGCATTCAGGGTAGGTGCTAGAACTCAAATCTCATAGACTATGGTTGTGTTTGGAATACGTTCACAAAAGAGGTTTTGAGTCGAGAATGCATTCTCAAAATCTTCTTCTCTATTTTTTCGTTTCAGAATAGGTTCTACATCCATAACCTATTCCGAAAATGCATACCAAACATATGTATAATGGGGATTAAAACATGGTTGAAAGTTGCACCACCTTGCAAAAATCTCATAACCTCTACTACATATATTAAAGGTTAGTGGCATATTTGTAATCTTTCACAACTGAAGTTGTTCTTTTCACACATATAAAATGCTTATTTTTTGTTCAAATCCGACCAATGAGATGGATGGAAGGTCCTTTATAAGTTGGACCCACCGAAAGCCTCAAATGTAATGTTTTGTGAACTTTCTAAAGTTCCAATATAATTTTCTATATGTTTTCACCCCCTCCCCCACCCCCACCCCCTTAAAAAAATTTGAAAGTCATCACACAATTGACTCCCATGGACACTACCTTTTCATATATGGTTGGATTCTTACTGTGAAATATTTTTCCCTTGAGACATAGCTTATGGCTACCGAGTAAATATACAAAGGGGAGAATGTTCTCTGTGCCGCAGCGCAGCCTGCGCCCAGGCACATGGGCAGCATGTGCAGGGGAGCAGGGTGGTCATTGCGCCCACCCCCATGTGCCTAGGCTGCGCTGCGGCACAGAGAACAGAGCCCCTAAACAAAATTATGTATGAAAATCAGCAATCACACTACAGCTTTTTTCCAAACAATCATTTCAAATTTGTAAACCATCAATCCTAGAAACATTTGAGAAAATTATTCTACCATACTAATAACATATCATATTCCACATGCACCACCTGGTCCTCCAAATATTTATCCAATTCTCATTGTAAGGAGGTAATGATTCCACCTTATAGCATGCAGGACTATCCATTTGTAACTTCAATAAAGAAGCATCAGGATCCACTAGGGAATTTTTCTCATCCACGAATTGTAACTTTCTTGCAGCAGTTGCCATAGTTAAGTTTCCAATTGGTAAAAGACCCTTTCCCATCGTAGGGCTAGATTCACTTGTAGGGCTGTAGACCTCACCACCAGATGCTATCATAGATGCAGAGTCTCTTAAGGTTGTGAATAGGGTTGAAGGCCAATATCCGACAGGCTCTTCCTGTCTATCATCAATATACGAAACAAACCACCAATTTCCAGATTTTGAATCCTACCATGTAAGAAGACAAAGTATAGGTAAATGGAACAAGTTTACAAGATACAGAGGAGACTAACAAAACTGTACAACTCAAACTGAAAATAGCAGAACTACTATGGAAATGTAGAATGAAAATTGTAGGAAATTATAAACAGACAGGAATCCCAAGATTAAAAAGAACCATTCCTTCAATCCCACCACAAAAATGGCTTTATTTGAGGATTTTCATTGTCACAAAATGCTTTTCTATTATAGAAAGCCAAGATATGATGCATTTTTTGAGAATATATCATAATGCCCCTATTTATTAATCTACACATTTACTAGTGATCACTTACCATAATGTTTCACTTTATTATTATGTAGGCCAATCCAAGAGGGTAATATTGGGAAAAAGGTGTGGATGGTAATACATAATAACAATCTCCTTAAAATGTGGGTTCCCCAAGCAATATGATTTTTGTGGGATGTAAGGAGTAGGATAAAATATCTACTTACAACAAGAAAACAAGCCCTTGGTGATGAGAACACCACCACCGAGAGGTGGATGCGACTCCCTTGCCTCTCGGTGACACTAGAAGGGAAACCAAGAGAGAGGGGATCGCAGACTCGCAAGGGAGACGGCGGCAGAAGGTGGTGGCAGCACTAGGGAAAGAAAAAAAAAAAAAAAAAAAGAGAAAAGAGGAGAGAGAGAGACAGACGATGGTGGTGGGAAACCCTAGGTTGATTCTCCCTGCTTTGATACCATGATAACTTTGCAAATTGTGACTTGTGTAAATGAGACACAATCACATGCCTATTTATAATTAATGCAATCAGTGTACAAGGACAGAAATACCCCTAGGACAACACAACATAAAACACCTAGGGCAATTCTAAAATGACCATAAAGCCCCCCACCCCCTATTGAATGCATTGATGCACGGAATCTACCGTGTACCAATACCTTCCCCTCGTTCTAATGTTGATAAAATTTCATATTTCATGGATGATGGATTCCTTAAACAAAAATGCAAGGGAGACCTTAAGATTTACTTGTAAAATCAAAGGAGGGTGCACCGATAAACTATAATAGTGTACCTTGAGCAAAAAAAATTCATCCTCATATTGTTTTCCCCTGTATACAGAAATTAAGGGATAAGCAAAACCTAAGGGCTTTTTACAGCTGACTTGTACAAAACCTGGGCAGAGGAGATTAAAGCAACCTGTCGTGTGAAATCCATCTGCCTGCTCAAATACAAAGGAAACAAATATGTGACACGTGATACCTAGAATAATCAATAAGGTTTTCCACATCAATGCAGGTTTCAAACTTACCGTCCAATAAGAAAAAACCCAAGTTCTATTATCACCAAATAACTTTGGATTTACCTATAAAACCAAAAATTTGAACATTAAAATTATTAAAATTTTCTTCACATGAGTATAACTATGGAATTGTAGATCATAGGACACTGATATATCATAAGTAAATCTGCTGATTAAGATAACTTACTGTCCATCCAACTTGAATACTGTTGAGTTGATCTGTAGGCCCATTTTCAACCCATAATACTGCTTCACTGAATTGATTGCTTGAAAAAACCATTGGCTGATCTATGCTGATGTATAGTTTGGCACCATAATACTTCATATTTGAGCTTCTTAGTTCAAATGTAGCAAACTGAAAAGGATATAATTTATAAGTCAATTATTTAATCATTTTATAGCTAAAACCAAGGTTTAACGTATCGGTATCGTGTATCATATCATTTGGGTAATTTTAAGAGACGTATCGTATTGTATCGTATCGTATCGTATCGAAGATACGTATCGAACACAACAGATACACATGAAAATGGTTAGGATACACATGGCAGTACACTTTTGGAACAAAAAACAATATAAATAAGCAATATATAACAAGTATCATGTATAAACACTAAAAGGGCTTTTTTATGGAATGTATCGAAGGTATCGGTATGTATGGATACGTATTAATGCACCCACTAACCCATTTATCAATGGTATCGATGGTATCATATTGTATCGGCCCGTATCAGCCGATACAATTCATGCATGACCCTCACTCTTCTCATTTGGAGGCTGCCTATAGGATCTTGAGATACTTGAAGTCTTCCCCTGGAAAGGGAATTTTATACTCTCCTCACATCCATACTCGAGTAAAAGCATACACGGATGCTGATTGGGCTGGTTGTCCTGATGACAGAAGATCCACTTCAGGATACTGCACCTTTGTTGGAGGTAACTTAATCACTTGGAGGAGCAAGAAACAGTCTGCTGTTGCTCGATCAAGTGCTGAAGCTGAATTCAGAGCTATGGCACATGGAGTTTGTGAGTTGCTATGGCTACAAGGTCTTCTACAAAATCTCCAACTTCCAATGACTCTGCCCATGCATCTCTATTGTGACAGTAAATCTGCCATTAGTATAGCACACAACCCCGTTCAACATGACCATACCAAGCATGTGGAGGTTGATAGGCACTTCATTAAGGAGAAGCTGGAACAAGGAGTTATATGTGTCCCGTTTGTTCATTCCAGTGATCAGCTAGTTGATGTTCTTACTAAAAGTCTTTGTTATAAGTCTTTTTCTTCTGTAATTAGCAAATTGGGCATGTTTGATATATATGCACCAACTTGAGGGGGAGTGTTGTAATATTATGGGTACAATGGTAATTCTACTATAGGGGTATTATGGTCATTGTATCCATTCTGGAATGTTCTCCCTCTTATTATAAATAAAGGGGATGTGGACTCATTGTTCACAAGCCAGCATTCATACAATTCCACATGTTTCAATGAATTATAAAAAATTATCTATCTAAGAAATCAAATTAAAAAAACTATTCAAATGGAAATAATTAAATAAAGAGACTTACATGATACCCAGGGCTTTTTTGGTTGAGCTGATGGGCATTTCCAATTCCAGGATATCTTCTTACTTGAGATTTGGCCCTTATTATATCCTCCTTTTGAGTCCTCCGTATGAAGACTGTCCGTGGTGGACACATAATACTCTTAACTCCGATTTTTGAAGGTTTAGATTCTAATAATTCTTTGTTAATCATCCCTATTGAGAAGGAACTGCGTTTCATCTGTAAACATATAATTAAATTACTCAGCACACATAAGATAAAAAAATAAAATTATGTAAGACAAAAAAACATAACTTCGTTGGTAGTTGAAATATCAAAACAAAGGCATGAGAAACAACAACATACAGTTGAATTTATGGTGGTTAAAAAGAATTAGACTTGAGAATTAAGGTATTGCCAATGCAAGGTTTAAGTACCAAAATCACACCTATTTAATGAATCTTGTGCCTTTTAGAATCTTGCTTGTGATTCTGGTCTAGTCAACTACTTTTTTCAGCAGCTAGGGAATTGTTGGGTGAGACCAAAGCTTTCCGTATCCAATAAAAATCAAAAAACATAGATCAAAGGGACTAAAGCTGCAGTGGAGCTGATGAAGAAGATGAGTCTAGTCGGGTCATCAAACGACGTAGGTGCTAGAGATCTTCCTGCGAAAGTGAATGATCAGAAGCAGTGTCCTCAGATGAAGTCTGATTTGCTCTGGCTGAAGAAGAACAACTCTACCCACGTCCCCGAGTATCATTGGGACGCCAATGTGATTTCCAGCACTTGTCTTTGGTATGTCTTTCCTTCCCACAAAAATCACACTTCATCGGAACTCGATCAGGAGTGGAACGATCACCAGTACCACAAGAAAGCCCCCCATGAGATGAACTCTGTGGTAAGGATGTCAAAATGGAACCGGAACCAACCGTTTATGATCGAACCGAACCACACCGTATAAAAACGATGCGATCCTGATTTCATACCGGTTTGGTTCAATTCAAAACCGAAAAACCATCGGTTAACCGAATAGAAACCGGATATAAAACCAAAATTAGGAATATTCTTATTTGTTTAAGAATGGGGTTAAGCACTCTAAAATATTAGGACACCTTATTGAGATTTTTTTTAATTTCACTTTGAGTGCCAAATTCATGACGGGACGGAAGATTTTAGTACGAGCATGTCATGGTGGACTTTATTAATGAATTGAGTGGGGTATGGATTGGTGATGTACTCAGGTTGGTTTCCCCTGTGGTACTTTGCGGCCTTGAGTAATCACTTAAAATTATCATTGCACTTAGCATGTCTAAGTGAACTTTGCCTAGAGTTAGATGTGTATGAAACAATATAATTTCTCCCGCATAACAAGGATATGGAAAATAAAATGAAAGGGTACAAAGGTGAAACCGGTATTACAAAACCGCATGTAAACCGGATAACGAAAACCGAATAGAAACCGCTAAAACCGCACCGCATTTAAAATGATTCTGATTTTGGGTGATTCTTATCCGGTGCGGTTTTGATTTCTACCTTGCAAAATGTGCACCGAACCGGAACCGCACCGTTTGACACCCTTACTCTGTGGACTAGAGAAAAAGGCTGATCGTTCCTGGGTAAAAAGGTGAACCATAGCATTGCGACGGCTGTCCTCTGACTGCATCATGGCATAAGCCTACTCAATCAAGTGTAGGAGAAGGTTCACGATTCAGGACATGAGCCCGAATCTGATCAAACTCAACGTTGAGGCCAACAAGGAAATCGAAGTCACGGAGAACATCTTCCCATTTTTTAAAGGCAGTAGCATCAACATCACAGGTAGAGCGGTAAAGGGTCCATAAATACAACTGTTGCCACATGCTACACAGCTTGGAATAATATTGGGAAAGAGATAACTCTTGTTGTTTGGTAGCATGTATTTTTTGGCAGGGTTCATAACATTGGGCAGCATTACCGACCTTTGAATAGGTGTCCTTGGTAGTCTTCAGGTCCGATTTATTTCTACTAAAGATCAGATTGCTAATATCTTAACCAAAGGTCTCGGTACGGCGAGATTCACTTTTCTTAGGGACAAGCTGAAGATTCGCCCACTTACATCTTCATCTTGAGGGGGTGTAACAGACCATGTCAACCGTACCCGATTTCTTTCCATACCTGTCGTTGCTTGGGTATCAAGTTCACAATCCCATGCAATCCTCTATGTTATCTCTCTCAATCTTCCATGTATAGTATGACACAATATTGTGATCATTTATTTCTGGTATGTGTATTATAGGTGATTGAGTTTCCAACATGTGGATTCCTTCACCTATATATACACTCATTATTGCCATTCAAATGTAATGAATCATCACATAAAATCATAACCTATTATGGTATCATGAGCCTCTAGCTCCACCGAGCAAGAGAACCCATCTCCCTTTTTTTTCTCCTTCTCCATATCCTAACCCCCAACATCCTCTCTACCTTGGACGAAATGGGCTCCCCTCCTTCAACCCCCACCTCTTCCTCTACTTCTTCCCCTATTCCACTTACACCTAGCCTATCTCAAATACTTTCTATTAAACTTTCTTCTAAAAATTTTGTTTATTGGAAGACACAAATTGTTCCTTATCTAAAAGGCCAGCGATTCTATGGCTATGTCACTGGTTCCAATCCCTGCCACAAGGATGCATCGCAGGTTGAATAATGGGAAGAAAAAGACTCCCTAATCATGAGCATACTCATTTCCTCTCTCTCTGATGAAGCCATGTCCCTTGCAGTCGGATGTGAGACAAGTAAGGAGCTTTAGGACGTCCTTCATGCTGCCTATAGCAATGCCTCCACCCCACACATTTTGGTAATCAATGCTGCCCTTCAACAGCTAGTTCAAAAACCTGAAGAAACAGTCACTCAATTTCTAAGTCAGGCCAAAGCTCTTTCTAATGAACTGGGGGCTGCCGGCAAACCCCTCCCCACGAAGGACCTTAATTTACACATCTTTCATGCTCTACATGCCGAGTTTCAGCCTCTTGTTCCAACAATGATGGATCGCAAGGACCCAATCAGTTATACCGATTTGCATGGCCTTCTTGTTAGCCATGCGTACCTGCTCCAATTGCGCCAAGCCATTGTTGACCCTGCTACCAATGCCAATGTATCACAATACAAAAGCAATCCCCCTAACCAGCCCTAAGGTCGTGGCACTCCTGGTGGTCATGGGCGGGGCAGGAGTCGTGGCCCAAGTGGCTTTGGCCGATCTAATGCCTTTGCACATAGTCCCTGTACTATTTGTGGTCGTACAAATCATCAGGCCGCCACATGTTATTACAAGAATAAGGTCATTGGCCAACAGCCTGAGCAAATACCCTCTCCATCTGCTTATATTGCCATGAACAACACTCCCTCATTGCTGCCCACCCCACAACCTTACCTACATCAGCCACCAGCCCAACCGTCCCATCTACCCCACCATGGCCATTACCCCCCACCCGCTACCAACTCCAGTATAGCCTCTTGGATTCCTGATACTGGGGCAACTCATCATGCGACACTTGATTTGCAGTCTCTCTCATCATATGCTGTCTACAATGGTAAGCACGGTTGGTTGGTTGGTGATGGTAAATCTATTCCCATCTCTTATGTTGGACACACTTCTATTCCCTCCTCTTTTGGTTCTTTATCTCTTTCTGATGTTTTACATGTACCATCGCTTTCTAATTCTTTACTTTCTGTTAATAAGTTTGCTTCTGAAAATAATGTTTTCTTTGAATTTCATGCTACTCACTTTCATGTGAAGGATCCGACGTCCAATCGCATACTGCTTACGGGGCCTAGCAAAGACGGTCTCTACCACCTGCCATCTTCACATCCTCCCTCCACCAATGTTGCTCAGTTCTCATCTTATGATCGCTGGCACCAATGTCTAGGTCATCCTCATGATCGTTCACTGCATTTTATGGTTCCTGATGTCAAGATCCCATCGTCTGCGCATTTGTGTCCTGCTTGTCAAATAGGGAAATCCAGCCGTTTGACGCTTCGTGAATCAAACCATCGTAGTAGTTCTGTTTTATCTTTAATTTTTAGTGATATTTGGGGACCCTCTCCCGCTATTTCTTCTAATGGACATCGATATTTTATAATTTTTGTGGACGATTTTACTTGGTATATTTGGTTTTATCCTCTTAAGGCCAAATCTGATGCCTTCACACTGTGTTTAAGGAATTTCAAGCTTTAGTTGAACGTCAATTTTCCACTAAAATTAAAAATGTTCAAACTGATTGGGGGGGGGGAGAGTTCCGCTCTCTTCATTCTTACTTTGCAAACCTTGGTATTCACCATCGGATCTCCTGCCCTCACACCCATGAACAATAGGGCACCATTGAAAGGCGTAATCGCCATATTGTGGAGACTGGGCTAGCTCTTATGCACCATGCCTCAGTCCCTCAACTTTATTGGGATTATGCCTTTGAAACGGCGGTCTACTTAATAAACAGAATGCCCACTCCCACTCTTGGGAATCTTTCCCTCTATCAGCTTCTCTCCTCCCATCCACCCGATTACAGTTTTCTTATTTAAGGTTTTCGGGTGTCTCTGTTTTCCTTTTCTTCGTCCTTATAATAATCGCAAAATGGATCCACGTTCCGCTCCTTGCGTTTTTTTGGGTATAGTTCCCATCACCATGGCTACCGTTGCATGCACCTTGCATCACATCGCATTTATATTGCACGTCATGTACGGTTTGATGAGCTTAAATTTCCCTTTAGTGAATCCCAATCAAACCTCCTTCCCATATCCCCCACACCCACATGGGCTTCCTTACCCCTCACTATCTTACCCGATCCACCGGTCCCTACTATCCATCCCCCCACCCCTAACCCCCAACAGACACCCATACCTCATACCCCCATCCCTCAAGCTGATCCCATGTCCCCCTCACCTAGTCCGACACCCTTCCCATCCCCTACCCCTTCATCAGATTTGGCCTTAAGAGGATAAAACTAAATATACCGAGTAAAACCGTCCACAAAAATTATAAAGTATCGATGTCCATTAGAAGAAATAGTGGGAGAAGGCCCCCAAATATCACTAAAAATTAAAGATAAAGCAGAACTACTACGATGGTTTGATTCACGAAGCGTCAAACGGCTTGATTTGCCTATTTGACAAGCAGGACACAAATGCGCAGACGATGGGATCTTGACATCAGGAACCATAAAATGCAGTGAACGATCATGAGGATGACCTCGACATTGGTGCCAGCGATCATAAGATGAGAACTGAGCAACATTGGTGGAGGGAGGATGTGAAGATGGCAGGTGGTAGAGACCGTCTTTGCTAGGCCCCGTAAGCAGTATGCGATTGGACGTCGGATCCTTCACATGAAAGTGAGTAGCATGAAATTCAAAGAAAACGTTATTTTCAGAAGCAAACTTATTAACAGAAAGTAAAGAATTAGAAAGCGATGGTACATGTAAAACATCAGAAAGAGATAAAGAACCAAAAGAGGAGGGAATAGAAGTGTGTCCAACATAAGAGATGGGAATAGATTTACCATCACCAACCAACCAACCGTGCTTACCATTGTAGAGACAAGATATGATGAGAGAGACCGCAAATCAAGTGTCGTGATGATGAGTTGCCCCAAAGATCGGAATCCAAGAGGCTATACTGGAGTTGGTAGCGGGTGGGGGGTAATGGCCATGGTGGGGTAGATGGGACGGTTGGGCTGGTGGCTGATGTAGGTAAGGTTGTGGGGTGGGCAGCAATGAGGGAGTGTTGTTCATGGCAATATAGGCAGATGGAGAGGGTGTTTGCTCAGGCTGTTGGCCAATGACCTTATTCTTGTAATAACATGTGGCGGCCTAATGATTTGTACGACCACAAATAGTACAGGGACTATGTGCAAAGGCATTAGATCAGCCAAAGCCACTTGGGCCACGACCTTGGGGCTGGTTAGGGGGATTGCTTTTGTATTGTGAGACATTGGCAGTAGCATTGGCAGCAGGATCAACAACGGCTTAGCGCGATTAGAGCAGGTACTCATGGCTAACAAGAAGGCCATGCAAATCGGTATAACTGATTGGGTCCTTGCGATCCATCATTGTTGGAACAAGAAGCTGAAACTCGGCACGTAGAGCACAAAAGATGTGTAAATTAAGGTCCTCCGTGGGGAGGGGTTTGCCGGCAGCCCCCAGTTCATCAGAAAGAGCTTTGGCCCGGCTTAGAAATTGAGTGATTGGTTCTTCAGGTTTTTGAACTAGCTGTTGAAAGGCAGCATTGATTGCCAAAATGCGTGGGGTGGAGGCATTACTATAGGCAGCATGAAGGACGTCCCAAAGCTCCTTACTTGTCTCACGTCCGACTGCAAGGGACATGGCTTCATCAGAGAGAGAGGAAATGAGTATGCTCATGATTAAGGAGTCTTTTTCTTCCCATTGTTCAACCTGCAATGCATCCTTGGGGCAGGGATTGGAACCAGTGACATAGCCATAGAATCGCTGGCCTTTTAGATAAAGAACAATTTGTGTCTTCCAATAAATAAAATTTTTAGAAGAAAGTTTGATAGAAAGTATTTGAGATAGGCTAGGTATAGGTGGAATAGTGGAAGAAGTAGAGGAAGAGGTGGGGGTGGAGGGAGGGAAACCCATTTCGTCCAAGGTAGAGAGGACGTTGGGGGTTAGGATATGGAGAAGAAAAAAAAAAAAGAAGGGAGATGGGTTCTCTTGCTCGGTGGAGCTAGAGGCTCATGATACCATAATAGGTTATGATTTTATGTGATGATTCATTACATTTGAATGGCAATAATGAGTGTATATATAGGTGAAGGAATCCACATGTTGGAAACTCAATCACCTATAATACACATACCAGAAATAAAGGATTACAATATTGTGTCACACTATACATGGAAGATTGAGAGAGATAACATAGAGGATTGCATGGGATTGCATGAGATTGTGAACTTGATACCCAAGCAACGACAGGTATGGAAAGAAATCGGGTACGGTTGATATGGTCTGATAGGACAAAACTACCCTTGAACCCATATTACAACACAATTATGAAGAAGCTTCTAGTGTTGAAAATGCAGCCACCAAAATTCTATAAGATATGCTTTAACATGGGGGGAAGAAAGCTCTAATCAAAATGTGTGGCACACCCCACTATACTACACAGACCTGTAGAAAGAAGAGAGCATCCTAAGGAACCAATTAGTATGTAAACCGAAGCTAGACAGATATATGAACTTAAAGATTGGCACCCAATTGATAACAATTACGGTGGTTGGACATATACCTCAAATTCTGGATCCATTTAATTTCCAACCGAAATCCATAAAACAGCTAGGATGGAAGACCATATTTCTTTATCTTTTGGATTGATGCCAAGAAGGTGTCAGAATTAGACAAGCTGGCAAGACCCTAGGAATTACCCAAGCTAAGATGATGAATCCAAGCACCCTATACCAGAACTCATGCAAGGGGGGGTGGATGAACAAACTCCTGCTGTTTCAACATCATCAAACCATGTAAAGCAAGAAATTGAAATACTGCACTCCTTGGGAATCAAGGGATCAGTTTTGGTAACCAGAGATGATGAGCAGATACAGAAACACACGTGTGCCAAACCCATTTAACACATATCTACAGCTAGAGGTGAATCCAGAAGTTTGAGACTCCTCAACCAGAATCTGCTCTTATGATTCTAACATTTGTTTTAAACCTTAATGGTGAATCCAATTGAATATAGCATTATATCCAGCTTAATCCTGAAACCCAGCACCAAGGAGAAATCACATAAAATCAAACCCAGAATACAATAATTACTTGCCTCTGAATGCACCAAACCTAACCTGTCCTCAAGAACGAAAAGGCAAAGCATCAAACGAGCAGAAAACTGAACTTTAAGCAGTCACAAGCATTCCTCGCGAGGCACTCTGCCACAAAATTGGCCTCAAGGAGCACCATGTCACACTTCAAAGGACACTAACTGTTATACCCGCACCCCGGGAGTATAATTAATTATTAATTCTTCCCCGTGACGTGTAGTTATCACTGCCACATATGCTGGTGAGTTGTTCTCACTGGTGGTCAAACCCAGCTATAAAATAATTGACCATAGTACGAGTTTGCCTGTGGAAACTAGTCGGGACCACGGAGGTTGCACCTTGACATGTCAGGGGTAAGTAGTTGACCAAATTTGTTGTGTGCTTACTGCCCTCTCAAAGCCCTCGAAGTGTGGTCCAAAGGCCCTGACCTCTTATGGTGGGAACCACCTTCCTACTCGCATCGGAGGCAAGGTTACTGGTTGCCTCCGACCCTGCATCCAATGCTGCTGACAAGGACCCTTGTGGGTGAGACCCTGTGGCTAAGGTACTATTGGTGTCCTGCCATGTTTGACCCTACCCTTACCCCTTTTTATTAACTTGACCTTATGTGGGCCTTGGGGCCCAAGTTAGGATTTTTAAAGCTTGTGTAGGAATGGATGGTTGTTTGACCCTATCCAAACAGACCCTAGCCTACACTTATGAGGCCTTATCCAAACAGGCCATTAAAAGTGATTTTCTATATGAGAGAGAGGGGTAAGAATATTCCTTAGTCTTTCTTTCTTTTTTCTTTCCTAACCTAATCGTGAAAGGAGAGGAGAGCTTTGAAGAGAGGAGGCGGCAAGGAGGAGAAGAAGGAGAAGGAAGGGAAGAAGAAGAAGGAAACGGCTGCTGGGTTTGGAGCTTTAAAGAGGGCACATCTTGTGTATCTCAGACCAGGTAAGCCAAGTGCCCCTTTCCCCCCTTTTTCTCTCTTTCCCCCTTGCTCGTTTGAGCTTGGGTGGTTCTTTGGTAGCAACCCCAAGATGGGGATTTCTTTGTTTGGAAACCCAAAGGGTTAGCTCAAGCCATGTGTAGTTTCCCCTTGTAGGATGCTATCCCATTTTCATTACAATCCTATAAAGACCTCTATTTGACCTCTTGCTGAATCTATTTGATTCTAAATCTTCAACCACCAAAGAAAACCCCAAATCTGGATTTTAAGCTTTTGATCCTTTAAACCCCCTTAAATCTTTGGATGTTTGGTGTTTCTAAGACCCAAATAGACTCCAAGACACCCCCTCCCTAGTCCCTTGAGGCTTAGAGAACCAAATGGGACAACCCTGGGCTTTTAAAGACCTTGAAATCACACTTGGGTTGCATCGGAGGCAAGACTGCGTGAGTCCGATGTTTGCCTCCGATGTGTCCTGAGCCTGCAGGGAAGGTCGGAGGCAAGGTCGGAGGCAAGACTGCGTGAGTCCGATGTTTGCCTCCGATGTGTCCTGAGCCTGCAGGAAGGTCGGAGGCAAGGTCGGAGGCAAGCTCTGCTGAGTCCGACGTTGCCTCCGATGCGTTTTAAGGCTTATAACTTATGGCTGTGGGGTTTCTCTATGAGGCCTCCCCTACACTCTCTCACACTCTTATTCACTTCCATAGGCGCCAACATATGTGCAATGGGGTGATTTTGAGCGGGAATCGTTGCGCTTATACAAATTCCATTTGAAGTAATTGGTGAGTGGGTTTGGGTGACTGTTTGAGCTTGTTTACTATTGCTTATTCATGCATTTATGAATTATATTGTGACATTATCATTAAAGCATGATTGCATATTTGCATTTATTCTTATTCGATGATGATGATTTGGATGATATGGATTGTGTTGGGTTACGGTCAGAAGTGCGCACGGAACCCCGATCACGATGGAATTGTATATTGCATCTCATTCTTACCTGTATGTGCCGTGTTGTCTTGGTACCGGGGTTAGATGGAATGGGACGTTGACACACCCGGATGTACCTCTCAACACGATAGGATTTATGTAGTATATCCGTGGTTAGGCTCGATTCCCTATGCTACGACCCTTACCAACAGGGGTTTAGGTGTTGGGTAGCGAGCACCTGCTTGCTGTGGAGAGTTAGAGAGGCCAGGCGGGGTAGTAATGGTTATCGTGGTCCGCCTGCGGGTGGTGATGACTACGACCGGTGGCGGGCTCCATAGTAATAATTGAGGTTGCATTGTGGTGAGAATGGAAGGATCCACAGTGTCTTCCCGAGTTATTGCAGTAGCATATACCCATTGACTTAGCATTGTGTGTTAGGTGGTAAATGAATTAATAATGGCATGCACCATGAACTATTTGTGATTGTGTGATTGTGCATCCCCTTTTCTCTCTCACTAGCTCGGTGGAGCTAACCCCCGTGTACACATTCTTTTTAGATTTGGATGCAGATGATACTGTGGAGCCAGAGACCGTGACTAAGGATCATGGCGATGGTTGCCCATGATGATTGTGCCTACGGGCTATACTGTTACTTGGGATCGTTCCCGTTTTATTATTTTGAGCATTGTGTTTTGTATAAACTTTTATGTTTTACCTTTTTTGTAGCTACTTGATGGTCATAGGAATTTTGTAACTATGTTACTTATTATCATTAGCCAATGAACATCTTATAGTTATTTCTTTTACGCTTCCGCAAACTCTGACCTATCTTGGAATGTAATATTCATTTGTCTTTCGCACTCTGATATTATTATATTGTAATATTGGTTTATGACTGTGAGTTGGCCACTGCATCGAGATCCTGGCGGTGAGGTGGGATGACGCGTGTCACCCCAATCATACCCTGATATTGTATTTTATCCCTTGTCGGGATAGGGGTGTGACACTAACATCTGTAGTCTATAATCCTCTTCAACCACCTTCCAGCGGTCCAAGGAGAAGTAGAAATACCAGGCACAAGATCCACCAAAACTTTAAAGTCAATTTCCACCAAAATATTATCCATAACAGAAGAAATTGAATCCATCAATGCTCTTTACTGTGACAAAAAACTAGCAGACTCAATATAAAAAATGTCAGATTGTAATCCCAATATCAATATATATTGAAAAACATGATAACCATGATAAATTAATTAAATCATCAAGATGATAACCGACAAGTCAAACGGAACTGGAGTTTCTCCCCTACACAACCCGAATTGCAAGAGTGATGAGATCATTGTAATTGCAATGTTGCTGCTAGGGTAAAGAACAGCCACATATATAACCTTACCATCAAGGATGGTATCTACCGTAATCTTTCAATACACACACACACAATATACTTAGTGCACAAGTTAGGACACTTTCTTTGTATAGAGATTTCCTTATTGAACCCAAGACAAAATAGTAGGGTGTGTGCTAATACTGGTGGGCAACCGGACACATTAGAAAACTTCTAACAAAACAGAGCAGAGAGGCTACAGCTGAATAACACTGGAACGCTAATTGCTCTAACAAAAAGCCTCAAAACTTAGAAGCCAGAATGCACTTATTAAACACGCATACAACAAACAACAAGGGAGATTTCATGAACCAACCAGGCAACCAGGAAGACATATTATTGAAGAGGAATATCAAAGTAAGTAATGAAGATATCTAATTTGATGAATCAAACAGAAATAATGGCAAATGGATTATAAGAGAATCAAACATGATACCTGAATGGTATGATTTCTGAGTAAGGGGTGATCAAATGCTGATTGCTTCGTGATATCCACACAATCATAAATATCTCCATATTTAGTCTGCACAGAACATACATGCAAATTTCTTGTTTTCAGGTAGAAAAGGAAAGTGTTTTGATCAGGTCACACTATAAGCTTCACTGACTCTGGAGTCTGGAACATTGTGTTTATTTGAAAATGGAATCCACCACCACATGGTCCAAGCACCATTGGTAAACCATCCCAGTTCAGGCCACGGATCATTACAGCTGTGAGCTGTCACTGGCCAAGCTAGCTCAGCATTTGCTTCAATTCTGGCTTTGAAATGTTTACGACCGGACCAAACCGCGGTGTTGTATACGAGAAAAAGAAAACAGAACCGTCTTATTTTTTGTTTGTATTTCTTCTAAGACCGAACCAAACCGAGATGTTGAATTGGAAAAATAAAAAACAGAACCAAAATTGAAAAAGAAAAAAAAAAACGGATTCACAATGACATTGAATCCACCCTATATGAGAAATTCTAGGGTTGAGTCAGATGCTTGAGTCAAAAGATATGGTTAGATCTGTTCAACAATAGAATTCAAGATCAATTCTACAAAGTATAGGGATCACAAGTATCTGACTCAACCCTAGAATTTCTCAGAGTCCAAGACCAAATTCAGGATAGCCCTAACATCAATTCCAAACTCGGCTTTATAGAACCAGATAACCATCACAAGGTTTAAAACCCATAATTGGCTTCCATTGATTCTGATTGGATTCAGGTCGGAATCGGCGTGAATTGGCTTGAGCCCTGGAAATTGGGACCATGAAGAGGAAGTAAGGATTTCCCAAAATATATGATTTTTTTATTTTTTGTCTTCAAAACACTAAGATTTTCTACAAAAGGAAAGTTTCTTGATTTTCTGATATGTCAATCACTAAAGACGAGGAAAATATCCAAAAATGAGGATCGAAGAGTATTCATGACCAATTCAAAAGAGGGTTGCAAGAATCGAACGTAATAGGGATCAAGAATGGTCGATTCTGATTTGAATCAATTATTCGATTTCGAGTTTTGAAACCATGAACCATCATGATCTCCAACTTTTAGATCTCTTAGCTATGTGATTCATTTAGCAAAAATGTGTACAACCAGCTTGGAACTATGGAGAAAAAAAAAAAGAGAGACACAATTTAAAGACAGGCCTTGCTTGGTGTAACTTTGTTTTTTTACACCGAGCCTGACGGATTCCCGTCGGCTCAGAACCTCTACAATAAGGGGTATTTTGGGTAATGAAAAAATTATCATCATTAATTGGTTTTGTCTTATATAGGAATGGGAATGGGTTTTGTCTCTTGTGCGCCCAATAGGATGTTAATGACTTATTGTCACCACCCTTGGTTACACCAAATTATTCATTTAAAGACAGGTTTAGAACAACATAAGTTGAAATCCTTTGCAAGGACATACCTTGATGGACTTCACTGCTGGCTTGTTAAGAAGCTTGAGTTGCATCTCCAAATCCAGGTCTTTATCTTCATGTTTTCTAGAAAGCCTTCCATCTCCTTCCACTCCATTCTTGCACAACACCAAATATATCTGCACAACACCAAATATATCATTAAGAGAACAAAAATAGTTTCCATCTTGGGATCCTTTAGGCCAACCATGATCCGCGAGAGCCCAAAGACTTAGTGCAGCAGTCCAAGCAAGAGGTAGCTGTATAAATAGTCTGTGAATGTGTACTAATTACTATGCATTAAATGACATTTACTCTCTCATCTCAAAAATAGAATGAAGTTAACCTGTTAGTTATCCTTACTGCAAGGCACATTTACTCTTCCATCCCAAAAATAGAATGAAGTTCAGAATGTAAGTTGTCTTTACTTACACCAAGGCAACGTTTTTTATTTTCTCATTTTAGTTAAAAAGATACAGTAGACGGCCACACATCAAGAGGGGCATAGTATGTTCTGCCTCGTGGAAAGCTGATTTAGCAAATCAGTTCATTGGATATCGAGGAAAAGGACTGCCTTGGCCAAATTTAAAAGCCATATTTCATAACCGAATATATTTGGTTCAGTTCAGTTCGGATTATTCAATCCAGGTTTCGGTTCCAGTTCTAATTTGACATCCTTATTAACAGCCTCCATGCAGTAGTGTTGTAGTCTTAAGTGGATGAGATGATTCTTTACCCAAAAAATAAAACGAGGATGAGATGATTACTTAGTAAGGAGGTGCAACACAAGGTTGATGAGAATGCCCCTCTCCCTCCCTCTCTAGTGGCGTCGTGTATCCCTGTGTATCTCTTTCCTTACCTGCCTCTGATTTCGCTTCCCTCAAAACCAAGACTTCCTCTTTCCCTTTTGGGAGCTTGTCATCACCTCATCTCCTACCCGTACTTTGAAGCTTGTTGCTAACCCTTCTCCCCCACAGCCTCACCCCCCCCCCCCTTTTTCCACCATGTCTACGAAGCGGCTCATCAACCACTCATCTAGCTATCATCGACAGCCCAAGTCATTGAACATGAGAGAGGACATTTTTCTATTGAATTTTACAACATCTCTGATCGTGATGCCGTTCCTGAAAATGCCAATGGTGGTCTGAAAAATCTATCCTCCAATTATCCTTGGCACCCCCCTTCATCATCATAATTCCTAAAAGAGAATGACTTTTTTTTTTTCCATTGGGGATTCAATTACTCACAGTAACAGAGGACTGTTTCGACGAAGCTCACATTCGGACCACTTCCCTCTCAATTGGATCATCACTCTCCATCCATCTGAATTGGGGAAACTCTATGACCTCCCTATTTTCTCAGTTACCCAATCCCATACTCTTTTGGTGAGGTACGAAGCTTACCAATTGTGTCTCAGATGTGGCCGTCTCTCCCATTGTAACTCTGACTGTCTCGGAAATGAGCTGCACTCTCCAATTCCCTATCTGCTGAAAATCTTCAAATCTTAGAAGTATTCCCAGTCCCAGATAACCTAAATGCCAAAAGCCCTGAAATCCATCACGCCTTTCACGGCTTTGAAGAAGAAGAAGGGACCTCGAGAAACAGCATCCTTGACCCTCTGCTACTAAACCGAATGTATCAATTGATTCCGGTGGTGGCGGAAGTTGAAAATAAAAGAGAGATTTGACACAATATCAAAAACCCTAAAAATTCCTTGTTTTTTTTCAACTGAAGACCGATTCTAGTTCTTGAGCACCTGTTCGGATCAGAATCCCTAATGACCGATTCCGTTCCCGATTGTGGAAAGTATCCCTCCAATCTTATCCCATTCGTATGCTATATAGCATTATCTAGATTGTGAAACCTTAATTTTCGTGGATAAATTTCGACACGTGACTTATTCCAATCTAATGTTCACTATTGCAAAACCAAATTTTAACCTCAAAAGATTAAATCTCAGATTTTCCCTCCATTCTCTCCCTTCCATGAAGGATTTTTATCGCCCCTTGTGATGAGGCATAAAACACCCCACCTATCAGAGGCTGCCACGTGGCCGACCCGACCTCAATCCGAGAACCGAAAGTTGGCCGAGCGAGGGAAATTGGGCCGACCCCATATCCGATAAGTCACCCGACAAAGCTCGATTTGAGCGGCGGCCGGATGGCGAGGCCGAGATTATACGGGTCGCCAGGGACTCCTAGCCGACCTCATGGCCGAGACCAACTCCTCCTCTCGGGCCGACCTCCATGGCCGACCCCACGGCCGACCTCGTAGGCCGAGCCCTCCTCCATTGAGGCTCCCTATAGCACCAAGGGATCTCCGGGCCCGTCAAGACATCCCGAGAATCACGGGATAAGGACCGAGCCACGATCCCAAGACAACACGTAATCACACTCTACATGGACTCTTACCTTAATAAGAGTCCGACCCCAAAAATAACTCTCCACTCCGCTCTACGAGAGAGAGCCTTAGAAAGAAGGACTCTATCATACTAGGACTCTCCCAACGTCTCATCTCCTCCTTACTCTATAAATACCTGTGCACTGAGCTCTATTCCACATCCGGCTTTTAGTACGCAGCTAGCTTGCCGCGTTGAAGACCTCGACTTGAGCATCGGAGAGTCTAGGCCGGAGCCACACCGCCTCTTGCGCTCATTGCTTGGTTTTTGCAGTTCATTCACAAGCAACCAAGCACCGGAGGTTTTCACACGCACAATAGATTTGGCGCCTAGTCTCTGTGGGAACGACATCGCCAAGCATCGCCGTTTCTCGCCACTCTTAGAACAATAATAATGGTGCATACGAGGTCGTGGCAACACGGCCTACTCTCCCGCACGGAGGAGCCGCAACCGTTGCAGCCGACGAGATGATCACCGCCCCGAAGCCTCTCGGCAGGGGATAAACAAGACCCCTAGGGCGGTGGTGCGCAGCCCATCACGGCACCATTCCACCTCCAGAGCGGGAATGGGGAGGTGCACTAACCACGGCCGCGGCTAGCAATGCACATGTGGCCGAGCCAAGTTTGGACGCGAAATGTCCTACCCGCACCGCCACACCCTTGCCGAGAGTTTGGACCTGGGGCCAGGCAAATAATCGACAAAGTTATGGATTTGCACGCAGATGCTCCACACCAACGAGATGCCGCGCGCCTTCATGAACTGGGAGATGGCCCGAGGCGGTCGATGGTCACCACGCCAAGGCGCCCTCCCTCCGACCCGCGGCACGAAAGAAACTTGCTAAAGAGAAAATGGTGGCCGACGAGGGGCCGAGCCGAGTCGGGCTGTGTCCTCGCATCCATCTCGTCAGAAGACTCCACCTCCGCGCCCCAAGAGAGGTGCTCGGGGTGAACAAGAACATCGCCAAAGCCCGCAAACAGGGCATGAAATTGAACCATGGCTACTGGCAAGGGGAGATCGGTATTTTCCGGACGGATCGGAGAGGACGAACCGCCGAGGATATTCCGAGAACAAAGGAAAGACCCGGCTGAAAGGCGCACCGAGACACGGAGAAGGATCGCGTCATACTCCCAGCGCCCGAGCTCACCTCCCGAGAAGAACAACGGGGAGTCCCCGAGGTCCAACTTCCAAGAAGACAAAAGAACAAGGAAGGACGGTGAGGACCGAGCTGACCATAATGGCCGACTACGCGTGGTGAGACGACCGATCCTATCAACCCCGGGGCCGAGGAGCGGTTGGCCAAGCACCGAAACCGAGCTTTGAGAGAAGCGGCTACGAGACTTGGCCGAGCAGTGGAGGTTGAAGAAACAAAGCGACCAGGACGCCTACTCTTTGGTCGGCGGCCACCCTTATCCTCCCGAGATCATGACCGCGCCGCTACCACACACGGTTTCAAACCTCCCGTTCGGACGGTATGATGGGGCCGACCATTGACGGAATCACATCAACTACTTTAATGCGATGATGACCATGCTGGGAACGGAGATCGCTTTCTTCCAGAGCCTTCCCGCATCCCTCAAAGGCGCGGCGACCTCATGGTTTTCCTGGTTGCCGCCAATTCCATAAGAAGCTTCTTGGCTAACTTCTGTCGAGCCTTTGTCACGCGCTTCGAGTAGTATGAAACATAAGAAGACCACGGCCAACCTCCTCGGCGTGAAACAAAGGCCCGACGAGTCGATCCGAGCATTCGTCTCCCGCTTCAACAAGGAATCCTTAGATATCAAGGATTTGGATGAGGCCACGCCCATACAACTATGAGCAACGGATTGGCCGACATGGACCTTATCATGATTTGGCCCAGGAAGCCGACAAGAAACCTGGCGAGCTCTTGGAGAGGTGCAACGAGTTCGCAAATATGGCCGAGGTCCTCCAGGCCGGAAGGGCAACGAAGGTCGATCGACAAGAAAAGGCCGACAACGAACGCAGCCAAGAGAAGACAAAAGGCCAAGGACGGATCGCCGAGCGGACAGTCGGATCGAGCTCGGAGCCCCGACTACACGCCATTGAATGCATCTCGCAAGGAGATCCGATGCAAATACAAGATGGGGGTACATCCGCCGACCCGACCGATGCAAGCGGGGTCATCTCGAACCCCAACAAATATTGCCAATTCCACAAGGACACGGTCACGACACCAAAGATTGTTATCACTGAAAAGAGAAATCAAGAGTCGATAAAAGCGGGCCACTTGAAGCGATTTGTCAAAGGAGGCCGAGAAGATCGAGGAGCTCGGCGTCCACGATGACCGAGATCAAAGAAGAGCCGAGCCTAGGGCAGAAAAACAAAGTGAGTTGAAAGAGATGATGACAAGATCCGAGTAGAAGAAGGAGGACGAATCCGAGGATCAGCAATGACAAGGGAGCCCCCATATACACTATCCTCCGGGGGCCCGGCAGAGAGAGCACTAGAAAGGCTAAGGCAAACGGTCGCTTCGTGGGGAGTAGCCGAGATGCCCGCCAAGAAACTCAAGCCGGCGATGAGACGATCTCCTTCACGGAAGCCGACCTCGAAGGAAGGTATAAGTTTACCTCATGACGATGCTTTAGTGGTGCGGTAGAAATTCGCGAGCAGAACCCGTACACCGTGTATTGGTCGATACCGGCGATCCAGTGGACCTTATGTCATTGGAAGCGCACCTAAAATTTGGCTTGCAGCGGCGCTTAAGCCCGAAGGAACCTCGCTTCACGGGTTCTCGGGAGCGACGCGACTATCAAGAGGCTCGATCGATCTACTTGTCACAATTGGGCAAGCTCCTGCCAGCAACGATCCCTCAAATTCATGGTGGTACGGTCGGTAGTGGCACCAACGACCATCATGCCGTCCGTCATTGACCGCCCTCCAAGCCATCATCTCCCGACTCACTTGAAGATGAAGTTCCCCACCGAGAACGGTGTCGGCAGGTCCGAGGCGACCAAAAGAAGGCACAGAGTGCTACGCTACCTTCGTCAAGCAAAACAAGGGTAATGTTCGAGGAATGGCCATGTCGCGTCGAACATCTCCCCAAGATCTAGTGGAGGAGCTTATCGAGAGAAGAGGGCAACCCGTAGAAGACCGACCCCACTTCATCTCGAGCCGAAGATGACTTGACCAAGGTGGTCCATTTCGGATCACTACTAAATAAAGATCAGAGGAGGCAGCTCGGAGTTTTCTTAAAAGCGACGCCGATGTCTTCGCTGGTCGGCCGTTGACATGTCGGGCATACCCAGACATATAGTGAGCACCGACTCCATGTGGACCGGGTCGGAAACCAATCGGGGCGAAGAGAAGGAACTACGCACTTGATCGGCAAACGGCAATCAAAGAAGAGGTGGAGAAGCTTACGATCAGGATTCATCCGAGAAGAGAAATTCCCGACCTGGTTGGCTAACGCCGTCATGGTCCCTAAACCGAACGGGAAGTGGAGAATGTGTGTCGACTACACCGGCCTCAACAAGGCCTGCCCAAAAGATGAGTACCCACTACCTCGGATCGACCTCTTGATCGACGCCACGGCAGGTCATGAGTTGCTGAGTTTCATGGATGCGCATCTGCTACAACCAAATCATGATGCATGAGGAGGACGAGTCGCATACGGCCTTCCGAATCGACTCAAGAGAATTTCTCGCAAGGTCATGCCGCTCGGATTGAAAGAACGCCGAGCGACATACCAAGCGCCTCGTGAACTATATATTCGCGAGCGCATCGGAAAGAACATGGAAGTCTACGTGGACGACATGTTGGTGAAAAGTTTGAAGGCCGAGTACCACTTGGCGGACGGGAAGAAGCCTTGGCGTATTGAGGAAGAACCGAGATGAAGTGAATCCCGCCAAGTGTGCATTAGGAGTAACCTCGGGAAAGTTCCTCGGCTTCATGGTCTCTGTCGAGGCATCGAAGCCAATCCGGCAAAAATCGGAGCAATCCAAGAGATGAGTCCTCCAAGGACGATCCGAGAAGTATAAAGGCTAAACGGACGTGTGGCGGCGGCCCGATTCATGTCGAGATCGGGTGACAAGTGCCTACCATTTTTTAAGGCCCTAAAGAATATCCGGAACCCAAAAAGATTTTATCCGGTCATCCGAATGCCAAGAAGCTTTTGAAGAGTCAAGAAATATTTGGAGAACCCACCTCTTCTCAGTAGCCTGAACCAAAAGAGGAACTTCAAGTTCATTTAGCCGTCACCCCCGTAGCGGTCGGTGCGGTGTTGATCGAAGTGAGTCGAACTCAAAGGCCGATATACTATGTCAGCCACGTTCTTGTTGATGCCGAGACAAGGTATTCGGGTTGAGGAAAGTAGCATTCGCCCTAATCACGGTGCAAGGAAACTAAGGCCGACTTTCAAGCTCATCCGATCGTGGTACCGATCAACCACCCACTCAAAAAGATATTACACAAACCCTTGCCGGACGCTGATCACGTTCCGGCGGCTTGAGCTAAGTGAATATGATATAAGCTATCGATCGAGGACGGCGATAAAAGGACAAGCCCCGCGACTTCATTGCCGAATGCACGGCCCGAACATGAGGTTGGAGAAGAAAAAACATCCAAGAGGTGGGGGCTACGTACGACCCGATTTGGACAATGAATGTTGACTCTGAAGCAATTCGGAGGAAGCGGGGCCGGCCTAATTCTTGTCACCCCGAAGGCTTTTCGATCCAATATGCCCTAAGGTTCAAGTTTCCCGCCTCAAACAATGAGGCTGAATATGAAGCCCTTCTAGCCTGGACTTGAGTCGTAAGACAGCTATGGGCATAAAGCGGTTGAAGGTGCGAGGAGACTCCCAACCGTGGTCAACCAGGTCAACGGGAGACTACGAGGCAAAAGACGAAAGGATGATAGCATACTTGGGTACGAGCCCGAGATCTCGATCTCCGAGCTCGAACACTTCGAGATGACTCGAATACCGAGAGAAGAGAATGCCGCGGCGGACTCCTTATCTAGGTTGGCGAGGCCGACCTCCAATATCTCGAGCAGTCAAGATACATAGAAATATTGGAGAAGCCATCCTTACAAGACGAAAGCATAAAGCACATTGAAGAGGATGGGCCGACCTGGTTGGACCCCATTGTCAACTACTTGGAAAATGACTCGCTCCGGGAATCGAGACAAGCAAGGAAGGTCAAGATCCGATCTTCCAAGTACTCGATGATCGGACCAGTACTTGCTACAAGGGCAATCTCGGCCCCTCTTCTCCGATGTCCGGGACCGAAGGGGGCCGAGTATGCATTAGCCGAGGTGCATGAGGGAATATGCGGGAGTCACATGGGCGGCCGAGCTCTTGCATACAAGATACTTGGGCAAGGATTCTATTGGCCAAGAATGCGGGGAAGAGGCCATGAAATACGTGAAGACGTGTGAGAAGTGCCAACTGCTCGCGTAATCCCAAGCCGACCGACAACAAAATTAACCTCAATGTCGAGCCCAATCCCATTCGCTATGTGGGAATGGACATTCTCGAGATTTCACCCAAAGATCGGAACGAGAAAATACGTAGTAGTGGCGATCGATTACTTCACCAAGTGGGTCGAGGCCGAGCCCTTGCCACCATCAATGAGAAGAACATGGAAAAAATTTTCGAGATAAGGTCATCTACGGGTTCGGCTCAACAAAAGTTCTCATCACCGATAATGGCGCGCAATTCAACAACCTGCCTTCCGAGAATTCTCGCGAGCACTTCCACATTGACGACCCATCTCGGCCGCTCACCCACAAGCAAATCCGGGACAAGTAGAAGTGTCAACCGAACATTACCGCTTGGCATTAAGAGGAGGTTGGATGAGGCCAAGGGGGAGATGGGTGAAGAACTCCCAAGCGCTCCCTATGGGCATATCGGACGATCCCCGTAAGAACTCCAATCGGGGGAGAGTCCATTTCGCCGCTTATGGGACCAAGCCCTCGCACGGTTGAAGTTATGGCTTCATCATACCGAAGTGCTCAACTGGCGAGAAGACCTATGAAGATGGGCTGCGAGCCAATTTGGACTTCCTCGATGAAGTCCGAGAAAATGCCCTACTCCCAAACGGCATACCAATTTAAGACAAAGAAGCTACTATGATTCAAGAGTCAAAGAGCGGCATTTTCGTCAAGGGGACCTTTGTTCTCGAATTAAAACTCGCCGCATCTTAGCCGAGGCAACAAGGAAAATTAGCACCAAATCGAAGGCGCGTACATAGTCTCCAAGCAAATTCGCCCTGGCACATATCGCTGCGTGCATCTAGGGGCAAGAAGGTACCGAGACCTTCGAACTGGAAAATTTGAAAAAGTTTTTTCAATAATTGAACATGTTTGTCGGGCCTCGACATTTGATTCAATAAAATCTTTTCTCCAACACTCAACGATTGGCAAGCTCCCAAGTCGAAGTCATAAGACCGGTCCTCAGACCAGGCCGACATCAAAGACCGAACCTCATAGGTCGGGCAGCCTAAGTCATAAGACCGTCCTCATAGTATCAAAGCCGACATCAAAGACTCAACCCTCATAGGTGGAGTTAGTCATAAGACCGGTCCTCATAGACCAGGCCGACATCAAAGACCGACCTCATAGGTCGGGCAGCCAAGAAGTCATAAGAGACCGGTCCTCAGGCCAGGCCGACATCAAAGACCGAATCCCTCATAGGGTCGGCAGCCGGGTCGTAAGACCATGTCCAAATAGACATGGCCGACATCTCAAGGACCGACATTCCTATTTGGCCGAAAGCCTAACGAAGTACTAAACCACGCTTAAGGCATTATGCTCGCCAAGAAGGATATTCCTGGCCACGCTGGCCCGCTTATATGATAGCCTCTCCAATCGGATCGAAAAGCGAAAGGCGGATTAACAACCAGGTTAAGATCGCATTGACCGACAACGTTGGGCATGGATAAAAGAGACGAGTTCCTAAGCTTGGTTAGTAAACGACGGGCAAACCTTGGCCACAAACGAAACAAAATACGTAAGGAAAAGAATACCGAGGCGCCGAGTTCAAATACTTTGACAAATTTTTGACAAAAATAAGTTGTTTTATTCATTGAAAGCCAGATCGACGCAAGACATACAAAAGGGGCAGTCCTGCCCCACCAAAAAAAAAAAAAAAAAAAAAAAGAAGAAAATTTTTACATCTCCGCCTCCTCGGCGTGGGACTTGGAGGCACCTCGGAGGCGTCCACGGTGTTGGGCTCGGCAGAAAGGTGGTCTTGAGGTCCAGCCTCCGAGGAGGGCCGACATCGAGCCGAAGCAGTGGTGCCTCCGGGCCGAGCTTAGGTGACCTCGGCCCCCTCCTCATCTCCCATCTCCCGCAAAGTAGTCGATCATCGCTAAAGCGGGAGAGATTGAGATCGGAGATACGCCGCTTGATCTTCGCCCAAAGCTCACCGCCTCGGCTGCTTCAAAACCTTCGTGAAGGGAGGCTTCTCGATCTCGCGGGCGAGCATATCCACGCTCCGATTGGAGAATAGTAAGCCGCACTCGCCGTGCTCCGTAGCCGCGGCCTGATCTTCCTTGGCCTTCTCCTCCACTCTCGGCGAGCCGAGCCCACAGAGCCTTGACTCTTCTCCTGGCCTCCTGCCACCTCGGCCGAGAGTTTCCGGCCTGGCCGGTGAGCTTCTCTTAGGTCTCCCGACGCCTCAACGGCATCTCCGGCGCTCCCGATAAGCTTTTCTTGCAACCGACGCCCAAGGAATAGTTCTCGGCCGAGAGCTGCGCTGAGCATGGTCTCCACTGCTTTGGCGAACCCCTACAAAAAAGCATGAGAACAAAAATCAGGATAAACTACACATATCGCATCATAGGCAAGAGCCGACAAGGAAACTTACCATGTTGAAGTCTTGAAAAAGGGTGGAGAGGAGCTCAGTGGCCTACAAGGCTCTCCAGCCTACTCCTTGTCTACTGGGAGCCGATCGCATCCAGCCACTCCTTGGCGTGAGCGGCCGACGCCAAGGCCGAGTCCCCGGGAAGAGGCGCCAGTCGGCCTCACAGGATGTTGTTGGTCAAGCCCTCCCGGGACGTATCGGGAGATGTTGGTGGGAGGCCACGGCGGAAGGCCGCCACTTGTCAAAGTTAACCGAGAGCTTTTGGCGTTTAATGTCTCTGCTGGCTCCTCTCGCCTTTTCGGCCTTTCCCTTCCTCTGAGACCCTACCGACCCGTGTTCTTCTCGGCCTCCAGACCGACCACCGCGTCCGATGGTCCCGCATCACCCCTTTCCCTTGGAGGCCTTGGAGGATCTCCGCCCGGGTCTCTTCTCAAAGATTCTTCTTCTTCCTATCCGCGATAATCTCGGCTCCTCACCGAGCCGTGTCCATTGGAGGAATGTGGCCGACCACCGCAAGAGAAACCGAAAAACATGAGAAATAAGTCCGCAAAAGGAAAAGAAAACTAAGTTAAGGGGTCGCGCTTCGATAACCGAGATAAGCTCGGCAAGGGTTCCTACCACAGGGGTCATATGCCAACTCAAGAAACCCTCGGTCCCGGGCCGAGAACATCAAAGGCTGGTTGACAATTGGGATCAGTGTCGAGCGAGGTCACCGTTTCGGCCAGTGGGTAGTACCTCATTTACATAGTTCAGGTTCATCTCCTTCCACTCCTGGTTCGGAGAGGGTCGTGGGGAATGGAAGCTTTAAGAAAAAGCGGGCTTCCAAAGACTTGTTGAAGGTCGGCGTGTCGACTGTAAACTTCAGTGACCGCCTAGAGTCGCGCTCTTCCCTCGATCGGGCGGCAGAATAATACTACTTACCCTTCTGGGAGACTTTCTTCAGAAGAAGAGCCGAGAAAAAGCGCCACGCTAGCACCGCCCATCTCGCAGAACAGGCATAGAAACCATAGACGGCCGTGGTAAAAAAAACCAGAGTTCGTCGCACCACCACTCAGGAGACGATGGAAGTGGCCTGGGATCCGGTCCACCAGGTCGTAGAACGGGGGGAGCTGCAAAAACGCATACTTGAGCGGGCGTCTCCCGCATTGCAGCCACCTCGCTGGCTCGATGAAGGTGCCATCTCCCCGGATTAGAACGCGGAGTCAATGTCTCTGGGATGGCGAGGTCGCCCTCGATAGTCAAGGTCGCCTCGTGATTGTGCTCTCGGAACGGTGCCGACACCGCTTCCTGGCTCGTGGGCGCTTCTAAGAGACGAGCTACCGAGCCAACCCCATCTCGATGAATCTCCTCACTTGATTCCTCATTGATGAGGACGACCCGAGTTCTCGGCCCTGGCCTCATGCTATGGATTGGGCCGTGGTATCGAACTCCATGGGTGAACGGGCTCGCCACCTGCCCGACGAAGCTCACCACATCGGGGCTCGCTCGAGGTCGGAGCCCACAGGTCTATGGTGGAGAGCGGACGGGGGAGTTCTCGGTTTCGACGGCGCTCGCCGGCTCGCGAGCGCTTGCCCATAGGACTACTACCAACCTGATATTGGGCGGAGAAGACTCATCAAGCCGAAGAAGAGTTTGAAGCGTGGAACGAACGACGCTTGAGTCGATCACTTAACGGAAAGCTTCACTCGAGCTATCGATCACGCAGTGACAAACGACGAGATCTATCGAGTTGACGGTTCCCTAACTCGGCCGAGAAGTCAATAACTTAGAGTAGTGAAGAATGAATAGTTAGAGTCGCCTATTTATAATCCCGGGTTTCAACGATCCAACGCCCGGGGGGGAGGGGGGGTTTCACTCGATCCAACGGCCAAACTGCAAAGCATGATCCAACGGCCCGCATCAAAGGACGTTTCAAATTCCCGAGCCCGCCATATGACTCACGACGCGGCAAGGACACCCAACCGCGCATCGCGGCAATGCTGAAATCCGCAGCGAATAAATAATCTCGCCCAACAAAGAAGAATCTTCCCCAAGCGCTTCAAGAAATTTCACTCATCGCCGAGCCGACACCGATGAGTGGGGGCCTGGTGATGAGGCATAAACACCCCACCTTTATCGAGGTCGCCACGCGGGTCAATCCGACCTCAATCCGAGAACCGAGTTGGGCCGAGCAGAAATTGGGCCGAACCCCATATCCGATAAGTCACCCGACAAAGCCTCGGTTGAGCGAGCCGCCGCGGATCGAGGCCGAGATTATACGGGTCGGCCAGGGACTCCTAGCCGACCTCATGGCCGAGACCAACCTCCTCTCGGGCCGACCTCCATGGCCGACCCCATGGGCCGACCTCGTAGGCCGAGCCCTCCTCCATTGAGGCTCCCATAGCACCACCAGGGATCTCCTGCCTCACAAGACATCCCGAGAATCACGGATAAGGACCGAGCCACGATCCCAAAGACAACACAAAATCACACTCTACATGGACTCTTACCTTAATAAGAGTCTCGGCCAAAATAACTCTCCCACTCCGCTCACGCTGAGAGAACCTTCCGAAAGAAGGACTCCTATCATAGTAGGACTCTCCCAACCGTCTCATCTCCTCCTTACTCTATAAATACCTGTGCACGGAGCTCTATTCCACATCCGGCTTTTTAGTACGCAGCTGCCGTCTGCGTTGAGAGACTCGACTTGAGCATCGGAGAGTCCTAGGCCGGAGCCACACCGGCCCTCTTGCGCTCATTGCTTGGTTTTTGCAGGTTCATTCACGGGCGAACCAAGTACCGGAGGTTTTCACACGCAATACCTAGTACTTGATTCCCCATTGCTCCTCAAGTGTTCATAGTTTATTCGATCATGTGCAAAGATGATTTAGCAAATGTGATCATTGGATATCTAGTTAACGGACTACCGTCTTAACATATCGAATTATAGCCTCAAGTTCACTCATTTACCTTACTTTTTCAAATGAAAATCTATTGTCATTGTACATACTGAAAATCTTTAATAGTCTTGTAGAGCAGCTCCATTATGATGAAATTTCAAATATTTATAGGAAACCCTTGGCCCGCCCTACCTATATGTAAAAAAAAAAAAAAAATGTAAACGAAGAAGGTCTAGATCTCAATGACATAAAGTCACCACTTAGATTAGAGTTTAGAATCCACATATAAAAACTATTGTCTCCACTCTGAACTGGTCTGATCAAAGACTAGGTTTGTGTCAAATTGTAGTACGAGGAAGGTGTTAGTCACATTGGTCCACCTGATAAAACCAAACTTCAATCCATGGGTATGCTAATATACAAAGCAATAAGAGAGGCATAAGGGCCCTCTCCTCTACCCCTGTTGCGTTACAACACAAAGGTTAGTATACGCAAAGTAAATAAATAAACGTATGCTAAACAATATAAACCCTATGTTAAACTATTGTTTGCCCTCTAAATAATATGTAAAGAGGTTTATATATATATGTGCTAGAAATTATAGAAACGCCACCCTCCATACAAAACAAAGTTGATGTATGAGGTTTGATGTTTTTATTTTCGATTGAAGGGTAAGGTATTCCGGTAGCATACCCATCCTTGTCCCATTGTAGCATACCCATCCTTGTCCCATTATCAAGAAAGGAAAGATCAAACAAAAGGGGAACAAAATCCCACAATCATCCAAATGCCAAAAACGAGAGATAGAAGATTGAGGATTAACATCCCAAATAGCAAAAAGATCATGAGAAAAGGTGTTGACATGCTTGATAAGTAGTTTGTGTTAGGGTGGAATCATCATTTATTATACTTGACCCGCCTGACACATTGTTGTCTTTACTTGGGGGTGTTAATTTCCAACCCGAATCAATTGCCCATCAGTTCAGCCAAATTAAACCGAATTGAACCTTTGTTAGTTTGGTTTGAGCTTTATCAAACCAAACCAAACCAAACTGACCAAAATCAGAAACTAAATCCAAAAAAAAAACCCCGATAAAACTGATCTTATTTAAAAAATATTTTTAATGTATATATAAAATAACACAACCGAATAATAACAACACGATAAAAGTCTGTTAAATCAATATGGTAAAAACCGAACCAAATCAGATAAAAAATGACCAAAACCAAACTTGTCTTAATCGTTTGATTTCAGTTTGATCTATTACCAACCCATAACCGATTCAACCCAATTGAAACTAGATCAAAGGATCAAACCAACAATTAGCACCCTATCCCGGATCCAGTCCCAAGGAGGCATCCCACAATGCTAGGCACACAGGGATGTGTCTGGCTCCCATGATGCCGCCTGCTAGCTTATCACACGTTGGCGGTGTGTTTATCCTTCTCCCTTTACAGATTTATGATTTCTTACCTCTTTTAAGCTATAGTTTTTATATGGGTTCCAAAAAAACGCTTTAAGAAGAAATATGATATATAAAAGCGGTAATTATTAACACTACCTTACATTTAGCCTATATTTACTAAAATTATCCTATCTTAAACTTCTTTTCTAATACTACCCTGCTTTTAAACTTTTATATCTCCTTCTACCCTCATATTTTTAAATATCCAGATTACCCTTCTTTTTCACCTACTAACCTTTTAATCTATTTAACCTCTCATTCATCTTCTATTTTTTGATCTTTTTTGTCATTAAAATAGTAAAAAATGAAAGCACCCATCCCACTTCTTCTCTTTCTCTCGTTTTTTACTCCATTTGTTTTTTTTTTTATTTTTTTCTTCAATCCTTCTATTTAATTAATTTTTTATTCAACATTTCATCCTCATCGTCTTCTTCAAAGTTCAACACAGATCATGGTTCTAAGTATTGGTATCGTATCGCCCGTATCAGGCGATATATATTGGTTTTGTTAGTCATCGATACCAATACCATGTCGATACCGTATTGGTTGCATGGTACGGACAAGGAGTAAAATGGTCAAAAACTCATTTTTTAAGGAGATTCAGGGATAATTTTGCCCGATACAATCAATCCAGACCGATACCATATCGGTAGCATGACATGGACAAGGGGTAAAATGGTGAGAAAACTCACTTTTAAGGAGATTCAGAGGTAATTTTGCCTGATACAGCCGATCCAAGCTGATATTGTATCGGTTTTGTAGGTTGTCGATACCCATTCCAATACCGTGTGTCGACTCTCTTCAAAGCACCCCACTTCTTCTCTCTCTTCCTGTTTTTATTTAATTTATTTTTTATTATTTTTGAAGAGAGTTGATTTGTGCCATGGTTTTAGTGCACGATATCAGAACGAGTATCTGTAACCCACAAAACTGATACTATACCGATATGGGATTGGCACGGTATTGGTATTGGTGACTAGTAAAACCAGTACGTATTGCCCGATATGGGCGATACGATACTCATACTTAGAACCATGATTTGTTTGCAGAAGAACAATGAGAATGAAATGTTGAATAAAAAATTAATTAAATAAAAAAATTGAAGGAAAAAAAAACAAATGGAGTAAAAAACTAGAGAGAGAAAAAGTTGGTGGATGCTTTTATTTTTTACTATTTTAATGACCAAAAAAAAAAAAAGAAGATGAATGGTAGGTTAAATAGATTAACAAGTTACTAGGTGAAAAGGAAAGGGTAATCTGGGTATTTAAAGACATGAGGGTAAAAGGAGATGTAAAAGTCTAAAAGTAGGGTAATATTAGAAAAAAAATTTAAGGTAGGATAATTTTAGTAAATATAAGTTAAGTGCAGGATAGTGATAGTAATTGCCCCTATATAAAACTACAAAACCTAGTCATTCTAGAACAACAAAATTGCCTTTTTTCAATTATATTATGTTAATTGAGGAATAAGTATGCCTTAATCAACACTCCATATTAAAATGGTCTTTATCAACTTAGTGATCTCACTTAAACTATACAGCATATTTGAGCCTCACGTGTTGAATGTCCACAAGTGTGTGTTATGCGCAAGGAATTTGGACCAGACTAACTGATGGTCCGACTTCTGGTCTAAAGGATGTCTTACGTGCCATCTACCAAATATGAGTCGAACCGGGTTCACCCCAAGGAGAGGATTCATGAGCAATCCAGAAATAGTGAAGCCGGGAAAGGAATTGAACCAGAAAATATTATCATGAGAAATTGAACGAGAAACTGGTCAATGAATAGAGATAGATTGGAGATGAAGAGACTGAAACCGAAAGCTGTCAACCTGGAACTGAAACAGATTCTATAAAGCACCATATTCTATTGTGTTTATTATTTATTTATACTTATGGTTATATCTACCCCTAATTAGCTTGAACACAAATGCCATACTAAAAGTGTCATTTAAGTGCAAAAAACAAAACATATCTACCCTGTTAAGTAACAGCCATTTTTGCAAATCCCCTGTATTTATAAGGAGTTTAAAGCAGTTTTGTTATCACTCTATAGAGAGAGAGGTTGAACGGTATTCACTATTCAGAGTTTGAGACACAGGAGAGGCTTTGAAAGTTTTTCTTGTGTAGCTTTAAGAGAGAGAGAGTTGGTAGGTTTGATACTAAACTGTCATGAGAAAGAAAGGATTGGTGGTTCTTGTGGTTCTTCTAATGGTGGAATGCCATCTGGGTATGAACTCTTGGTCCTTTCCCTATTTAATCTGCAGCTTTTATGCCTTGCTGTTGTTCTCATGTGGGATGTTTCTGTGTTCTCAGATATTTTGTTCAAAGTAGGTGATTTTTTGTTCTTCATGTATAGTTTTAACAGCTTTTCTGTTTTTCTGTTCTTTAATCCTCAGTACTTGATTGCTATTTTACTGGTGTATGAGAATGGAAAATAACCAATGCCATGGCTTCTTCTAAGCTTCCAAATAAAATGATCTAAATGGGTTCTTTTCTCTTTCTTTCTCCCATGGTTGATCTGAACCAGTTTATTTGCAAATGTAAGTCCCTTATTTTCCTTTTCTTTTCAAACATGAAGAAACAGCCACAAATGCTAAGCATTATTATCACTAAATTAACCACATTTCCTATTCTATTTTTGGATTCTTTTCCTTTTTCTGTGGACAGTTTCATTTCATTTAAATACTATTAGCCAAACTGAAATATTAATTCTTTGAATCATTTACCCTTCTGTTGTTAATAAGGGTTAATCTCTGCCTGTAAAAGAACCATTATTAGTTATATTTTAGAGAGATTAAAAAACTGTTCTTTAGTGCAATACATCTCTCCTAAATGTTCATGTAAAGGGCATTCAAAGGGGGAAGTTGCAGAGGAAGGTTGGGCCTTAAACCAATCTACCCTGTTTGATCCTCTTACCTATTCACAGAACAAATCTATTTTCTGATATTAATACTCATTCTTTATCTTAAACAAACAAAATTCAGTTTCTACAATTGAAGGGGCAATGCAAGAAAAGGCAGAATCCATAATTCCAATCTCCACCAACTCCCCTCCAGAAGGTAACACCACATTCCTTGATGGAATTACATGGTGTGTTGCTCGGCCAGGAGTCTCAGCTGTTGATTTGCAGAATGCATTAGATTGGGCTTGTGGTCAGGGGATGGCTGATTGTACTCCAATCCAATCTGGTGGATCATGCTTCGAACCCGATACGCTCTTATCACACGCCTCATATGCTTTCAACTACTATTACCAACAGAATGGAAATTCCGATATCGCTTGTAATTTTGGGGGAACAGCTACTGTAATCACTAGAGATCCAAGTATGTGTATTTTCTCAAGCTATGCTTCAGTTTAGAGTTGAAATCATTTTTAAGCTTATATAGTTTCATTTGTGATTTCAGGCTATGGAAGTTGTGCTTATTCTACATCAGGGTATGTGAATCATGTTTACTTATTTAGATTTATGAAATTGAAGTAAATGCTTCTTTGTTTAATTGTTCTAAATCAACTTTTGTTTTGTTTACTTTACAGATCTATAACTTCTTCAGCTCCATCAATGTCTAGACACAGCTTGAGCTGGTGGAAACTATTTGGGATTTTACTGCTTTTGTTCATGAGAAGCTAATGAAAAGGTGAGATTCTTGAATCTGTTCATATCAGATTGTGGGCTATAGAGATATGTAATCTGGAGAGATTGGCATAGTTCAAATTGTAAGTTATGCTAAGGTATTCCTTTCTTTGTTGTTGGGCTAGGAATCAATGCTTACCAAATTTTCATTTTTGCTTCCCATTTTGGACAATCAAATCACTGTTGAAGCCAATTAATCATCTTTTTTTGCTTCTATCAGTTTATATTTCCTTTTAGATTTACTTCTTTGTGAGATTTTATTGTCAAAATTTCTTTGAACAGGCTCTTTGATGAAAAATCTTGGCAATAGTAGCTGTTTTTGGTATTTCAAACTCAAACCGGTCCAACCGCTCAAACCATTGGCCAACTTCTAAATTGGGTTAAATTAACTTGTCTCTACCCGACCCAAAACTGCTGAAAACTACTTGGTCTGGATTGTGGTTAACTCTGAGAACCAGATTATCAAAATTGAACCATTTGACCTGGGCTTTCATTGTAGTTTCAATAGTGTGTGATTGTTAACCTATATGGTTTAATAGCTGGCTCGAGTAGAAATGGTGGACCGCCTAGATTCGCGTAATTGAGTATGGAGTGTCAATTTTGCCATGTGTTTTATGTTTTTTATGTGGAATGATTTAAGGATAGACCAGCTGATTGGTTCACCATTGAACCGTTTGAGCCACCAATGTATAATCTAGGCTGGGCCATTTTGTTGGGCAACTGATCGTTAGGAGTGCCAATAGCTGGGCCAAAGTGAAATATCGCCTTACATTATCTAGGGATCATTGGAGGTTCTGGTTCAATATGGTCTTAGGAAGAGGTGTCAAAATCAAATCCTAACCGGCCAAAAGCCTAACCGATTCTCTTATCGATCATTTTTTGTTTGGGCTTTTCGTAACCGGTACAAAATCGAAATCAATTGGACCGATTGAACCGCAAACCCAAAAAAAAATTGGAACAAATTTATATAAGTTTTTTTTTTGAGAGGGGGGGGGTGGGGGTGGGGATTGTTGTATGGAGAGGGATAGGCATGGTTTTAGTCCACGGTATTGATGACCTGCAAAATTGATACAGTATTGGTTGTATATGAAAATTTTGCCCCTACTTTCCCTAAAAAATAAGGTTTTTGATTGTTTTACTCTTTGTCCACACCGGGTCACCGATATGGTATCAAGATCGTTCACTAGCAAAACAGTTACGTATCATCCGATACGATACCGATACCTCAAACCATGGGGATAGGCATACCAACTGGATACATAAGCTAGCAAACGGCACCAATGGGGGTATGGGATGGGGCAGCATATAGGAGGGGTAGGGGAGTCATTTCAATGGGGGAAGAAAGAGATGGATACTACTAATGCTAGCTTGCGGTATAGTGATAGTGTGCCCAGAAAACATGGGCTCCATGTAGGATTCGGATCCTCTCCAGTGCACCCCCGAGCTGGAGATTGTCTAGTGTAGCAACAGGCATTGACGAGTTTGTTTCCTCTCCAAGTACCAACAGTTGAACGTAGGTGTGAGAGCCAACCACCTATCCAATTTTTATCATTTACAAAGGGAGGAGGGGATTTTATGAAAACAAAATTAAATTGGTATGTGCAGATGATTTATTCTCTGACACATGGCCTGGGTGCTATTCGAATGGTGCAGATCGAGCTGAAAATAAGGATTTCAATCCTTCTCTTCGTCGTTCCAATTTTATCGGATGTCTTCCACCACACCCAGCTGTGCTTCATCGATTCGCACCGTCCGAATGACAATCAATCCATGTGTCAACGCCTCCTGATGCGCTGGGCGATCTCCAACTGGGGGGTGCAGAGGGGTGAAATGACTGCAGAACCGCTTAAAATAATAAGATTTACTTATAACGAAACGAAAAGAAAGAAATCAAAGAATGCGAGAAAATGATCATTGCGTAAGAGAATGTGATACGAGTACACGAGAGAGATAAGTTTCATTCTTTTGAAAACTTTAAAAAACAGTGACGATAGAGAGAGAGAGAAGGGAAAGACCCAAATTGAGGATGTTTGAGGCCTTTGGGGGATAGTTTTTCTGAAACCAAATTCACAAGTCAAAAAATTTAGGTCAGAATCGTTCATAGTTTCACCTCGGGCAGTGTTTTCTTCTGCAAAAGTTAAGATTTTTACATTGCATTTGCTTCAATCGAATCAGTCCCCGAGATGATGGAGACTGGGTGGTTGGGAGTCTAGAGAGGGCAAGGCAGAGCCTAGCTCTCTGATTCTGGACTTCTAGGTCTTCTCTTCCATCTATATTTCCTGGGCTACTTTTTACTATATATGTTTAATTGAATTTTCAGTTTTGCCCTTTATTCTGGCCCACCTATGGTCACCAGCTCACCATTCACCATGGTTTAAAAACTACATGGGAAAACAAAAAAGACCTACGGTACCCCCAAGGGGTCAGCTCAGTTGGCAAAAGATCAACTCTTCAAATAAGAGGTCATGAGTTCAAACTACCTTGGGGCCTATCCCCATCCCCTAATCCCCTAATCCCCCCTATTATACAAGCTCTTAATCCCAAAAAAAAAGAAAAAAAAAAAAAGACCTATGGTGAAGAGCGGAATCTCTTCAAACATGGTGATTTGAAGTTATGATTTTTCTTTAATCTCTTCAGCTATGGTAATTAATTAGACATTATGATTGGACTGAGGAATAGTAAATGTCTTCATTAATTCTCATCTCTATTGTAGAAGGTCTGAAATATCCTTTTTTTAGTTTCATTAGAGGTCACATCTCGTGGATCAAGAGATTCTCTCTTCTCTATGGTTGGAGGAAAATTTGGTTTTAGCGGGGGTCATGTGCGGGCCCGGGGGGGATTTAGTAGGCCTAAAGTCGGATACCCCTCCTGTCTCCCAAAAAAAAAATGGTTTTAACAAATAAGAATAACAATTTCGAATAGAGTAAAAGAACTTCATGCATGCAAGGGGGATTTCTTCCCGCGTTTTCTCACATAATCATGGGCCTGCATTGATACTCTTTCTCCTCAGATACCATGTGGGCATTTATTGAGCGAAACCATCTCCCGAACCATAATTAATGTGACATGGGAGATCTAGTGGCATAGGAAACCATTGCCCGGATTAAAAACAGTAAATTACAAACTAATAGTTGTAACAAAATGAAATGGAAATGCCTTCAAGTACTGTGAATGTGTTAGCCCACTCTAGATCAGGTAGCCCTTTATGTCCGACGGCAGGTAGCCCTTTCCCAAGGGCTCGCACTCTAGCACCAGATCGCCCCTCCCAAGTAGTCAACCGCCAAGGACAGGTCAATGAAAGCACCAATGTTACGATTGGAATAACTCACCCTCATAAACAGGTGTACAAGGGGAGGGAACCCATATTATATATGTCCACACCCGAACCCTTGCATTGACTCGCTTAACTAATCATCTCTCTCTTTCCCAAACTTCAATCGATTTGATTCTTTTGCCAATGTAAAGAGGATTCGAAGAACTAAATTTCTCATGATATCACCTTCAATTCAAGGTCAATGCATGGACCTTGAAATTGAGCCACAAACTGATGCATCTACTGAAAAGGGTTTCTCTGACTCCCAATTCCGACTGAACATGCATCACTCCATGAGTGTATTGGCTATGTTGACAATAAGGAACAACACCATAGCCATGCCACATTGCTCAACAAGACTTTGGACATTATGGTATATGAATTAAGAATTTATATTGTATGATATTAGATGACATGTCTTGGAACTTACGATGGATTGTTTAATATATATGGATTAATTTTGGACGTTATGGTTGTTTTAAACATTAGAAGCAAGTATTCAAGTAAAAATTCCTCAATTTAAATGAGAATAGTGCCGTTTTTTAAAAATATACATGTTTAAACCCCATACCGTCTGTTTTCCGTTTTTAACCGTTCTCAGTTTTTTTGACTGTCCTTTTTTTAACATCTAAACTTGTACCGTCGATTTCTGTTTTTTGCCATTCCCCTTTTTGCTAACTATGGTTCCACCCTCTATTTGTTGCTTCTTTGCTGCCCATTAATAAAGGGAAAAAGTAGAGAGGGTTATCGAATTGTAGCGATTGATCATTTATTTTGGAAAGTATCATGCGTCTAGCAACATTCGTTTTGCAACCATCTTTGGAATCAATTTGGAAAACTACAAAAGTTTCTGTTTTAAGTTTGAAAATTTCCCTTCCCTTCCCTTTAATTCCACTTGCAACCAAACTTTGCCACAAAGTAGTTAAAATGTGTGTCTAAAACAGGCCAAGGATATTGGCCCACCCCCACTGATGGTAGAAAAAGAATATGGTCATCCAATACAATAAATAAAAAAATAAATAGAAGGCCCATGTCTTAAGGTGTCATCCCCAATTCTTGGTTTCCTGAATTCTGATCCCATAATCAGGGGTTATTCAAAAACAAAATACATGATTAATTCAGACCATGACATCTCTATCTAACAGTTGGAATAACCACATCAGCTTTCGATATGGCAAAAGAATAGTAAGCATGTAAGAAAGGTTTTCCTACCATGGATGTGTAGGAACCATTTTTCCAAAATGTCAAACCTTCAAATTACGAAATCTATACTTATCTTTGTGTGTAGGTTTGCTGAAGAAATCATCGGAAAACTGAAACACCAGCCATCGAAGTTTCTGATTGGAAGCCCAGTTGCTTGAGTTTAGCCGCCAATCACTAGAAGTGTAGAACTGCAACCTTTGGTGAAAGGGACAAAAAAATTGGGGAGGGGGGGGGGGGAATAAAAATATCTTTCATGTCTCTAGTTGTTGAAGGGAATGAAGTTAGCCTTCAATCTCATTTGATTCTTGAGCAAGAGTGGTTGCAGCCTCAGAATCCTTATTGGAGATGTCACTTCCTGATGGGCCAATCTTTGCTTCAAGCTCCCTGACAGCGAAGGTTAAAGATTTGACGTCTCGAGCTTCTAAAAGTAGATCAAGAGATGATGACTGTAACAAAACAATGAAGTTATTTTCTTAATAGAGTCTGAAAGAGGGGTAGTTTATAGGTTACTGATAGTAAGAAAATATTAGTTAACAGAGAGAGAACTATGATATGTTGTACATAACTAACGGAGTCATAATACATATATAGTTCAAGGCTACACATGTTGGAAATAACTGTAACTTTGCAAATGCATTACAAATGAAGGAATGATCCTAACGACCCAACAAATAACATTCATTCACATGTACAATAGACTATGCAGAACTAGTTGCTTGTTGTCATCCAACCACAACCATTGAGGTTGATCATATGCTTGTTAGTGGTAATGTTGCCTCCAACTTTTAGTGTTTCCACACTAGATCCAGTTTGCCTTCTTGTGAAAGTCATTTAGGTTATGTCCTAGGCTCTCAGCCCCCTTCAGTTATAATCAAAAACAAAAATTGCAAAACAAAAATACTCTCAAATCCTTGCAGCCAAGATCTACAGATCTGAGATTAATCATAGATCTAGTCATGGATCACTAGTTTGCTCAAGCATTTGTACTATCAGACACTTTTCTAACGTTTTTCACTAGAGATGCAGCATGCAACAAGCCAAAAACTGGATGATTCAAAATGATTTGAAAAATTCAAGTATATCGATGCAGATCAATCAGAAGATCTGTTGATGGTGGGTAACATTGATGGAAGAAAAGGAGAAGAGAACCCGAAACCCATTGGTCATAAAATGACTTAAAACCTCTTACCGTTTGCAACTAACGGGATGGGTGCATTTGTTAACATTTTACAAAAGTAGGGGGCATGCATAATTTTCCAAAACTGAAGAGTGTTTTGTAATTATGCGATACCTCAGGGGAGGTATTTGTAAATTTCTCAATTAATAATGAAATCAAATGAAATGGAAATAAGAGAATATAGAGCAGAACAACTTTTTTTGTTTAAGCACACATCGGAAAGAGATAAGATCCAAATTCTTATTCCAATTAAAAAGTGTATGTTAGACACTGTAGGCCGATCCTCGGCTTGATGGATTCGGAATTTTTTGTTGTTTTTTTTTTAAATAACTAATGAAATTAAAAAAAACAAATAAAGAAATAATTCTATTTTGATTCAAAAAATTAAAAGAAAAATAATAGAAGTATTGGAAATGTGTTTTCAGCCAAAATTGATCAGCAATGTGATGTTATTTAATTTTTTTTTAAGTAATTATATATCATTAAAAATAAAGAATAGTTTTAATTAGGCAAAAAAATATAAGACTGAGGGGAAATTTAGAATAAGCTTTGTTGCAGTTTTAGGAGCCTTATTTGATATCTACATGTTATAAAGATCATTGTGTTCTTGTTGCGACAGTGTACCAACAAGTGCATAATAGCTGATCGGGAAGGTGGGGACATTGCACGGAAGTATGGGATACCCCTTTCGGCCGACAAGAAGTCTCAGTGAAATTATTGTAAGAAAAAAAATTATGGGAGGTGGGGCCACTACACTTAAGTGGCTTCTTGCTGGTGGTGACAGAAATTGTCATGGGCTGTCCTAGTGTTCCAAGTGAGATGAAGAAACCATGGTAACACTTATGAGGGACGGGATACAGAAAAGGATGGAGAAGAGGGCAGCCAGGGAAGAGTTTGGGTATGCATGTCTAGACAAGTTACTCGAGTAAGGGCAAGAGAAATATAACAGTGAGGAGCCAGATTGGGATGATGCAGAAACACCGGCAGAGGTTGCTGAAGTGAGGATGGCAAAGGTAAAGAGCAAAGCTACCTTTACGATGGAGCAGGACAGAATGATGTCCAGGGGAGCTGGTTCATCTAGACAGACTCCAGTAGAGCCACAGCCACAGCCACAGCCACAGGGTGGGAGGCGGCTGAGACTTGGAGAGCCACAGATTACATTTAGGAGGAGCCAGAGTGAAAAGGCCCCACCCCCAATCCGTGACCCAGCCGTTGAGATCCTTGAGTAGGATCATGCCGTCTTTCCCAGACAAGACTAGAAACAAAAGAAGCTGTAACAAATGTGGTCTGATGTGAAGGGGCTAGTGGGGGGTTGCTTTCTCCAAGTGGGCTTTCTACCACAGCATTCCAGCTCATGCCACTACAGACCAGTCTTGTATGGGAAGAGCCTAGGTTTCTGATTCTAGATGAACCAAATCTGAAACAAACTTGAACTATGGGTCATGGGTTGCACCAGAATTCGACTCAAACCAGACCCAAATTGAACCAAACTGGTCCTGCATTACATATATGACTCAGCCCATAGCCTACATTCGTAGGAAATTTATTTGAGGATTTCTTTAAGTTTAAGTCCTCCAGGATTTCCAAGGTTCTGCACATTCCAATTGAAGGGGTGGTGTATTGTCCAAGCTAGTCCGAAAAATATAGCGAAATAAGGGATCTATAAATTCAATATTTAGCACATAAGTTATTCACCATGTTTTTGCCTTCTATCTAAGGACCAATGAAACCTAACAACTTTGCACCTTGTGGAGCTTTTGGGAAACCCCACTAATTGAAGAAATTGAAAAATTCAAGACCAAGCACCACTTTGCTTGACATAGGAGCTACACAACTATATTGGGATTTTCAAATCTAAACTATATGGACTTACAACTTATCATGTGCTTTTGAATGAAATTTTGCCCTTGCAAGAGCCCCCAATAAAAGAAAATTTCCACCAAGTTGATGCTTCTTTGATTGCCTTGTAATGAGTTTGATGTAGGAACATTTGGGTTACACATAAAACTAAGCAGCAAGTATATGCTTACATTCTGAGACTCAATTTTTTTTTTTTTTTCTTTTTCTCTTTTTATATATAGACTTTTAGGATCAGTCTTTTATTTCAAAAAATTAGGTCATGAACATGTGACTATGGTAGTATTCTTTTAGTATAGCAACACTAAGCTAGCTCTAAGATTTCTTTGTCCTTACTCACTACTTATTTCTAAAAGTGATCGAAAGAAAAAGGTCCTATTTGGGGTTTCTAGCAAGCCCTGGAAAACTATCTTTTATTCCACATTTGATAAATATCAACTTTATCTTGCTGTATTGCTGTTTTTGTTCTTGGATCCCTGCAAAGGTGTTGCTGCACCAAGACCAGCACTACTAAAAAAGATTAGTAGGTTGGGGTGCTGAGCCAGCCAACAAAATTCTTCCAAACCTAGAGGTGTCTCTGAAGGAATTAATGGCTGTACGGTAAAGTCCTGAGGCTGAAATTTTCATTAGTGCACTCTTCAACACAGGTCTGATGATCAATTCATTCATATAAGTTTTCTCAGAGAAATCACAGTACAATTCTCTAATGAAATGAAGCAACAATATGAAGTTAGAAGTATTAACCATGTAACTTTTGTCATAACCCATGGTTACTACAAGACTCATAAAATCAGAACAAATATGAAATTATAAACAATACCAAGTCATCAAAAATGTATCCGTTCTGCTGCAAGAGAAGACAAAAACGAAAAAAATTTAAGAAATTCAAAGGGTGGGTTAAGAAATGTAAACCTTCTCCAGAAGTTCCACTCGCTGGTTAAGATCCTCCCAATGTGCTTCTCTATGAATTGCTTGGAGAACATAAAGCAGATGAGAATGAAGAAACTCTGAACAGTGTTTATCAATGCCACAAAGAGGAATGGAATATTGACAGCCCACAAGATGGAAAGGGCAATTCACAAGTTTCATTGGGCAAACAGTTATACAATGCCTATCCATCTCACGTCTTACAATGCTCTCTGAGCACTTCTGCTCACATGGAAGGACCTTGTAGGGACAAACTGCATCATGCTTTTCCAAGTGCACTGCACAAACATTATAACTACAACCGTCGTTTGTACAGTTTGTGGACCTAAAGATGCACTTACAGCTATGCTCAGCAAGTTCTTCTGCAGTATAAAATTTCATTTTGCAATGGAATAAATCTTTGAAGTCAACATTCTTCAGTAGATTCTTACCAATGATTTCCCTTCTATCCATCGACCAAAACCCATTTATTTCCATCTCTTGTACAAAATCATCTATCTTGTCCTCCCTCCTTTCACTTAGTAGCCATCCTGAAACCCGACTAAAAAAGTTCCTCTTTAAAATTGCAAAGTCATCAATAAAATCTGAAATGATATCAGTGGGGTGGTCAGAAGTTTCTACACCAAGATCATCATCTTTTTGGATCACAGTTTCAGCAATATATGTTTCACTTCTTAAGTTAAGATAGTCCACCATTTCCTTTCTCATATCAACAGCCACTGAAGCTGGGTTCCTGAAGGGATCGCCAGTTGTGTTATCAACACATGCTGTGGCTAATCCTGGTAGAATGACTTGGGCTATTTTGTGCACAACTTCTGAATCAACAAGATCACAATGGAACAAGGGACCTCCGTCTTTCAACTCTTCATCAATATTCTTGTTCGGTCCTAAATCTGTTACTGGAGGATCCATTCTTCAAGGACACCTATGATACAAATAACAGTATAGTATATAAGTTTCTGATACAAAAATGCACTTAACAATGTAAAAGCAACAGGAAAAAACAAATGCAAATTATGGATCAACTTGCTATGAAATCAAGTTAGAGTGGACAAATATAAAAACAACATATTCTGAGGTAGAAACTAGAAGCATTCACTAATATAAACTACTGATAAAAAGGGGCCCTGGATAAATTCATACCATTTTGGGTGTGCTTTTTAAAATCTAGGGGTTCCACCAAGTTTAGAGGGCCTAAAAATATCTTTCTAAAAGTTTAGATTCCTAATTTGGCCATTGGACCTCGAAACCATCCACCAGGTTTCAACCGAAATTTTTACAAAATATTTCGGTTCAAGTCTGGTCGAAACCAAAACCTAGAACCTTGCTACTTGTTACTTAATGCCTTACGATTTCTGTTGATCTCTCTTTTCATTGACATGGTTCTTAATTTTCATTGACAATTCTTCATGTTTGGATGAAGAATATAGGTTAGTGATCTTGTTGATTCAGAAGTTGTCCACAAAATAGAACAAGTCATTCTTCCAGGATTAGCCATAGCAAGTGTTGATAACACAACTGGTGATCCCTGTAGGAACCCAGCTTCAGTGGCTGCTGATATGAGAAAGGAAATGGTGGATTTTCTTAACTTAAGAAGTGAAAACATATATTGCAGAAACTGCGGTCTAAAAAGATGATCTAGATGTATAAACTTCTGACCATCCCCCTGATATTATTTCAGATTTTATTGATGACGTTGCAATCATGCAATGTCAAAGAGGAACCTTTTAAGTGGGGTTTCAGGATTGAGGACAAGATAGATGATTTTATACAAGATATAAAAATAAATGGGTTTTGGAAACCCACACAACCAACAGTAATTTCAGTTTAAGGAAGCTTACTTTAGCAATATGCAATTACGAGATCCTCAAAGGTAGGTAGCTGATCGTTTCTCTTCTGTGTAACCAAAGGTAGCTGATCGTTTCTCTTCTGTGTAACCAAATCATACATCCTCTGACCAAGAGGTTCGTGAATTTTAAAGTATGCCTAGTTGAATGAAAAATTGGAATTGATCAAGATCCGAATCAGGAAACTACTATCAAGAGAACAACAAAACCAAAACAAAATTAAAAAAATCCGATGCATGAGACAGTCATATTATATCATTGCCATCCAGATTGGATAATATTTCTTCTTCGGGATTTAGAGATTAAGGCCTGGAATGGAGAACAAATCTGACCTTAAAAAAATTCGATGCATGAGAGTCATATTATATCATTGCCATCCAGATTGGATAATATTTCTTCTGCAGGATTTAGAGATTAAGGCCTAGAATAGAGAACAAATCTGACCTTAAGAACAGAAGGGATGTATTGCCGTTGCTCTGGGATTGGGCAGCAAACGAGATGAAAGGTAATTTGAGATCTTCGAGCTCCTTTTGGGTGAAAGCTCTGAAGGAGACATATTTATTCAGAAAACGGGAATAAAAGACAGGCTAACAAAGAGCAAAAGGAAATTGTTCGGTGAGTTACCTGCCCGCCGAAATGAAACGAGGAGTCTCGGCGACTGAAGCGCTGTCTCTACTGCTAAAGAATGTAGAGCATTCGAGCCTTGACCCTTTGAAGAAGAAAAGGGTTAGCAGCGCCAGGTGTAATCAGAATGACGAAATATGAATTTGGGAAAGAACCATTTATAGTGTTCGGTGAATCTGCAAATCACTTCACATACCTTGTTTTCTTGACATGTGTCAACGTCATGGGCTTCATTTATTTTATATTATTTTTGGAATCTGCATTTTGCAATAAAAAAAAATCGGGAGAATGTTCTCTGTGCCGCAGCGTAGGTTGCGTCCAGGCACATGGGTCTGCCACTCGGGGGGACAGGGTGGTCATTGTGCCCACCTCCATGTGCCTGGGCGCAGCCTGCGCTACGGCACGAAGAACATCGCCCCCCAAAAAAATCTCATCTCGATTGATGCCTTGCGTGCTCTCATTGGCCTCACGTTGGTGCACGCGCTATATGACCCACCAGCGATCTCTTGGTCATTTTTTATTTATTCTATTGATACATGTTAAGCAAGTACGTGCAGATTTAACAACAATTGCCTAGCGCAGCTGGTGAACTGTGGTGCGCTTCATGCCCATGCTCACCAACAAGGTAGGGGTGTCAATTCTAGGTCCAGCCTCGCTCGTGTCTTGGTGTGGGGTTCTAGCCCGTCGAGCACCGACCGAACTGATTGAATGCTACCTTGACCTAGCCCGACCTATTTGTTGGTTTTAAAACCTTATGAATAGGGGTGTTAACTGACTACATGATTTGGGATTGAAAAACAAGGATTTGTGACGCCGACCCATTTAGTTGGGATTGGTATTGCTTGAGTTAACAGGGGTTTTTTGTGGTGTAAATCAATTTATAATTAATTAAATGAGGGTTGTTACTTCTTAATAATATCTTTGGGTGTGCAGGTGATTATGAGTACATAGATATTATAATGGAGGATGATGAGAATGAAGGTGTAGGAAGATTGATAATAGACATAGATTCCAAGTCTCAGTTTGAGTTAAACATGCCCATAGCCCAATTAAGGCTCGTTTAGATTTCAAAGTTAAACATGCCAACAACCTGATTAAGGCCCGATTACACTAGCCCGAAGCTTGACCTAGTCTGACCAAACCCGATCAGGCCCGGCCTGAATACTTAAATGGGCAATCACGGTGCATGCTTTAAGCAGCGTGAGGCCCGGCTAGGCCCAACTAAGCATTACCAAGCTCGACCGATTGACACCCAACAAGTCTCGAGAGTGAAGTGAATACATTCACCGTGGGTAATGGGATGGATGGGAGAGGGCATTGCAAGGGTGTTTTGAGAAAATACTAAACCCCTACAAGGGTTTGTGAACCCTAGGATAGTGCGGTGAATGTTCCAGCTAGGTGGAGAAAAACTCTCTCCTTACTTAAAAGTGTCAATTCACAATCTCTTAACATAAGCATCCTTCAAGGATAAAAATCCTTAGCAGTGCGGGTCTGAGAGCTTGACATGTGTAAGTTGCAACATCCAACGGTTCCAAGTTTGAGAAGAAAAAATAAACTGCCTTGCATCAAGCTCGCACCATTGGATGAAGCTTCTTCCATGTGTCAAGCTCTTAGGCCAGCATGCAATGCACAGCAAGATGCCCGCACTGCAGATGATTTTAAATACATTGAATCAATTTACAACAACTCAGCCTAATCCAATCAGCTCTATTCAAGTTGATCCAAATTTACATTATAGCTGTCATCTTCAAAACAATTCAGAACTCAAAACTCTCTACCAGTATAAGCTGATTGTATAGTTAGAGTTCATTAAATATAAGGAATCATTATCTAGGATGAGATTCAAAACTCTTTCTTTCTTCTTGTTCCATGTTCTTAATTTATGGTACAACTGTTAAGGATTTTGATTGAGGGCAACTTTGCACCCAGTCAACACCTGCTCTGCCATTTATGGTCTCTTGGCCTTGTTTTTTTGAGGGGGGTAGGGTTGGTTGGAGCTGTTAAATATCTTAAATGATTGAATAGTTTTGATCCTCTTAACTTGGGGAAGATACAATAAGGAATAAGACAATGTACATATCAAGGGATGGAACCAATATTCTTAAGACCTAGGACAACACCAACACCAATGATATGTCCTACAGTTCCACATGCCAAAGTATCTGCAAGAGTAAAACCAGCTGGGTCTCCTGTTTGTAGGCCAGAATCAGTTGTCTCAAGCTTTAATCCTGCAGTGGCCCTCCTGTTTGCTGATGGAGCCAACCCAAACCTTCCAGCAAATAACATTAAGCTTGTTGTAGTCACCATTATCTGCCCAAAACAAGTGGAAACATTTTTATTTTTTTTTTCAAATTAAGGGAATTAATTCCTATTAACTTTGTTAAAACCTTAAATGTTATATGGACTATGTAGATCAGAGATTTAGTAGACACCAAATTTGTAGGTGATCCGATGAAGCCGTCGCAACGAGCACCCAAAGCACCTTTGCCCTTGTTTCTACTGGGTTGAACTGTCACCTTCACAATGAGAAATTTATACTGTTACTGAAACATTCTTTGAAGAAAGAATTTTGTTGTTGTTATAGGATTAATTAGCTAAATCTTATGAAAAATGGAAATTTAATACAAGAGCAGAGCAGGTTAAGAAGATTGAAACTCACCAAGCTTTTCACATGGCCACTTGAAATCTTGGATCTACTTAGCCCATTGAATTGGGGGAGAGAAGTAATAACAGCAGATGGGGAAGCAAGTTTAGCTGCCATTGCTAATGACTAATCAAAGAAGTTTAAGTTTCTCACTTCTGTTTCTCTTTGATTTTTGAGGTTCCAAAAGACTTAAAACCCTGGAAAGGGTGGCATTACATCACAACCACATGAGACTTTGTGGCTCCAAAATGCAAAGATTGGATGGATTTAGATACATGGGTCTGAGGTGGCAGAGTTTGAGTGGCTATTCACAATTGGATAAGATCTTGGGCTTCTAAGATTTTTTCAGTATCAGAAGCCCAAGATATGAAAGGTTGAAACTATAGAGAGTAGGCACCCCGGTGAGATTAGGAATGGACCTATTTATCCCCCGCAGACCTTTATCCCCTGAGGTTTGCTGACCGGTACGGTTGTGTGGTTCCTCTCATAGGGGGGACTGAAATGACCATTCCACCCCTTGACCGAACACACTGCCTGGGTGGGGTCCACCTCCCTTTTATTAAAGGCACTCGGGAACCGTACCGGACAGGGGAATCACAAGTGATAAAATCCCCCCCCCCCAAAAAAAAAGAGACCTGACTAATGAACCTAGGTTGCTTATGTCATAGATAGAATATAAGACATTTTTTTTGCTAATAAGGGTGTCGAGACCTTCAGCTCGACTAGCCCCCTGGGCGCACATACGCTCCTCCACATGCGCACTAGATCCTATGAGAACCATAGAAGCCGTAGGGCTAGCTCGTAAGTCTTTTTAAAATATGATTGAACTTGCCAAGTCTGTCATGATTCGGGTAAAAATACTAAGTCTTATTTGACTTGGTCGATTTATGATCGAGTCTTGTCATTTTTTACCCTATCCTAGTCTACACGACTCTTGAATAGGTTCCAAAACTTTGACTCGACTCGGGTCACTCAGCCCAATCAAATCCATTTTTCCAACTATGATGTGTTTTACTTCCCCTCTTGCCCCCCTTCTCTCTCCTTGTTTGCTTAACCAACCTTATTATTATTATTGTTTTTTAGAGGTCTAATTAATCATCATTGTGGATAATTGAGTTGCTTAGTTGGTTTGCATGTCTTGTCGAAATAAGCCATGAACCCTAAGATACAATACTAACATCCATTTTTTGGTTGAAAAATGATGTTTTGATCCTGTATCAGCCCAATATGGCTAATATGTATTGGTATCACCAATGACCGCTAGCAATATCCATGTGAGGGATCCTCTTTTATCTCTCAATAGTCGTTCCTCATTTATATGAACATGAGCCACATAGGCGAGTATTGGGTGGGTGCATCAATCTTCTTCTATAGGCTACTTTGCCATTCTTCTACAATTACATTTTGGGAAGTAGTTTTCTGTTTGGGAGTACCACACTCCCATGTGTCTATCTCTCTCCTCCTCAAAACAAGTCGACAGAGTACTTTTTTTTCTCAAGTATCTCACCAGTATCTCACCAATCCATAGTAGAATTTGAATTAGGTTTAGCGTGGAACCAGATGCACATGAATTTGGGCCAGAATCGGCCCAGTTGAAACCCAGACCGGAGAAAGCTAGACGGTCCTTAGGGTATGCTCTCACTTTTATTTTATATGTTTGGAGTTCTTACGGTGTGGTAGCTCTAGCGGCTTCACCGCATCAGGGCAAGAGCTAGCTAGAAACTGAATAAACGAGCGACCGAAAACTTGAACCAGAGAGACAGAAGAAGAAGACAAAGGGTTTGAACTTCGAAGCTCGATTTTTGAAGAAGAAATCTTCGGGCGGGAGATATGAGTATCTGGAATTACGTTGTCACGGCTCACAAGCCCACCAATGTAACCCATTCGTGTGTGGGGAATTTCACAAGCCCGCAGGAGCTCAATCTCATTATAGCGTAAGCATCACTCGTTCTCTTGGTTTTCCCTTTATGAAAGTTCTATGGGTCTTCTTGCATATGAGTTTTCAATCTCAATGAAGTTTTCTTGTTTTGGGCTCACTGTGTCTGCATTTATTTTGATTGGTTATTGACTTAGAAACGATTCTGAAATTTGTGACACAGGGACATGAACAGTTTGTTTCTGTGGTTATCAGTATCTTTTTTTTTAGGGTTTACAATCTGGGAATGTGTTTTGTGATTTCCACTTTTAACATTGACGTCAAAAGTTACCTTTTTTTTGGGGGGGTGGGGGAGGGGTTTGATAAAGTTCTTTTTTTATTTATCTATTGCTATAGATTGATATCTGCGTTTGTGTTATTGACCTGTTTTGATTTCTAATGGGTTTTTTCTTTCATATTTATCTCTCTTGGACACATGCTAATAATTAGAAAATAATACTGGGAAGGAGAGTGGCATACCAGTGGGCAGCACTAGGAAGACTTGTTGTTTTTCACTGTCACAAATTGAGTTCTTTTTGCTTTGAGGAAGACAAACTAATACTTCTGTCGTGAGACCTGTGCAACTTATGGAGAAATATTAACAATCTTACAAGCCTAGCTATTGAAAACAGCCTCGAAGTGATTGCTGAGCTGCATGAAAACAGCTTGTTAGTGCGATATTAGGTTACTCGATGGACCATTTAATCCATTTAATCAATATTTATCACATGCCATGCATACCGTAGTTAATGTCACTGTGGGCCAGAGAACTGTGTTCTGGGAAATACACTCAGGACAGAAGAGTAGAGCATTGTTGATTTTTAATTCCAGAGTGCTCAATGATTACTTTTGCTGATCCATGTTTGGGTCCACAATCATGTACTGTTGCCACTGTTACAAAATGTTCCTCTGGGGCACAACACTGTTAGAATCAAATAAGTGCCAAATGATACATTCTCACTCTTCATTGTCTACATGGAAAGGAAAAGGAAAAGGAATTCCTTAAAATTCTGAATGGACCTACCATTCATTGGTATTGCTTCTCTAGCTGTTGGAGATGAGAAACTTCATTGCTTTGATTGAACATCATGGCATATACCTGCATTTCCTTGTCCTTTTTGCTACCATGTTGGTATATCATTTATTATGACAGCTGCTCATAGAGGAAAACCCATGGAACTCCCCCTTTTCATTCAGTGTTGCATGATGGGTGATAGCACTAGGTCTCTTATGATTCTGAAGAGTCTCATGGTTGACATCAACATCATTATGGATAAAGACTCAGAGGTAGAATGTAAAAAGTACAATTTAGATTTCTATTACTTTGATTTTCTATGTAGCGATCTTCTAACATCTAATATCAGGTTGATAGAAAACAGTTCCTAGTAATCAGTGAAGCTTTCAAAGAAGCCTTAGGGCTTGTTTCCTTTCCTTCTTGAACCTTGAAATTTCTGGCTTGGCATCAAAGGATGAATTTAACCCCACTATGGTCATAATACAGTTGAGGTGGGGTAATCCAGTTTGTCCTGCTCACTTTGAGTTTTCAATCTTTAGATCACTTTGTTGTTGTTGTGGATATGTTTGTCTGCCCGGTGCTTGATTTAGTGTTGCTGGTTTAGCCTTTGAGAGAAAGATGGCATCCAAGCTAGAAAAAAGCGTTGTTTCTTTTTTTTTTTGGAAAACCCATATTCAACTCAAGGGAGGTTGTTCACTTGTTCTTAAATGTAAATAAATGGCCGATTCTCTGTTTTAAAATTAAATTACTCTATGGTTTATTACCACCAATTTTCTTTAGAGCTTGGTCAAAACTAGTCCACTTTAGAAGATTTTGGTGCTTTTTGAAAGCTTATACCTTTCCAATGTGACTATGATATTGAGATTCCAGAAAAATTATTATTAATTATTGGAAGGGTGTTAACATATGATAGTTTTTTTTAATTTTAGGTAGGAATTTTATACTAGTCTATTTCTGAAGTCAATTATTGTAATTACATGGAAAATGGGTTAAGTACAAACTGAATTGTTAAATTGGTACTGTTTTAGAGACTTAGTTTAATTAGGATTTAAGTAACTTTTTATGTGCCTAATGGGGTCCACTCTAGTGTATGGGCGCTAGATTTGGTCAACCTAGTATGGGATAGGTTAAAGGGCTTGATTTAACGCATTCCATCAGCTTCGGAGCTTTTGGCGTATCGGTCAAGTACCTAACATTTAGTATCAGAGCCAGACACCACATCACGTGTTTGAGTCACAGAAAGGGCTACCTAGGAGATGGCTACCTGGAGTAGAGTGAAAGCTGTCAAGAAAGGGCTATCTGCCGCCAGACAAAAACCCTGGAGTAGAGTGGAGCCGCTTGGATAGAGCTACCTACCGCCAGAGTAAAAGCTACCTAGAGTGAGAGCCGCCGAGGACGACGGTTACGGAAGCGTGGTGGTCTGTTATGTGCCTAATGGGGTCCACTCTAGTGTATGGGCGCTCTATTGGGCTAGCCTAGTATGGGATAGGTTAAAGGGCTTGATTTAACGCGTTCCATCCCCTTCAACTTTTGGTGTATTGGTCAAGTACCTAATATAACTAGACTTTGGTGTCATTGTAGAAGTAGGAGTAGTTGGAAATTTATAAATATGGGAACCATTGAAATTTAGGGTTTTAGTCATGGAAACTTATTGGTTTCTTATGGGGATCTTGGGTTATTGGATGCAGTCCAGCTCTTCTCCGACACTAGATGTTATTTCATGCTGTCTCCTGTACCTTTAAGCATTTTGGTGAATTCCTTGTACAATTATTTCTTTAATATTCTCTCATTGGCTGTGTGGTCAAAAACCTAATTCTATAATATTATTTCAAATTTCACCTTTTTGGAAGCAAATGATCATCCCTATTCCTTTATAGGATTACAACTTACACCTGTAACCTGCAGTGTTACACAGGATCTTATTCCTCTCCTGCGTCAGTTGGTCCTAGCTAGAGCTTTGAGATGATATGTTTACATTACCCCCGTGCTTTTCAGTTGTAGATCTTCATTGTGTATACTTTGATGCTTCTTCTAGCTAATACAAATATACATGCTCTTATTGTTGGCAGTGGGGAGGCTAAATTTTATTTTTTCGTATCTGATAAGCAACAATAAACATAGCTGGGATAGTTGAGACTTCCCTCCACAACTACAAAGCTTATCCCCACTATTGTGGTCAGCTATATGAATCTTTTGCCATTTCATTCTATTTAGGGTCTAAACAGGGCACATCTTTGAAATTACAAGTTCTCAACCTCGAACTACGCCCTTCCCAAAAAAAAATGTACCCTGTTATTGTTGATGTAAATCACCAAATCATGCAAATTTCTCTGGTCTTATGAACTCTTATCGTCTATTAATGTTTGATCAATTTCATTAGGGCCATGCTTCCTATTAAATTAGAGTTCCCCTAGTGTTTCTTGACCCAATGTGCACTGCTTTGTGTAACTTCTTCTCATTGGTGTCTTTTTTTATCTTCTGGGTCTGAACTATTTCCAAATCATATGAGTTTAAATTCCATTATTTTGTCACCTATATATGCTACCTTAAGTTCTCGCTAATACATCTCTCACTAACTGCATCCCTTGTAGTTTTGTTTCTTATCCATCTCAGCATTGCCTATCTTTTTTACATTTCTCTGTATGTGTTCTTTCTTGATCGCCCCTCATTCTTCTTGACAAAGCATGAGTAGTCTCATAGCCATCTTGGGAATTTTATTTTTTTGGTGTAAAATAAATTTCAATGTTAGTCTTAGTGGTATTTTTGGATCTCACAGCAATTTAGAAACACCTCTCGACTTTCTTCTACCCTTGCTAATTCTATGGGCTTTATACTCTTCAATATCTTTTCCTTGTGGATGGTAAGACCAAGGTGACATAATTGATCACTTTGGGGTATAAGTTGGTTATGAATCTTCACTATTTAATGTTTTCTACTCTTATCTTTATTAAAATTGCATTTCATATAATTAATTGCCATTCACTCTTCGCTGCTTTAGTAACATTGTAGGATGAGATTTTCTTATTATTTATTTACTGTTGTTGTTTTCTCCCTTTATCTTTCTTCAATTTAGTTTTTTTTTTTGGGAATAGGTTATAATTTTCATTTATTTTGTTATTTATTCCCTTCTTACAATTTTCTACCTACGTTTGTAGCTGTGTTCCATTTCTTTAAAAAGTGCAAATCTTTTGGCTACTGTCTTCTTCTCTCTCTCTCACTCACTCACTCACTCAGTTAATTGACAATGATGCTGGTATCAGGAAATGCACGCGTATTGAGATTCATTTGCTTACTCCACTGGGTTTACAGGTAAGTTATAGCTATATGTGTTTATTTTCTTCACCTTCTTTTCTTTTTACTATTCTTTGTGTCTCCCAAATCTGGAAGGCATACAGAAGCTACAAATGTATGTGGCAGTTAGCCAAGCAAACATAATTCTTGAGTTAGCATGTATATCCTGTACACTGTCATCTTTTAGTTCTTTACAATGTACAAGTGATGTTGCATTTTTCTGGCCCTTCCAGACGCCAAAAACATATTGCTTTTGATTCCACACTGATTATAAGTCGATCAATGCAATAAATAGTTGGTTTGGGATAAAGCAAACCTTGAAACAGAACTGTATGAAAGTTTTCTCTCAAATATGGTTTGTGAATTTGAAATATTAAGTGAAAGAACAGTGATTACCAGACTAGGATATAATCTGGATTGGTAATGGATCAATAGGAGCTTATAGCCAGAAAGAAAGCCACTTCTTGAATTGAACCTTGAACCAAAAATCCAAAAGAGAAAGAGTTGAGGAAATCTCAACTATAGGAGCATATGTTTACACTTACAAGAATATTGTCTCTTCACCCCGCAAAAAAAAAATAAAAAATGAATATTGTCCCAATTAAGTCAGATATGAAACGGAAATATAGGTATTCGGAATCAAGATTTATCTGAGTAGCTAATGTAGAACATGGCCAGAATTTGAGTTGCACTCTGAGGAGTTATTAAATGGATGTGATGATGATGCAGTAGCATATGCTTGGTTGGACTAGCATGACCCAGTCTGGAAGGCCAGACCAAGGAGAACGGAGTTCAAACCTGGCTTTTGGTTCCATAGGGATATCCAGGGTATTACTTGTATATGGAAGTATTTTGTAATTTTTTTATTATTATTTTATGCTTGTTAGTTATTGTTATTAGGAGGATAGGAGTTTGAGTTTAATTCAGTTTCAGGATATGATAAGGATTTCTTTCCCTCTCCCCGGTTATATATCATAGCATCTCTTCGATCGGATGAACAGAATATTGGAATGAATAAGAATTTTCATTGTTGCCGATTGCTGGTTATTTACTGGTTCTTTCTCTCTCAATCTTCCTACCTCGATACAGTCTGAATCCTTCTCTCAGGTCTGATCCTTATATTTCTTCTACTGTCTTCCTCTTTCTTGTTTCTGTTCATCTTTCATTGTCCTTTCCCTTTTATTTGATTGAATTCTCTTGCTGTTTGAATTACTCCCTGTTGGCGTTACTGTTGGGACTGAAACGATACACTTGTGGATCCTTCATACCAGTATCATTGAACCTGAGATTCTGGGCTTAAGTTGCCCTTCCTTAGGCAACCCAAACCCTAGGGTTTCAACTCCTAAATCCCCTTCAGCTAAGAGATATCGACCTTCAACTAGGGCTTTTTCTCTCTCTTCTGGCAGGTATTGTTTCAGGAATTTTTTATATCAATTTTCAGACTGCAGAATCGAGTGCTTGTTGGTTGGAATCAGTAGGTCGTTGAGTTAGCGATCCCCACATGAAATTTCAGGTTTTTGGACCTTCTTAGGATTTATCTGGCTTAGGGGGAGAAGCCGTGATTACCCCTAGGTGCTACTCACAAGACCCCTCCTCCTCCCTTTTCTCTTTGGTTCTTTTCCTCTTTTGCCCCATATTTTACTAGGTCAGCCCCTATAGAAGCTGTTATGTAATTGGTTATTCTATATATTGAATAGATTGGGGGGAGTCACAACTTAGCGAATGTGACTCCCAGGATTGCAGCACTCTCTTCCATTTCTCTCTTCTCCGCCATTATTATTATTATTTTTGGTGAATAATAATTCATTACCAAAACCCCAAAAGGGCAAGAAAGAAAAAAGGAGGGGGGGGGGGAAGAGCTATACAAGCCTCAAGCCCTAGGAAGGCGGGCCAGGAGGCCTGAGAAGAGATACATCCAAACCCCAGGATACAACAATATGCTTGCTGTTCCTTGGGGAATCAAAAAGCGGACAATGGGGAAGCATATGAAGCCCAGAGCTGACATCGAAGAAGATGGCTTTCCAAATCAAGCCAATGGAACGGGAGTTGGAGGACCATCATCAAAGATTCTGCTCCATCCAAATGTGCGAGATAGCGGCCCCAAACACAAGCTTGCCGGCGGTGTCACAGATAGAATTGCCTGAAAACGTCATATCCAACCAAAGCCACTCTCGAGAAGGATAGGGGTCTCCTACTACGGGGCCAAATGGAGTCAAGGGCTTTCTTCCAAATAAGAGGTAGGAAAAGAAAAGGTGATCCTTAAGTACTGCTGCACATCCCATCAAGATCGTGTTCTACTTCTTTCTCTCTTCCTTTTCTTTGGCTGGATTGTGACTGACACAAACTAGAGGTTGTGAGTTGCAACTACATCAAGAGGGGTTGTTCACCCCCTGGTTTCTTATACAAACACCATGTTTTGCTGATCTGTATTTTATTTTGGAGTTGGTTTGAGTTTTTTGGCGGGCTGTCATGTCTTTTGGTTGCTGATATTTGTGAACAGTTGCTGGTTTGTGATATTTTTGGGGACTGATCGATTGTTTGGAGTTGCTGATTTTGGTTGCTGAATTGTCTGTGACGTTAGGATGATGGCAGACACAGAATATGGTGACTGAGGTTGTGTCTTCATCCTCTGATCGGTTACAGAGAAGAAACTAGAAGGTGTTAATAATTTCCAGCAATGGAAGAAGATTGTTCAATTGGTCTTGACTCTTGATCGGCCGTGACCAACAAAATCACTTGACAGAGACTAAGCCTGAAACAGATACATCATGGGAGACCATGATGCACGAATTTTGGGGCAGATGTTGAACTCTATGGAAAATCATATTGTTGATCTTGTCACTCACATTGATACTGTGAAGGAATTGTGGGCGTACTTGAATATGTTATGTATTTGACAGAATAATCTCTCCCGTATTTATGAGTTATCACAGGAGTTTTTTCGTGTTGATCGGAAGGGTCGTCCTTTGACCCAATACTTTGCTGATTTTAAACAGATGTATGAAGAGTTGAATTCTTTACTTCCTATCAGTATTGATGTGAAACATATGCAAAGTCAGAGGGAACAACTAGCAGTTATGGGTTTTTTGGGTGGTCTTGAACAGGAATATAATTCTGTTTGTTCTCAGATTCTTGGTGGTTATAACTTATAAGGTAGTCTGTCTCACAGATATCTTTTCCCGTGTTCTATCATTATCTCGTGAGGGTTCCTGTGATACTACAACCGTTGATAGTTCAGCTCTTGTGTCCCATAACTATAATTGTGGAGGTCGTGGTGGCACATGTGGCCGTGGGACTGGTCGTGGCTTTGGCAGAGGACAAAATTCTGGTACACAGGCTCCTTCAGACGGTTTTTGGGTTTTTTGCGAACGTGTCGTCATTGTGGTCTGCCAGGCCGTATCCAATTTTTTTTGTTGGAAACTTCATGGCAAACAACCTCAGCAATAGTTTGCCAATTCAGCAGCTACTACTGAGTTTGCTACATCATCTCAACCGTCTGTGGGTAAGATGGTTATGATGATAGATGAGGAATATGCATGGTATAATCAGTTTCAGGTTTCTTAGCCTTCTCAGCCCTCCATTGCTACTTTTGTCTAGATAGGTAATGCCACTGCATGTCTCTCACCTACTTCTCGTCCTAGATTCATCGATTCAGGTGCATCAGATCACATGTCTGGTGTTTCAGATACATTTGCCTCCTTCCACAATTCTTCTTCCAATGTTACTTTGGCTGATAGTTAGTTAGCAAAGGTCAATGGCATTGGCACTGTTCATTCAAAATCTTATTTGTCTTTGTCTTTTGTACTTTACCTACCAGACTTTCCTTTTAACCTCTTGTCTGTTAGCAAACTTACTAAAGTATACAATTGTTCAATAACCTTCTACCCTGGTTCGTGTGTTTTTCAAGATCTTATGACGAAGAAGATGATTGGTAGAGGACGTTAATCGGGGGGACTGTATTTTCTTGAAGACTCTCCTTCAGTCGGCTGTCTGGGTTATCCGTCATTGGAGAACTTAAAAAGGCTTGATCACCGTTTCAGTCCTCTTTCTAGTTTGAAGTATGAGTCATGTCAGTTTGGGAAGCTCTATCGTGTGAGTTATTCCCCTAGATTCAATAAACGGTCTGTGCATTCTTTTGCTTTAGTTCATTTGGACGTGTGGGGTCCTTGTCCAGTTGTTTCTTAGTTGTGATTTAAATATTTTGTTACTTTTGTACAGTCCTCTTTCTAGTTTGAAGTATGAGTCATGTCAGTTTGGGAAGCTCTATCGTGTGAGTTGTTCCCCTAGAGTCAATAAACGGTCTGTGCATTCTTTTGCTTTAGTTCATTCGGACGTGTGGGGTCCTTGTCCAGTTGTTTCTTAGTTGTGATTTAAATATTTTGTTACTTTTGTTGATGACTTTTCCAGAGTTATTTGACTTTATTTAATGAAAATTCGTTCTGAGTTATTTTTTTTTAATCTTTTGTGCATTTGTTGTTTGTTGAATTTCAGACTCAGTTTAATACTTCTATTCATATCCTACGTAGTGGCAATGCTAAAGAATATTTTTCTGACCTATATTTTCATTTTATGGTCCAATATGGTATGATTCATCAGTCTTCTTGCCTAGACACCCCTCAACAAAACGTTGTCGTAGAACGGAAGAATAGACATTTGATGGAACTTACTCGGTCTCTTCTTTTTTAAAATGAAGGTGGCTAAATCGTTTTGGGCTGATGCTGTTATGACTGCATGCTATCTCATTAATCATATGCCTTCCTTTGTTTTACGTGGTGGTATTCCTCATTCCGTATTGTTTCCCTTTGAACCTTTGTTCTACCTCCACTAGTTTTTGGGCATGTTTACTTTATTCGTAATCACTGTCTTGGGTTATGGAAATTTTATCCCAAAGCTCTCAAATGTCTTTTTCTTGGTTACTCTCGTACTAAAAAAGGATATCATTGTTACTCTCCTGAGTTGAATAAGTATTTTATCACTACAAATGTTTCTTCTTTGAGTCTGCGTCCTCTCCGGATGAATCATTTGTTGTTTGAGTTGGATTATGATCTTCCACCTACATTGTTCAGTATTATGTTTCACAGGTTCCTTCTGCTCTACGACCGCGTCCTCCACTAGCCATTTGTTTATAGTCGTCGTCCTCGAGTAGATCCTGCACCCTCGATCTATACGATCTCCATCTCATCATCTTTCTCTACTGATCTTGAGCTAAGTATTGTATTATATGATCTTGATATTCCTATTGTTTAGCGTACGGTTGTTCGGAGTTGTACTCAACATCTTCTTTTAAATTTTATGCCTTACTCTGGTTTATCTTCTTCTTTCTGTTCATGTTTTTCTACTGTTGCTTGTCTTTCTATTCCTAAGTCTGTTGTAGAAGCATTGTATGACAACTATGGAGGAGGAATTGTTGGCTTTGGAGGAAAATCAAACTTGGGATCTTGTGCCCTTTCCTGCGGGTGAGTCTACTATTGGCTGTCGTTGGGTTTATGTTGTTAAGGTGAATCCTAATGGTTATCTTGCTCGTTTGAAGGCTAGACTTGTGGCAAAAGGGTATGCTTAGGTGTATGGGGTTGATTATTTAGATACTTTTTCCCTGTTGCCAACATTGCATTTGTTCGCGTTCTGATTTCTCTTGCAACTTCTCATCATTGGCCGTTGTATCAACTAAATGTTAAGAATGCTTTCCTTCATGGTGATCTCCATGAGGAAGTATATATGGAGCAACCTCTTTGGTTTGTTGCTCAAGGGGAGTCTGGTTTGGTGTGCAAGCTCAAGAAATCTTTATATGGACTGAAGCAGTCCCCTCGGACTATTCACTAAGTTTGTACTTGAGTTTGGGTTGTCATGATGTAATAGTGATCATTCAATGATTTATCGTCAATCCAATGTAGGGTCGTAGGGAGAATATTTCTTGTAGTATATGTAGATGATATTGTGTTCACATGAGATGACTCTGAAGGCATTAAGAGTTTGAAAACTCACTTACAACATAAGTTTCAAACTAAAGATCTGGGAAGATTAAACATTTTTTGGGGTGCTGAGGTGGACCATTCAAAGAAAGGCATTTAACTTTCACAATGTAAGTATGTTCTTGATTTACTTATAGAGATGGGGATGTTAGGGTCCAAACTCCAAACCTCTGGATAGTCTAATGGATCCTAACATGAAGCTTACAACTGATAGTGGCGATGCTTTAAATGATCCTGAGAAATATCGAAGATTGGTTGGAAAATCAAACTACTTAACTGTGACTCGACTTGATATTGCCTTTCCGGTCAGTGTTGTGAGTCAGTTTTTGTACTCTCCTCGAGTCTCAGATATCTCATTGGGATGCTGTTATTCACATTCGAAGGTATCTCAAGAAGGCTGCAGGATGCAGTCTACTATGCTCTGATCATGGACATGGAAGAATTGAGGGTTTCTCAGATGCTGATTGGTGTGGGTCTCCTACTAATAGAGGATCTACTATAGGATATTGCACTTCTGTTGGAGGGAACCTTGTGTTGTGGAAGAGCAAGAAACAAAGTGTAGTGGCTAGATCTAGTGCAAAGTCAGAGTATCGAGCCATGACACATGTAACCTGCGAATTGATGTGGGTAAAGCAGTTGCTAGCTGAACTTGGATTTAAGGATCCGTCTCCCATGCAACTGTGGTGTGATAACCAAGCTGCCTGCTTTTGAAGTAAAAAAAGGATGTTTGCATGAAGGGCATCAATGTTCTTTTCTAAAATAAGATTTGCATATGTAATAATTGGTAACAGTAGGTTGGTTATGTAAAATCACACCTTAGATTCATTGTAGATCTCAATGGTGACTGCAAACATGAATGAAGTGTAGTTAATCAAGCCCTTAATCACAAAGTAGAGGAAGAAAAAAGATGACTCTACTGCTAATATTGGGTCATTCTTTGCTTGTATGATCTCTCTGGAATCTAGATTTTGTTTGTAATCCACATTCTGTATCTTCTGATAATGGGGATATGAAGACATATGGGCACTGCAGGAGTACTTTGCTTGCAGTATTATTTTAATAATCAAGGGTATTTCTGTCATAAAACATATTGTTATTTGTTAATAAATATTGATACATTAAGGGTTCAGTTTAGACCCTCACACGCTCACCTTCGCCCTTGTTTCTTGTTTCTTTTCTTCTCTTTCTCTTTCTCCCTCTCCCCCCCCCTGTCTTATTGATTTTCCCTGTAGATCAGTTTCTGATACTATAACATACACGCCAGTAAAATAAGCCCATGTCTGTGATTCTCCTGCATCAACTAGGCATGCTAAATAAGGAAAGAGGTTCTGTGCAATGGAGTATACCTACACAACATCCATGGTTGTGTCTCTCCTCAAGACCTTTTTTTTTGCCTTTGTATCTAAATTCATTACTTTTATCCTTGCTCGCAAGGAAATGATCCAATTTTTCCCCCATCCTAGAGTTAGAAGTATGGGGAAAGAGATTTAAATCTTCTTAGTTGGCCCCGTAGTCATTTCTGGATTTTGGAGATTATTTTCCCCAAATCAAGTGTATGCAAAAGAGAGCAAAACTGCAAGAGTATATGGTTTCTTGCCAGTAATGAAACTCTTCCAATTGATGACCTTGGAGGTCATGCAACTGCCTTTGCTACTTCAAGAGCGACACTAGCTTTTGCCAGATAAGGTGTGTACGCCCTGTAAAATTGGTCCAGCCCTACAACTCTAGATTGAGCTCCCCAAAAAACCCAGATGAATACAGATACCTCTGATAAGAACTCCACCCAAAAAACCATCCACTGATAGAGATTATATGCTGGATTCTGATTCATTTTTAACCCAGAGACTCTCATCACTGGTTTCAGAGAGGTATCATGACCTCTTTAAGAGAGACAAAAGTCATGGTTCTCCCTCACACGCACACACACATCCTCCTTTTGTACAATTTATGTTTTAGTGGCCATGTGTGCTAATTAAAACACTGGGCAAAAAAATTGTTTCTGTTTCCAGAAAGAATTGTTCTTGTTCATATGTTTTCCCAAAAAGAAGAAGAAGAAGAAGGAGAAGAAACCAAAGATGAATGTTATTTTCGTGGATGGAAGCATTTTTTCATATTTCAAGAATAAAAAAATAAAAAAAATAAATACCACCTAATTTGTTCTCTATTGCAGCCAATGTTGGATGTGCCAATATATGGAAGAATTGCGACACTTGAGCTTTTTCGCCCTCATGTAAGTTTCATTTTGTCAGTGTTGATTGACCAGTTGTTGTGTTCTTTGTTTTTTTTCCCTCCTTTTCTCAATGAATGTTCTATTTGGTGACTTATTTCTTAACTCTTTTCTATCTTGTATCTCTACAGGGTGAAGCGCAGGATTTTCTATTTATAGCTACAGAGAGATACAAATTTTGCGTTCTTCAATGGGATACAGACACATCTGAGCTCATAACAAGGTTTTATTTTGAAACAATATTTAGATTCAGTAATTTTATTTTATTTTTATATTTTATACAATTATACCAAGAGGATAAACAAGGATGAGAAAAGAAAAATCGAATCAAACAATGGATGAGATACTTTATAAGGAAATAGACTGCCAATGATGTATCCTTTGTCTAACAACCTTATGTCTGCTAGATCATTTGCCATGTCTTTGGCTGACCTATGCTTCCAAGAGGACAAGGTGTTCATGCAAGTCTACAACATGCTATGAGGTTTTGCGAGATTTTGGCGAAATCTTGGGTTTTGTTTTGGTTTCGCAAGGTCTCGAAACAAAACCTACTGCGATATACATTCTTGTCAAAATTTTTACCCAAATTTCGATCATGTTTCGGATTATGGTATCGTTTTGGTCAAACCCTTTGTATAAAATGAATGGTTTTGATCAAAATTTTGCAAATTTGATGAATATTCGACCATGTTTTGAGTTTCGGTATCATTTCGCTAGTTTTGACTCCAAAGAGGGAAACTCCTTAGAAAACCTCATTTTTTATGAATTTTTGGCCAACTCACTCCCATATCTTGTAATGAACATAGTTTTCACGACGGTTAGGCGACCCAAGGTGATGGAGAGGGAAAAAATCAAGGAGACACTAAGTAGGTGTTCAAGTCGACCAAAGTGCCTGGACGCTGCCCAAGTCGACCAAAGTGCCTGGACGCTGCCTAGGCGACGCCTTGACAACTACTAATGAACCATGTATAACATTTGATAATTATGAAATGGATTCTAATTTTATGTTTTATTCATTCTGAAAGCATATTTTAGTTTTTTTAATAGATTTATGAATGTGTATTCTAGTACTAGGTTTTGTGTATACAGTATTGTACAACAGTAGTGTTTCCTTGGGTCCAATGCCAAACTACCTTTTTGGGTGTGCTTTTTTACAATCCAAGGGTTCCACTGATTTTGTAGGGCCTAAAATAGGGTTTCCTAGAAGTTTTGGGACCTAATTTGACCATTTTGGCCTTGAAACCATCAATTGAAGCCAGCAGTGAAACCTTCAGGTTTCTACCGACATTTCACGAAACTGCGAAATATTTCAGTTTCGAGTCTGGTTGAAACCAGGCTTGAAACCAAAACCTTGAACCTTGGTTTACAATGCCTAATGAGATCACAAAACCTTTAGGGCAACCTGCTTGAGAGGGCATCTAACCTATCACATTTACTGAAAACCTTCTGTGTGAGTGAGTTTTCTGTCTTTCTGGATTGGGGTAAGGCGGGTTAAGTCCCCCCTTTTCTACTTCTGTTTCTTATTGATTTTTAATAAAGTTTATGGGCTTCTCCGGGTCCCAGATAATATTCGGGTTTAAAAAAAAAGAGGCATCTAATTCTCTTGAAAGGTGTCCTAGAATCTCTACTATAAGAGGATTTAGGAATCGGAAAACATGATGCCTTTGCGTTGTCAGTCTTTTTGTTTCTCTATGTAATGACTAAACTTAATCTCTTTATATTTATCTATTGAAGAAAGTTGTGTCTCATCTTTATATTCACTCAACTCGTGCTTTTCTATGATTTCCCAGAGCAATGGGTGATGTTTCAGATCGCATAGGTCGCCCAACAGACAATGGCCAGGTATATTACTTCTAGTATTGTTTGCTTTGTTTCCTTTTTTATTGATGTGTGAAATTTTTGTTGTGATAGCTTATGAAGTTTATGAGTGTGATTGCAAGGAATCTTTGAGCTTCTCTAGAGTTGTGACCTGTGAACCCATTACTTCCTTATGAACTTTGTTTGAGGCTTATTAGGTGTTTTTGGGAAAGTAGAGATGTCATTTCTAATTAGTAAATTTCCTCTTGTCTTTATAGATTGGCATAATTGACCCTGATTGTAGATTAATCGGTCTCCATCTTTATGATGGTTTATTCAAGGTATGTAACCCATTTTCCGGTGAGTATGAATGAAAAAGAGACGTCTCTTTGTAACTTTCTAGCAGAACTGATTCAATTTTTCTTGCCTTCTCTGTTCTCTGTTGGAAGGGTTCCATGGATTTTTTTCTAGTTGATACTTTAAAATTTGTTGGAATGATCTGTGAAAATTTTCTCTTCAGGTTATACCTTTTGATAACAAAGGACAGCTCAAGGAAGCATTTAATATTCGGTATTTGCTTTCTCTTTTGTTCTTTTTACTATTCTATTTATTAACAATCTTAACTTACTCAAAGGAAGGAGAAGAAAAGCATAATGGGCATGCTCTTTTAGTCTTCCATAAGCCATGGCATTTGATATTTTTATATGGTTTCCATACAGTTTTTATATTGGATTTTCTTTGTTTCTTGTAGAGATGTCAGACATAGCTAGTTCCTGCTCGTGGTTGCTCAACTTAAGTTTTATACCATCCCTTACGATGAGCTGTAGAACTTATGACAGTCTTGCTTATTTTGTTCATTCTGATTTTTGTTCTGCGTCAGAAGCAAGATGGTCATTGCTATCCCTCTATTCCCAGATTGCCTATTCTATTGTATAGGAGGAAGGTTGTTCAAGATTGGAACATGTACTACTAGAAAAAGGCGTTGATGGAAAGGTTTAAAGCTTGATTAGGTTAAGTTAATGGTTTTGAATTTATTTGGCGGGAGCATCGTGCATTGGGTACGTTCTTTATATAGGAGAATTTGAAAACTAGTTTAGGGTTTTGAGATTTGTATGCAACTCGAAAGCATAGAGGGCGGGCCTTGGTGCAACAGTAAGGTTGCTCCATTGTGACCAAGTGGTCATGGGTTCGAGTCTGGAAACAGCCTCTCTGCGAAAGCAGGGGTAAGGCTGCGTACAGTATGACCCTCTGCAGCACTGGGTACGCCCTTTTATGTAAATCTAAAACAAGTAGGAGAAGAGGTGAATAAGGAAAGTAGTTAAGATAAATTGGATTTCTCTAATCTAAATACGCCAGTTGACACCTCTAGGCCTGATTGGAGGATATGGTCTGCTACCAAGGATAGAAATATTTCTGTTCACTCTATGTCTCTTCTTGTAAATAGATACAGAAGCCTCAGTGGATTGAGAAGATTTGGAAGATTAAATCATAGTTGTCAAGGCGTCGCATAAGTGACCATCTTGGCATCCAGGCACCTTGACAGCTAGTGTTGCCTTGGTCGCTTAGGTGGGCATTTTGGTCGCCTTGGTTGCCTTGTTGGTGTTGCATTGTGTCCAGGCCCCCTCCAATGCCTTGGTTTGCCTAGACACGGTGACAATTATGGATACAGTTTCCTAGTGAGGCAAATTCTTGTTTCTCGACTGCTAGTAATTATATATATATATATATATATATATATATATATATATAATCTTTTTTTTTTTGGGTGTGGGTGGATGGAGATAGCTATTGTTTAAGATAAGATTTTAACTGTCGATCATTTTATATCCACTGAGTGGCAGATCCAAACAGGCTTAGCCTTTGTAGTCTGAGTGATGTTGGGATGGAATCACCAATTCTGTTCTTATCCTGCCCTGTACTTCGGTTTGTCTTGGGGAAGGTCCTGTGTAGATTTAAAAAATGTTAGGCATGTTCAAAAGAAATGCCTAATCTGAATACATCCTGGTGGAGTTTTGGTCTTAGCAGAAACGGAAGACTGATCTGGAATATATGTCCTGCAGTGTTGTACTGGATGAGAATCCGATGGAAGAACATAGGGAAAACACTAGACCATGATAGGATTTAGAATATTCCTATCATGGTCCATCCCAATATTTATAACATTAGTTTAATTGACTCTTAGTAGGAAACCTACTGAAGTACAAGTCTAATTACAAAGAAAGTAAATAACTAAACAACTAAAGAAATAAACTTAAAACACAAATCTATAAATAACACACACCAACACACTCGACACATACCATGATAGGGATACTCCCCCTATTGTGAGTAACCTCTAACACTCCCACTCAAGCTGGAGTATATATATCTCCCATACCCAGCTTTGAACCACCACCAAGAAATGCAGGCCTAAACAGCGCCCTAGTGAACATATCGCCAAGTTGATCGTTTGAGTTGACAAATGGAGTAGAGATCAGTTTTTGCATAACAGTATTCCGTACAAAATGACATTCGACCTCAATATGCTTAGTCCTCTCATGAAAAATTGGATTACTGGCAATATAAATCACGACTTGATTATCACATTACATCTCCATAGGTTTAGTAATTGAAATTCCCAACTCCTGAATAAGAGACTTCAGCCACATCATTTCAGTTGTCATATGTGCCATAGCTCTGTATTCAGCCTCTGCACTCGATCGAGCCACTGTAGTTTCATCTTTGGCTCTTTGGACAAGGTGAACTAGTCAAAGTAGTCGTCCAATGCACACAGCCAATCATAAAATAGAATGGGATCTGCCTTCCCGTTGTACACCAAAGTCAGCAGCAGCTTCATCATTGTACATGGCTGGTTGACGGATGGATGAGGAGGATAACGAGGAAACCTCTCAACAGTTTGCTGTCCATTGGTTTGTCTAGTTGATTCCTTCAAGTCTTGAATTTCTCTCTTCATAGAAGCAAATTCTTCAGTCAACTGTCTAACTGCTAAAGTAGCAGCTTCATTAGCATTCAACGGAGCATGGTTGGGATTGTTAGAACTCTCCCTTTCCATAGCTCTGATACCAAATAATGTTCGGCTAGATTATAGGTAACCTAACCCCAAAATCCACAATACAATATAACCCAAGCAGCAACCAAACCCTCATCCGTAGGTCAGTTCTAGGCCTGATAACAGATTCCAATATTCAGCCTTGTGATGGATCTGAAACTTAGGTGAGTGTAGGTTTAGGCAGGGTAGGTTAGCCCTCCAAATTGGAATTAATTCTGATGGTCAGGTAAGGATGTGAAGACTGATTACAGAATTAGAAAGTAAAGCTGTATCTAGCAAACCAGCAGCAGAGATGGCTCCAAACTTGGATCGAAGGTAGGTCTATGCAAGGGTAGGTTGTGCTCCAGATAGCTCTCCAATCAGGCAGAGGGTTGCAGAGATCTGAGCTTCAAAGTTGTAGCAGAATCAGGGCAGAAACTGGGATCACAGGTAAGCAGCATTCTTCTAATGGTGATGTGTAACAGCAGCAGTCCTTGAAGGTGATTAAGAGTTGGTTCAGGTCTTCAAGAATGTCTTCACAGGAGTTTGTTGCAGTTGCAAGGCCATGGCAGCAGCAGGGATCAATTGAAGCAAGGCTCTCTCACCAGGACATTAAGTTGCTCAAAAGCAATTTCTCACTCATCAACATAAATCGTGGGGAGGCCTCTTAGGGCAGTACAATGTATAGGCTTAAGTGTTGAGCTCAAAATAGAAACAACTAAATTGGGAAGTCTCTTATAAGGTTGAGACTTGAGTTACAAGAAATAGAAAGCGTCTTGTATAGAAATTCTAACTCAGCTAGGTTCCTAAAATAGAAACTCAAAAATAGATGATAGATCTAATCCAAAATAGAAACTAATTTGAATCCTCAATCTTCTAGAGTCTTCAAGTGTATCAACCGATCTATGAAAGCTTATGGTCCCCATTCTTATAGATGTCTCCATCAGTCCAGCTGAGAATTTAAGAAGATTGACAAAACTGCCCCCACAATTTTGGGTTTGAGAGACCCAAAGAACTCCCAGCCCATGTGGGCTGGCCCAGCTTAAAGCTGATTGGCCCAATGGCCCTGTGAGCTGGTCCCTCGATTGATTTATGGACCAGACCTGCGGTTCTTGTTGCTGGAGTATTATTGCTTCCCAAAGAACCTGTCTACGTCACGGTCTCCCCTCCCCTCTCCCCAACCGCCTTCCCCACCTCTTGCCCCCTACGTTCTGATATCCCTCTCCAGGTTGGCTCTCTGATCAGCCAAGCCACTGTGCCCTCCGGGAAGGCCTCCCTCTACGCTTTGTCGCCCCTACAATCATTGGAAGCTCCAAAGTTGCTCACTCCCAACTGGGTTACTGGATGATGAGGCCTCTCTCTGGCTCAACTCCCTGGTTGGCCACTTCTTTGGAAGTCGACCACCATTCCATATCGTCAAGCTCTCGCTCACTAAACGAGGGAGATTACAAGGAAATATAGAGATCTACCTGATGGATAACAGTTTCTTCATCTTCAAGTTCACTGATGAACATGATAAGCTACGTGCTCTAGAAGGAGGACCATGGCAAGTTGGACGGAAACTTATATTTCTCCGGTCATTGAACCGGCATCTTCAATTGAACCGTGTTGAGCTAAATACCATTCAGCTGTGGATCTCATTTCCAGGACTTCCCCTCCACTTCTGGTGCACTGAAGGCCTCAACATCGTTGGTTCTATCCTTGGGATCCCTCTCCTCCAACGCTAGAACCAAGAGGAAGGACCACCTAGCCTACTGATGCAACCTATAAGGCTAGCACGCCAAGATCAAAAACTGGTAGAGAATAGGGTTTTGATCTGAACTTGGTTTGATTGGGCTAGGGTTGATTGACTGCTGGTTATCAGTGACAAGTTCTTAAAATTAGTCCTGGTTCTGTAACCAGATTAGGGAATGCTGCAGGGACTGGGTATGTGAATAGTTACAAAAAGGTGAAGTTGTAAGGGGTTGGATTGAAGCTATTCTGCAACAAAAGGTACTGCTGTAACTTTGCAGATGGAAGCTTGAGGTTGAAGATGATGAAACAAAAAAAAGAAAGATAAATTTAGCAAACTAGAGTCCCACTAGTTGCCCAGCCATAGGAATCCCACCTTGGCCCGCTGTAGGAGTCTCACCTAAGCATACTTGATAAACTCACAAACATTTCCCAAAGAGAAGAAGGCTAAGTTTTTTTTTGATGAATTCTGGAATGGCTCTACAGCCTCCACAATTTTTGTATTTATAGTGGAAGAGAAGGCTGAGCATCCTCTTGAGATACTTGCATAAGAATTAAAGAGACTTTTGAAATTCCAGAGACAAGTGGAATTCCAACACCTAGAAACCAAACCCCATTACATAGAAACTATCCCCGACAAAATAGAAAATTGTTCCAACTTCCAAGACCTTGGAACTACAAACAAGACCAAAATAAAAGAAAGCAATAAACCTGCCTAGGATTATGAAAAGGCACAAAAAAGCCAGCCTTTGTGGGGCCAGTCTGACAGCTCCAAGGAGTCCATGTTTTGGGCTGGTTGGGTCCAAAGTGAGACTTAATTCTTGCTGGGCCCAATGGGGAATTTGGGCTGGAATTTCTTGCTGGTCTGGGCCTTTGGCTGCTGCTGGGCTGTGGGCTGAGACTGGGCCTTTAGCCGATTATATTTCTTAGCAAAATAATGGTCTGGTCTTCTTGGTCCTGGTGGATCAGTAGGATGCACTGCATCACCTACGCCCGTATCTGCGCTGAGGTCTCGGCAGCGGAACCTTTGCCAACATCCATCACGGTTAATGAAGGTGATAATCAATGAGAATACAGATTGCATTCCGATGTATTTTACCTCTTAATAAACTGAATTTTATTGGCTGATATATTTATAAACTATTTAGTGTTATATGTTAAAACTGCCATATGCATCTATATTACATCCTAAGAAATTTGTCTGTCTTTCATACTTGATAAATGCTTTTACCAATTTTTTTTTTTGTAGTTTATCAAATTTTAATAGTAGTAACGAGTTTTGTGACAAAATAAATTAAAAATCCTCAGAGATGGTCAACCTACTAATACCAATTCATAGATTGGTTAAGACTAACCTGTGAATGACTATGACTTTTGACAATAGTTATTGAGATTTCACTATGAAGGAATTGGCTCCTTGGAGATCTATTATTGGCCGGAAGTATGGTTTTCAAATTAATGGTTGGGACTACGAGGAGTTTGCATTTCTCATGTTGTTGGGGTCTGGAAGAATATAATCAGGAACTTCGATCACTTTATATCTCTTATATTTATAGTGTGGGTTGGTGGTTCAGAAGTTCAGTTATAGGAAGATGTTTGGGTTAGTGACTTACTCTTGCTGTGGCTTTTCCAAGAATTTAGGATTGTTCCTACGTGGAAATTTGAATGTAATTATTTGTTGGAATTTCTTATGCTTTAACAGTGAGTGGGCGCTTGGTATCAGTCTTCTCTTCTGATTGTTATAATAGTCAAATATCATCTATCAGAAAAGGGTGACAAGTACAGCGAACAAAAATAACTTGGAATTTCGTTTCTGCATTTATCGTGAACAATTTGGATTATGGGTTTTTATTGGATCCATATCTAATCATTAACTATGTGTTCTCTTATGCTGTTTAGTCTTCTTGTTGCATTCTTTAAATTCTTACACCCATGAATTTGACTTTCAATTTCAGGCTTGAAGAGCTTCAAGTTTTGGATATCAAGTTCCTCTATGGTTGTTCAAAACCTACAATTGTTGTTCTGTATCAGGTCTTAAATTTATTCTTTCGTCTTATGTGCTTTCAAGCTGATTCCTGTGTCTCTTGTAATCAAGAGATTAGCATTGCTGTTCTGTATGTGCAGCATTTGTAGGATACTGGGTGACTTCTGTTAATAGTCTTTCCCATGGGTACCTTTTATGGTTTCTTCCCCTTGCCCTACATCCTATTAAATGATACCCTGTCAGTATATCTTGAAGCACAACTATGATAACCTTATTGCGTATTAAATATTCTGAAATGCAGGATAACAAAGATGCGCGACATGTTAAAACATATGAGGTTGCACTCAAGGATAAAGATTTCGTTGAGGGCCCATGGTCACAGAATAATCTCGACAATGGAGCTGGTCTTTTGATACCTGTTCCAATGCCTCTGGGTGGTGTTATTATTATTGGAGAAGAAACTATTGTGTACTGTAGTGCCTCTGCATTCAAAGCAATACCAACCAGACCGGTATTCATACTTTTTACTTAAACTTGCTCTGAAGTTTATATTATTAATTTCACATTTTATACTAAATTATACTAAAATTCCTGGCTGTAGTAGTGGTAGAGCTCAAAGATGTGTAACATGCTATTTCTTAATCCCTTCGGTTTGCTTTTCCAGTCAATCACAAGAGCCTATGGGAGGGTTGATGCTGATGGTTCACGATACTTGCTTAGTGATCATGCAGGATTGCTTCACTTACTTGTGATCACCCATGAGAGAGAAAGGTTACAAAAATTAGTTGTATGCAATTTTGAGCCAGAAAGACCAACTTTTTCTTTTTGATAGATGCCTGAAAGGTCAAATGGAAATTTCAAATTCCTTTACGAGAACAGAAAATTTTCAGAGAATCTATTTTGTCTTATGAGAAATGATCTTTCATATCGTTGAATACGTTTTCCTACTTCTGAAATTTGTGTTATCTATTGGTTTCTTTTAGGGTTACTGGACTCAAAATCGAGCTCTTGGGAGAGACTTCAATTGCATCAACAATATCATATCTTGATAATGCATTTGTATATGTTGGTTCGAGCTATGGAGATTCACAGGTGTTTTGAGGAAATGATTTTTTTTAAAAATTTGTTATTCATTAATTCCAAACACTATATTCATGTCTTCTCATTGATCTGATTCCCAAACCCCGTTACCTCCATACATATCTTTTTTGTTCTATCTGTGGCCTGTGGGTTACCTCTTTAATTGGCCATAACTTTAAAAATCCTACCATTGCCAAATTTTGAGATTGAACCCAATTAATGAATCATTTATCGCTATTTTAATTTCTATTTTATTCTTCTGAAAGTCTTGGTTTAGTTCAGAAGCTTGAAATACTACATTGGTCTGACTTAAGGGTTCCCACCCAGCCTAGATATAGCCTCTGAATGGATAATCTTAATAGATTTTATGAGTCCTGTGTATACATACTGTCTTTGCAGTTGGATGTGGATTCTCATTTTCTTTCGTGTGGGACCAGTAACTGATCCTATGAGTGGAAAAAAGAGAAACTCAAAAAGAATGCAGAGATGGTTGTCTGGGCCTTTAGTTGGCATATTCACTGCGGATCCTGATCTGTGAGTTTGTTTGTGGTAGAACTCCTGTTTCATTACGGACATTATAGGAGTCTGGTTTCACTTTTGGATAACTGTTTTCCCCTTTTCGGGCTTGGCCCTATTTGGGCTTCCTATCCTTCTTTCCTCTCCGCTTTTTTATTTTTATTTTTTTTAAAATATGTTCTCTCTTTAATGTTGCCTATTGAAAGATTGAAAATAAAAATCTCTCTTTATTGATGCCTCCATTTCGTAGTGCATATTCAAGGCATATACTAAGCCTGAAACAGTGATGACGTTTATAATATACTTTAGTTTGACATTTCCTTACAATTACATGGTCTATGAAGTGCGTCACTGATTGGTGCCATTGCAAGTGGTTCTTATGCTTAGAGTGTTTTAATATCTTTGATTTCCTGGTCTAAAAACTGGAAACTGAATATTATGCCACATTTCCATACAGCTCATAAAGCTAAATCTCCAACCTGATGCAAAAGGTTCATATGTCGAAGTGTTAGAAAGGTATGTTAATTTGGGGCCTATTGTGGACTTTTGTGTGGTTGACCTTGAGAGACAAGGCCAAGGTCAGGTGGTAACTTGCTCAGGAGCTTATAAAGATGGTTCTCTTCGCATTGTTAGAAATGGCATAGGAATAAATGAACAGGTACGTAATTGTAAGTGCCTTTATTTCTTCAAAACGTCGCCAATATTTATGTTTTTTAATGGTTTAATGAACTCTCTTCTGGTGTATGGTTGTCTTGCTGCAGGCTTCTGTAGAGCTTCAAGGTATCAAAGGAATGTGGTCTTTAAGATCATCTACCAATGATCCTTATGACACCTTCTTGGTTGTAAGCTTTATTAGTGAGACTCGAATTTTGGCAATGAATTCTGATGATGAGTTGGAAGAAACTGAGATAGAGGGATTCTATTCTCAAGCACAGACTTTGTTCTGTCATGATGCTGTACACAATCAGCTTGTACAAGTAGGTTTTCTACTTTTCTTACTTTTGCCTGTTATTAATCTTGCTTCTATTTTTCTTCTTAATAGTGGTAAATATTTCTTATAGATTGGCTCACATTAGGTTGTTGTTTACATAGATGTCAAGGCAACTTACTATGCAACCTGAGGCAGTGGGGGGGGGGGGGGGTGGCACTGTGGGCATGCATTTTATGTAGTATAGCTATGGTATAATTATGCTTATATGCTGCATCAAGAATTAGCAGATTCTCCATATAAATTGAACCACGATTATTCATAAAATATTTATTAAGAGAAACTAGGAAACCAATTCCATTTTCAATAAATAAAAATCAGTATTTTCCTAATCTCTGTGAGAACATGAACCATAATTTAAATCAGAACTGACAAACAGAACCAATATATCCACACACGAACAGGGAAGAAGAAACCGAGAAGAGAAGATATAACAGGGAAGAAGAGGAAAGGGGAAAAAGAAAAAGAAAAAAAAGGAAGCAGAAGAAGTTGGAGTTGCAGTCACGCAAGGGAAGGGCGGAAGGTTTTACAAGGGTTTCAGTAAGACTCGAGTTGGAGTCAGAGCCTAGTCACACAGAAGGAAGGGCAGAAGAGTTGACATGGTTTCAGTGAGACTCGAGTCAGTGTCTCCTTTTTTTCGTCATCTTCCTTTCTTGTGCCAGAACAAGCAAGCAAGTCCTTTTGCCCCTAGAAGAGCCAGGCATACGTCAGAACCAAGCTGAAAAGCTTTCACGAGTCTTACGGCAAAATCTCATCACTCAGCAATAAATCATCAACTATTAACTCAGATATAGCACTAAGAAAGAAGACAACCAACAGTCCAAAGAATGGCGGTAACACAGTGCAACAAGTAATGTAATCCTAGATGGGGATAAAGCCAACTAGAACCAGAACCAGGATCTGCTAGGGTTTAATGGGATTGGCTAGGGTAGAATTAGAGTTAGGGTTTCGGGTTTTGAAAAGGAGAATAATGTAGGAATCTAGGGTTTATAATGGGTATTGTGGGCAGGGGCTTGGATCGAGTTTCCCAAACAGTGAGAGGGAGCTTCGGTCCATGTTTGGGCTGTTTCTGATGGTGGGTTCAGGCTGGGCAGGTTTTAGGTTATGGAAGTGATGCTTGGAGATGGAGGGATGTTAGGGTTTGGTTTAGAGGATTAGGAGAAGAAGGGTTTGGGATTTGGGATGTTTACTTACTTGCTGAATGAAGGATCCTGGGACTTGCAATAAATTCCAGCAACTGTACTTGAAGGCTTCAATGCTCGGCTGTAGCAGAATTTAAACAAGCTTGAGAGTATTCAAAGGAGAGAGACAGTGAAGGCTATCTCAGCCTCACCTTCACAGCCTATCTCAGGACAGTGGATGCATAAAAGCAAATTTTCTTATTCATAAATCGTGGGGGGCTCAATTGAGCTCTTACATGATATAGCCTTCAAGGCTGGACAGAAAGTAGATTCTAACTATGAGTCTATGACTCATAACATGACTAGGACTCAAAATAGAAATAGGAATGCTAACTAGTACTTCTAATTAGGATTCAAACTTGCACTAGGAATCCTAAATTAGAATTACAACCAAATAAATAATAATGAAAACAAATACTAATTTAAATCCTAATAACCCCACGACTGTTGCTGGTGTAGGGAATTCCCCTACATCTACCCGATGGCTACTTATGCTGGTGTAGGGAAGAATCCCTACACCTGCGGCTGGTTTTAGACAGCCAGTTTACATCAACTCCCCTCTCTTAAAAACATTCGTCTCCGACGAATGGATGAAAGACATGTAGAGCTCGTATAGATCCGGATCAAGGCGCTTTAAGTCGTCGGCGTGAATCCATGTACTGTCACTGGTAGGACGATCCTTCCATTTAACAAGGAAAGAGTAATAGCCACGACCACCCCGCATAGTAGTAAACTTGTTGTCAAGCACATTCTCAATAACATCAGCAGTAGGGGTGGCAAATTGGAGGAGGCGAAGAGCATGTTCAGTATCACCTTCGTCCGAATGGTGGCCGACATAGAGGGTGAGATCAGCCACGTTGAAAACATTGTTAATCTTCATGGAAGGGGGGGAGCTCGAGCATATAGGCATTTGTCCCAATGCGTTGTTGCACCTTGAAAGGACCCATCTTGCGAGGATGGAGCTTATGATTGGCTCTAGGAGGAAGTCGCTCAGGAGAAATACGAACCATCACCAAATCACCAGGTTGGAATTCCACATATCGGCGATGATGATCAGCTGCTGCCTTGTATCCTTCATTGTTAATAGCAATGCATCGGCGAACATCGGTATGGACCTCGGTGATGTGGCGGAGGAACTCATCAGTTTCCACACTAACACGAACATGAGGAGGAAGAGGGAGCAAGTCCACGGAGTGCTTGGGTTGCATATCCAAAACAATCTCAAATGGAGTACGGCCAGTGGTTCGATTGACAGAACTGTTGTATGCGAACTCGGCAATATCAAGGATAGAAGGCCAATCTTTCTCATGATCACGAACAAGACATATGAGGAGATTGCCTAAACTACGATTAACCACTTCAGTCTGCCCATCTGTCTGAGGATGAAAGGCGGTGGAGAACTTCAGCTTGGTATTGGTCTTCATCCACAGGGTCTTCCAAAAATAGCTAGTGAATTTCACATCACGATCAGAAACAATGGACTCGGGTAGCCCATGAATACATACCACCTCTTTGAAGAAGAGTTTGGCTATGTGACTTGCATCAAATGTCTTCCGACAGGGAAGGAAATGAGCCATCTTCGAAAACCTGTCCACCACTACGAATATAGAATCATGACGCTCCCGTGTAGATGGTAAACCCAGAACAAAGTCCATACTGATATGTAACTAGGGTGCATGAGGCACTGGAAGAGGTGTGTAGAGGCCTGCGTTTTGCTTATCACTCTTGGCAAGCTAACAAGCACGACAACGCTGTATCACTTGTTGGACATCACGCTGAAGATGTGGCCAATAATACAAATCAACAATTGCAGCATATGTCTTGCTAATGCCAAAATGCCCTCCCATGCCACCACCATGCAACTCCCTAATGAGGTGCTGCCAAAGGGACGTGTTAGGGATACATTGGCGTGTCCCTAAGAAGAGATATCCATCACATAGGGAGTATTTGGCATCAGTTCCGCCTTGCTGTAATGTAGTATGAATGGGAGAAAAATCAACATCAGCCGTGTACTCATCTCTGATATGTTCGATGCTTGTACTGTGAGTAAAAGAGGTGGACATGGTGAGTACTTTCCTACTTAGCGCATCAGCTACCTGGTTCTCTTTGCTTGCTTTGTACCTCAGAGGGAAATTAAACTCTTGGAGATAGGCGATCCATTTAGCATGGCTGTTGCTTATGGATCACTGAGAATGGAGATACTTAAGGGCTTCATGGTCAGAGTATAGAATAATTTTTTTGCCCACAAGATAGTGTCTCCAATGCTTTAGAATCTGGATCACTGCATAAAGCTCCAAATCATAGGTAGAATAACGCTGCTTAGCATCGTTGAGTTTCTCACTATAGAAGGCAATGAGATGATTTGATTGCATGAGAACTCCTCCAATCCCATCATGGGATGCATCTGTAGCCACCTCAAATATGACATCAAAGTTTGGGAGCCGTAGAACAGGTGCCTCGGTCATCTTTTGCTTGATCAAGGCAAACAATTTGATAGCAGCTGGTGTCCACAAGAATTTGCCCTTACTTTCCCTTATGCATTCAGTAATGGGTGCCATGATGCCACTGAAGTTCCGAATAAAATGCCGATAAAAAGATGCTAGGCCGTGGAAACTCCTAACCTCTGTCAAGGTGTGTGGTACTGGCCAATCGACTATGCTTTGCACTTTCTCCGGATCAGCTTCAATCCCTTTTGAAGATGTAATAAACCCAAGAAAGATAACCTTAGGCAACATAAAAGAACACTTTTTGAGGTTGATGAAGAGTTTCTCTATACGGAACACTCTCATCACTTACCGATGAATGGACGAAGTACCTGTGTCATTACACGCATGAAGGTGCTTGGAGCGTTTGTGAGACCAAAAGGCATCACTTTCCTTTCATATAGACCATCCTTTGTCTTAAAAGCAGTCTTCCACTCATCCCCTGGGCGGACCCGAATCTGATGATATCCGCTCTTCAAGTCAATCTTCGAAAAGATGGAAGCACCCGTAAGCATGTCTAACATGTCGTCAAGTCTTGGAATAGGAAATCTGTACTTGACAGTGATCTTGTTTATTGCCCTGCTATCAATATACATCCTCCATGTACCATCTTTCTTTGGAGTAAGTAATGCTAGGACAGCACATGGGCTCATGCTCTCAACAATAAACTCCTTGCGAATGAGGTCATCGACTTGTCTCTTGAGCTCGGCATGCTCAGTAGGGCTGAGACGATAAGTGGGTAGATTTGGTAGCACCGAACCTGGTACTAGATCAATGGCATGCTGAATATCCCTCATAGGAGGTAGCTCATCCGGAAGATCGTCTGGTACTAGATCTGAGAAGTCATCAAGTAGATCTTTTATGGGCTTGAGATGAATAGTAGTAGCGGCTGGTGACACTGCTCTCATGACCAAGGCTAATATCAACCCTATCTTTTCACTGGTAGTAAGGAATTCTCGGTGGGGTAGGGACAGAAGTCGTTGCTCCATGGGTTGTGCTTTAATAGTACTTGTACTAGCATGTGGTACCTTGCTGCTTGATCCTCCTTTCATTGGCTGTTTATTGTCAATAGTCTTCAAAACCTGTTGTCGCTTCAACTGGGCAGCTCTAAGCCTTGGCTTCATCAATGGTACATTGAGTGGGTTGAGAACCAGTGGTTTCCCTCTGAAGTCAAAGAAACACTGATTTTTTGTACCTCCCGTCAATACATTGTTATCATACAACCATGGTCTCCCAAGTAAGACATTAGTCAGAATCACAGGAATTATATCAAACCAGACATTCTCCTCGTAACCAGAAATTTTAAGTGGCACTGAGCATCGCTGATTAACCTCTAAAGTATCATTATTAAGTAAAAATACCTTGTATGGTTGTGGGTGAGGTTCAGCTTTAAGCTTCTCTTCAATGACAAAAGCTTTAGAAACCACGTTGACACAACTACCGTTGTCCATGATCACTGGTGCTGTTGCTGACCCACTATCCATCAGTGTATAAAAGATGCAATGTCGACGCCAATCCTCTCCTTTAGATTCAGCAACCAGAATGCGGGTTACTACATTTACCTCATAAGTTTCGTCTTCCAAAGTGTCATCATAGTCGTCTCTCTCAAGGGCAGCATTAACAGCCCAATTGTCATTAAACTGTGGGTCACACACTTGGACATCTGGACTAGTTTCCATGGCTGCAATCACTGAATTGGACTTCCCTCTTTGTGGACAGTACCTTGCATAATGACCATCTTGTTGGCAATGGAAACACTTGTTAGGTGTTTGACTACCCATGGGTGCCTTACCCTTTTCCTTTGTAGTTGGCGGAGCTCGGGTAGGGAAACCACTAGATCTGTTTGGAGTAAAGGTTCTCCTAATATCATCGGACTGCGGTGTGAACCTTCGTGGGGCAGCTTTGATTAAATCTTCAGCATCCATGTCCTTTTCAAAACAGTGATTCAGATTATATATTTCAACCACTCCCATCTTGTCTTTAATGTCAATCCTCAATCCCAACTTGAAACAGGATATAAGCTGGTCATCATTCTCATCTACATCCGTACGTGAGAGCAAGTCATTAAATTGTCAATATACTCCTCAACTGTTAAGGTACCTTGTCGTATAGTGTTCAGTTGATCATGCAAACGCCTTTGATGAGAAGGAGGTAAGTACTTCTCTTTGAGAATCTCTTTCATAGCTGCCCAAGTAACCGGTTCCATGTGACGACGGATCAACCTGTCTTCATGTGTACGCCACCAATCTCTAGCTCCTCCAGTTAACTTAGTAGTGGCCAGCTGCATCTTTCGGTCTTCAGACAACCGAAACCATTTGAAGTAGTCATCTAGAGCACTTAACCAGTCATGGAATGCAATAGGGTCATGTTTCCCATTATATTCCTTTAGATCCAGTTTTACCTTATGCTTAGAATTGTTGTTGATCCTGTGTGTCTGTTGTGTGGGAACCCTCTGTGGTAACCTACGTGGATGTCGGTTGTTAGTGTATGAAGCAGCAGCTTCAATTTGTGGTATTTGTTGTGGAGGTGCAGTAGGACCTTGTTGTGACAGTACATCAACCTGTTGCTTGATGGTCTTCACATCTTCAGATAAAACCTTGACTATCTCAGCTAGTTGCTGTAGAGTGGTTGGATCACTTGATTTTGGAGAACCCATAGCTTGGTTCTGATACCAAATAATGTAATCCTAGATGGGGATAAAGCCAACTAGAACCATAACCAGGATCTGCAAGGGTTTAATGGGATTAGCTAGGGTAGAATTAGGTAAATAGTGAAATTAGGGTTAGGGTTTCAGGTCTTGAAAAGGAGAATAATGTAGGAATCTAGGGTTTATAATGGGTATTGTGGGCAGGGGCTTGGATCGAGTTTCCCAAACAGTGAGAGGGAGCTTCGGTCCAAGTTTGAGCTGTTTCTGGTGGTGGGGTCAGGCTGGGCAGGTTTTAGGTGATGGAAGTGATGCTTGGAGATGGAGGAATGTTAGGGTTTGGCTTAGAGGATTAGGAGAAGAAGGGTTTGGGATTTGGGATGTTTACTTACTTGCTGAATGAAGGATCCTGGGACTTGCAATAAATTCCAGCAACTGTACTTGAAGGCTTCAATGCTCGGCTGTAGCAGAATTTAAACAAGCTTGAGAGTATTCAAAGGAGAGAGACAGTGAAGGCTATCTCAGCCTCACCTTCACAGCCTATCTCAGGACAGTGGATGCATAAAAGCAAATTTTCTTATTCATAAATCGTGGGGGGCTCGATTGAGCTCTTACATTATATAGCCTTCAAGGCTGGACAGAAAGTAGTTCCTAACTATGACTAGGACTTAAAATAGAAATAGGAATGCTAACTAGTACTTCTAATTAGGATTCAAACTTGCACTAGGAATCCTAATTTAGAATTACAACCAAATAAATAATAATGAAAACAAAGACTAATTTAAATCCTAATAACCCCACGACTGCTGCTGGTGTAGGGAATTCCCCTAGACCTACCCGATGGCTACTTATGCTGGTGTAGGGAAGAATCCCTATACCTGCGACTGGTTTTAGACAGCCAGTTTACATCAACAAGGTTTGTAGTTGCAGTGATACATGGCAGCATATTAATAGTTGAGACCATAGGTATTTGGAAGGGGACCCTAGGGCGACACTAAGGATGCTGTAGTCACCTCCAATCGATGCAAGATGTGAGAGAAAAAGGAGCTCAAATCCAAACCTAGCGGTACCTCTGTTCTCTCCTCTTGGTCATCGATCTGGCTTTGTAGTTTCAAACTCTACCATCTGATCTTCTGGTTGAAGACTGTAAACCTTATTCTACTTCTTAAACGACGTAGCCTTTTCTAGAAACCTCTACTATTCTCGGATTCCAAAGCTAGGGGTGAAATCACATTCACTAGCAAGGATTCCTTCCTGTCTTGCGACTTGGAGTGAACATGGTTTCCGGTTCAGGGTGAACTTGCCAGTTGGTTTTATAGTTGAGTGCTATCTCGAGTTGAGTTGCTGGATTTCTTGCCATGATGTAGAGAGTGTACCGATGATGTAGGAAAAATAGTAATGTAAAAAGAAAGTAGCTTGGGAAAGAAAATAGGTTTTCTATTTATTGGCCTAAGATTTTCTATGGTTTTCTTCAAAAATGCTTTTGAAAAATCCATCATTTATCATCATAGGTCAATATATTAGATGAGTAATTTATAACCTGAAACTAATTCTTTTCCGGGTGAAAATAGCCCCAGTATGAGGGCGGCCATTAGGCTGTCAAAATGCCCCAGTAGAAGATAAAAAAATTCCTAAAATGGCCATGCAGTGTAATATTTACAAAAAGTGCCGGGTGGAAATGCCTTTGTTGGAAACAAGGTGAACGGTATGGGGGAGAAGGTAATGTCTAGCTTTCTGTACCGCGAACATAAGGGTGAGACACTCTTTCTCAACTGGTGGATAACGGTGACCTGCCCCCACTATCATTCGACTAAGGTATTAAAACTCCGCTTTAGTTGGCCTCCTTCGACTCATGGGAGGTGAAGAGGTCTCCAAGCGAGGTCTGTGACATTATAAAGAGAAGGAAAGAACATTGGGCTTCCAATCAATAAAAATTCAGAGGTACTCCACTAGATTACATATTCCACAGGGAGGTGGTGAGATGTGAATGGATGAATCCTTCAATGTCTTTGTGAACTCAATTTAAAGGTAGTAGTTGGGGCAATCCAGGCCCATATTGGGTGGATGGGGTGTTTAAGGGACATGCTGGGAATATATTACTAGCATTTTTGGGTCTCATTGGGAGAGGGGTCTCCAATACAGTAGAAATCAAAGTGGTCCTAAACGGGTTATCTTTTTTTGCTTCAGACATGGACCCACCTATCATTGAAGCAGATTTGGCTTAGGTGGTAAAATGATTGTCCACGACTCCACGGATGGTGAAATCCCTTGGAATCTAGCGCATCTTATTCGGGGAGCGAAATCACTGTACAATCAGGCAAATATCTCATTTTTTTTGGCAGCCTAGAAGTGTTAGTTCCTTGGTAGGGCATTAGCCAATTACTCAGTGACTGACTTTTTTTTGTTCTGTGTTTTTGTCATCACGCTCATGTGAGGCTTCTTGTGTTTGGTCTATATATTTCATACACTTGTATGGCAATCTATAGCTGTAGAGCTTTCTCATGGCAACTGCCTATTTTTTATTTTTTATTTTATTAAAAAAAAAAGAAAAAAAGTAAACTGACTCTCACAACCCTAGACTGATCAGACATAGCACAACTTAACTTAATCTGATAAAGTTACTAGCTAGGCCCCACCAATTAAAGTTTCTATAAATACTTAAAACTTTTGATCCCCTTCTCTAAATAATTGGGTTTCACAATGAGCGAGCCTATTACATTCGAAACACATAAACTAATAAACCCAACTTGTATGTGACTGAAGCCAAGACCCTTAAAAGCTTGAATTTACATTTTTTATGTATCTGGTCTGCATTACAACAATAATGTGATGGAAAATAAGCAAGGGAAACTAGAGTTATAATTTTTACAAACTGTAGGGGTTTGTGTTTGTCTGTTTTGAAGTTGGCAAATTATTTAGGAAAGTATGGGTTAGGGCTGATGAAAGACTATTTACAGATTTTGTTAAATATAAGATGCTACGGAATAGAAAAGTTCAAGGCTGGCTGCTTTGTGTAAAATTCAACTTGTGAGTCATGAAATTAACAAAGAAGAGAGGGTCAATTATGGCATTAATCTAGTGGTTTAGATCCAATTTGCCCGACTCAGAAAAACCTGAGCCTTCCAGTTTATTGCCAATAAAAAGCTTTCCAACCAAGCAAGAAGACGGATGTGCATGCTATGCATACTCCAGAGCGCTAATGGAACCACGCAACGCACGCTGCTGGTGTGCTTCCTGCCTACAAGGAAAGAAAGAAGAGCAAAGTTCAGCTCAGATTTGACTGTCTGCAGCATGGGTACCCAAAAAATTCCTGGAACCCAAAAAAAAAGATATCTCGGTAATGAAAACTATAGGGGGCTGTATTGGCGAGATCCAATGGTGAACAGCTGCCCAAAAGAAAAATGCCCGGAAGTCCAAGGACCTTTAGTACCATACCCTACCCCCGAACCCAGCCTGTACGCCACGCAAGTCCCTTTCCTTTCTCAGTCTCTCCTTTCAGCCTCCTTTGCTTTGTTCCAATAGAGTCCAAGTCAAAGCTAAAGTGGTTTGTATGCCTACTTTACCTACTTGACAAAAGGGAATAAATAAGTTTTGTTTCCTGGCTTATGGATGGATTTAGTCAGCATTACAATATAATCAAAAGGAAGGAGTGACACTTTGGTTACCGGCGAATGCTTCCAAAGGCGACCCTCTCGAATTTCCAGCTGTTTCCATCATTGAAGTAGCCTTTCATCGCCCTACCCCACCTTATAAGTAAGTTCGAATCACTATCAGCCCTACTAAAGTACCAAAGGTTCTCTCCGTCTGGGGACTAAGAAATTGGTTTGCGACTGAAGGAAGTAGGACTCTATTGACTAAAGGTTGGTTCTTCGGTTTCTTTTAGAATGAATGTAGCAATGAAGCCCCTCCTATTTTGTTTGCTTTAAAAGGCGAACAGCCCCATATGTAAATTGGTTGGTAATTTCCTGATACAACTTGGAACTGCAGGATCTTGGTCTCATTGGACAGGTAACTCGATCACCTTTCTATGACACCAATATGACACAAAACAAATAATTTTTGACCATCCAAATTTATGTCTTAAGAAAAGTGGCAATAATGACGCAATTTCCTATAATGTAATGCTTCCAAACATGAAACACCAAAACTGATTCAATAATTGGTGGAGCACATCTAGAGCACTTGTTTGGGCCATTGGGAATTGGGATGATCCTGCAGTATATCCATCATAATGGAGAAGGATTCTGATTTCTGAGGTAATGTAGGCTTGAAGCATTTCTACATGGGCATACATGTGTTTTTTGTGTATCGCATAAGAATGATACATGATGTCTTATTGGTTTATTTGTTCAGATTTTAGGTGGAAACTGTGAATTTGTTTAAAATAAAATAGCAGTGAGATTTTGTGTACAAACTAATACTTCACCATGACAGGTAACTGCAAACTCTGTACGGCTGGTCAGTTCTACATCTCGAGAGTTACGTCATGAATGGACATCCCCTTCTGGATTTTCTGTGAATGTTGCTACAGCTAATGCTACTCAGGTGCATCTCCAAACTTTTGTCTATAGTGATTATTTTATTTTAGGTGGATACATTGAGTGCTGGCTGTGGCGATTAGTGGTGGAATGTACTATGGGAAATTCATTTGTTGACTGGAGCTCAATAAGTACAATGCACTGGGGAAGCCTGTGTGAGGCTGTGAACTTAATCTTAAAAGTGGACTTCTAGAGCTTTTTGGCTCTAATATTGGAGCTTGTATCCCTTACTATCTTTAGCCAATGGATGTAGTTACCGAATGAAAGGTCTGTTGGTGATAAAATTGGTCACATGAATGTTCTAGGGGGTCTGCATCATGATGCTATATGATTCTGCTTCTGTATTTAGTAAACTACGTTGATGTCCTCCAGCATTATTCAAATGGTGATTCGTTTTGAAACTAAGTCTCATGTAATAATTAAGTGTCTCAATATATCAGCAAATAACATTAAACTTTGGGGGCCAAAGAATCTGACTAAAGTGGTCATTGGTCACAATCGCATGAATGGTCTAAGGTGTGCATCATGAAGTGATGTAATTTCTGTCCCTCTAATTGATAAAATATGTTGATGCCTTCCAGCATTATTCGCATGGTGTTAAAAATTTGAATCTAATACTAATAATACCTCAAGGAATAATCAAGTAGCTCAATATTGCAGCCGAAGATTCGCTTGAATGACTACTGAATAATGCAGGAAATAATCAAACTAGTGTCCTGAAAAGCAAAGCTCAGCAAATTGAATTTTACTATAGTGGAGGAAAAATCTAACCAGATTCATTTATCACTAAAGTTTGAATTCAAATCTATTGGATAGACCTACTGGATCAGAGAACCCCGTCACTCATTATAAAAAACTTGAACCAGCAGAAGAGCATCACATACATGCGCAAGCGCACTCACACACACACACACATATGATAGCCTAATCTCAATCAATTTCTTCTTGAGTTGTCTATGTAAACTGTAATACCTTTGGGCACTTTATTAATACCTCAAACTTAAATGATTGAGTGATAAGTGGGTTTTATTAATGAAAAGAAGGCACCTATACTATAAAAGGCCAAACACAACATGCAACAGACGTAAGCATTTGTACCCTAAAAAAAACAAAAAAAAAAAGATTTCCATCCAGTTTGGATTCTTAATCCCTGAAATTCATTACAATTAGAGGCCCACTAGAACACTTTGTTTTGGGGGGGGGGGGGGGAGTGTTAAATAACAGATCCTATTTAAAAAGTGGAAGCTAGAGAGGAAGTCCACCACAGTAACTTACTGTTGGTCCTTGGAAGTCTACTATCTTCGCCTTTTCCATGAATTCTGCCCTTTTTTTTTTGGAGATAAGCAACTATTGAGTTTTTTTTTTTAATGTGAAAATATGTAGAGATGCACCTAAATAAGGTTGTGGTGACTAATTACATCCCTGAAGCATTACAATCAAAATACAAAAGATAACCATATAAAGATACAATCTACAGTTGAATGCTTTCCCAAAAAATCATGGCAGATATAAGCCACCCCTTGTTTGGCTCAATCTTGGCATCCAAGTAAATTAGCAAGTCCACTGGGTTGCCAGAGCTTGAATGAATCTGATCCGATGTGAATATCTCCACGGTTTCGATTCACTAACCTCATCAAATTAACAACATTGGTAGAATATCCTCCATATTGACACAATCAAATCCTCTCACAATGATCAAATCTCCTTCCAAAATAGCTGTTTTACTTGGATGACCTTTATCCCAATGGATTACTCCAGGAGTCTGTATGATGTAGGTGCCTCCATGTAACTAGATAATGATGCTTTCAATTTCTGTAGTTTGCATGTGATGTGCTCATCTATCTGGATGTCCAGTTAAATGGATGCCTCTTATACCGAACATGGCCTGGAAAGATATTGTTATCACTCAGCCCATAGATAGGCCCCCTCCTCTCCTTTCAAATCGTCTGTCTTGACAATTTGAAAATTTAAAGCAGTTAATAGGATCATGACTTTTGCGATGGGTCAACAATGATACATTGATATGTATGATCTGGCCATTTCAGGAACCCAGAAAGGTAGACTCATCCATGAAAGGAAATAAATTGTAATGTCATATATGATTAAACCTTATTTAGTTCATTCAAGTTTAGAATTTGAAAATAAAATACTGAAAGAATTGGTGAACAAGAAAAATTATGTCAACATGTGTTTGGATAGATACCATAAAATGCAATGTTCATTTTACTTTAATTGTTGCCACTTGCCAGGATATCTTATTGATGTGATTTTGAACTGCAGTTTTCTTTGAACTAACTAACCGATATGTTAGATACGTATCAATAAACGTGAACATGTTCATCACATATTTTTTATGTTTTATTGATTGTGTTTTTGGTATGAACGTTATTCCAGTTTGTTATAGTCACTGATTGGTAATTACCCTGCTGTACCATTTTGAAACAGGTTTTGTTGGCAACTGGGGGTGGCCATCTAGTATATCTTGAAATTGGTGATGGGACATTGACACAAGTACAACATACACAGTTGGAATATGAGATATCATGTCTTGACATAAATCCCATTGCTGACAACACTAACCATAGTCAGCTAGCTGCAGTTGGAATGTGGTCCGATATTAGTGTGAGGATATATTCCCTTCCTGGCCTGGATCTTGTCACAAAGGAGCAGTTGGGAGGAGAGATAATTCCTCGTTCTGTTCTTTTATGTTCCTTTGAAGGGGTATACTTGTGCTTTGCCTTGCTTTATACTTGGTTGTTTTTCTGTTTCCAATCGTTATTTATTATTGCTTCTCCCGAGTAGGTTTTCTGGAAATAAATGTGAAGCTTTCATGTAGACTTTGGATGCCCGCCACATGTATATTATAATGCACTGTGCACAATGTGTATGATTCACATTTGTTGGGTCCTTCTTATGCACTGCTTCAAGGATCGGATCAAGTATAAGTCTCAGACCATCCTTAATCCATGCCAGGTCCATCCTGGTCAGGATTGACCAATCCTGCAAGCATTTTCTTATAGATTCTTAGGCATATAAACAATTTGAGTGAATGACTATACCTGTTAATTACATTGTGGCGAATACGGTCCCTGAAGCTTTTTGGTTGCAAAGATTTAGAAGATTTTCTACACTGGATAAATCTGATGATGATCCAACATTTGCATGTGTCCTACTTATTCTACTGTATTCTTGGTCACACATCTCTTGGGTACATTCAAGTGTTGTGAATTTCCTCCTGTGTGATTTTTTGATTTTTTTTTTTTTTCATCTGTATCCTTTAGGAAGTTTGTGTTGTCCTAATTTTCAGGTATCTTACTTGTTATGTGCCCTTGGGGACGGACACCTCTTCAATTTTTTGTTGAACATGAATACTGGTGAGTTGACGAATAGGAAAAAGGTTTCTCTTGGTACACAGCCTATAACACTCCGTACTTTCTCCTCCAAGAGTACAACCCATGTATTCGCTGCATCAGATAGGCCTACTGTCATCTACAGCAGTAACAAAAAGTTACTTTACAGCAATGTGAATTTGAAAGAAGTCAGCCACATGTGCCCTTTCAACTCTGCTGCTTTTCCAGACAGGTAAGTTCTGTCTTTGCTGTTGTAATATTTTTAGACTGCCATTATGGAAAATCCAAGAGCTGACCTTATGCAAGGTTGGTATGGTAATTTTGTGCACTAGTAATCTGGTATGCCCCTCCCCAGACCCTGCAGCAGCGGAAGCCTTGTGCACTGGGTAAGCCTTAGTAATTTGGTATGCCCATATACACATGCAAAATTATAGAAAAGTACTTTCTGGAAGGTGGTGCCACAATGGCACTTGTGTGGGCCTTGCATAATAGGCAGCTTGGCTATGACTATCACCCGAATTTGGTGCACATGTAGGCCCCAACCTCTTCTATGCACCTATAAAGTTTCAAGCCAGATGGAATTTGCCACATCTTCAACAAAAAAAAAAAAAAAATGGTTAAAGACATGGGTAAGACAGTTTTAATGGCTGGAAAGACGGGGTTGTCCAATGCCAGATGATGCAGGCATGGAATTCCCAATAAATTTACTTGAACTGAAACAGAAAAATAATGGCTGAAGATAGGGATCCCAATTTCACTACGTTTGACCTGATTCTCGACTTGGAATACGTAGGCAGCTTTCGAGCTCGGTCACACCACCCATCACTTTTTTTCATCAAACCTTATTTTCAACATTACCATTCATCAGGTTTGAACTACGTCCGACCTGATTCCCGACTTGGGATACGTGACACCACCTATCACCTTTTTTTCATCAAACCTTATTTTCAACATTACTATTCATCAGGTGGGTTGAACAAAATTCTTTAGAATACTGAAACAGATATACAAATTTGAAAAGGAACTTATCTGATCTGTTTACTTTAGATGGGAGAGGAGAGAATCAGATCTGTCCACCATTAACAGATATTTTGCAGCTTTGAGCATCAAACCATGTTGGGGGGGGCAGAGATATATTCTAACAGCCATGATTCCATAAAGCCATTTTCCATTCATTGAAAATAGCCAAATTACCACAATGTATATAGGCCATTAATGATTTAATTCCTAAAATTTAGGACCCTAGGGAAGACCAATGCATGATTCTTTTAGAGTAACTATATTTAAGTAACCTACGGATATTAAATTACTAAACAATAACCTCTGACATAAGAGAGAAGTCTTGTCTGAATAGATTTCTTACTATTCTCCCCTGTTGATGCAGTTGCACTAGCCTGGCTGGATGTCTTGATACAACAAGATCCAGTTTGGAAGACCAGGCCAAGGAAAACTGAGTCTATATTTGGCCATTGGTTCCTGAAGGGATAGTTTGGGTATTTAACATATTATTGGGGATATTTTTGTAATCATCAAGTGGTAATCATTTGGGTCCATAACAGTTGTCATAGATACTAGTTTGGTCTGGAATTTGAGTCAACTTGAGATGCTTGGAGAGGGCTGGCAGTAGAGAGTTCTGAGCAAGGTTTAAACTTTAAAGTATCGGTATTGGGTATTGTATCGGAAAGGTGATTTTAAGAGATGAATCGTATCATATTGTATCGGAGAGACGCAATATACGCTAGATACATATGGAAATGGTCAAGAAACATATGGGAATGCTTGGGATATATGTGAAATACAGTTTTGAAGCATAAAACACTATAAATAAGTAATATGTTAATATATATATATATATATATATATAAAGGAGAATAAAGTATGATGAGACAAGTGCGTTCAGTTGATTATATATGGATAAAGTTTCTTACATGTACTAATACAAAAAAAAAATTTAAGCATCGTATTGACACCTTAAAGATATGATACGTATCGGTTAGTATCGGCGGATAGTTAAACCTTGGTTCTGTGTCCCGTTTAATTTTGAATTTTGTTTCAGTTTTCAGTTATGACTAGGAGTCCATGTGTGAATCAAAATTTGTTTTTATCAAAAGTTATATATAGGTACTCACCCCTCCCCATCTATTACACAGTTAAATAATAGAAGAATTTCTGAGTTCTTATTGCTGTTGCGTGATTGTTTTCTGGTCGACAGTTTCTCTTCTTCTCCTTGCTAGAATCAGAATGAAGTCCCTCTTCTTCAGGTGTGATCTCTCCTTTCCTTCTTCAAATCTTTTTCTTCTTTCCACTGCTACCAGAACCTCTGTTTCAAAATTAGAGTTCCAAATTGTTTGATCCAATCATATCTTCCTTATTTTAGTTCTGATTCTTCTCAGATTTGACACTTAGGAGTCTGTTGCTAATATTTCTTGATTTCTGTGACTGTCTTCCAGTTTCTAAGCCTTGAATTGCTGGGTGGAATATTTTACTCTGTTTTAAGTTTTTTCTGTAACTGATCCTTCTTTTCACTCTAAAGTGCATTCAAATACTTTCTGGCTTGAACCAGTTTTAACAAATCTAAGGCACTGTTGCACATGTTCCTACATCACCAGGTAGGCAATGTTGTTGAGTTAGACTACCAAATTTGACATGTGACAACTGGCAATCCAATAGCACCATTCTATCAGAATCTTCGGATTGGCCAAATCCATTTGTATAGCAGGGCTAGGTGGCAATCGCAGGCTAAAAGGGCCTTATGCAGAATAAAATGTATAGTGCAATGAAAACTATTTAGGGATCTGGTTTAAGAAATAAGTCCTTTGATCAGCTGAGGAAGGCAAGCAGTTGTAAAAGGGTTAGACCAGGGGAACAAAAAAATTGTTTGGCATCAGGCAGTTATGAGAATGATGTATACCTTAGAGGATATTAATAATTAAAATACTATCAATTTTGTATTGTGGACCAGCAAGCCATACTTATTATCCAAAGCTTGAGTGGGTTGGGCCCAAATCCTTGATTCCTAAGCTGGACAAGGCCCTCTCTGGTCCCAGCCCATGTGCACCCTAAATGACCATAGGGAAGGGACGTTTTCACCTTTTTCTTTTGTTATAGCTACCTGGATAAGAGCTTTAATAATGTTCGTACTGATTTATTTACAGCCTTGCCATCGCAAAAGAAGGTGAACTTACAATTGGAACTATTGATGATATCCAGAAGCTTCACATCCGTTCAATTCCACTAGGAGAGCATGCACGCCGTATCTGTCATCAGGAGCAGACTCGCACCTTTGCAATCTGTAGTGTGAAGTATAGCCAGTCGAGTTCAGAAGAATCTGAAATGCATTGTGTCCGCTTGTTAGATGATCAGACCTTCGAGTTCATTTCGATGTATCCACTTGATACATATGAATATGGTTGCTCCATCCTCAGCTGTTCCTTTGCAGATGATAGTAATGTGTATTACTGTGTTGGAACTGCCTATGTAATTCCTGATGAAAACGAGCCCTCCAAGGTAAGAAGTCTTTCTTGATCTATTTATTGTTGGTGTATTCAATCTGAATAATAATAGACAGTTGGTCATGTCCTTGAATTACATAATAACCCTCTAAGCAGAAAATTAAAGCCGATTGGATGTTTATCACCTCCCAGAAGTGTTGAAAATTTTCAGGATACTTCTGTGGTTGAACTGTTGGTTATCATCATCCTCTTGAATTGTTTTTTCTTTGTGTTTTTTCTAGTGATGATGTTACCTTTCTGGCAAGCTCTCTCCATCTGTTTTGAGAATGAAGGTAGACTTTGTGAATCCAGAGTCAATCATAATTTGCAAGTTGGAAGAAAATATTTAATGGTTATGCAGTTTCAAGCTCACATCATGTTTCCTTATTTTATTTTATTTTCCCTTGAAGAAACTTGATTTGGGTCCTTGTTGAGTGAATTCATCAGGCCCCAGATCCAATATATTATGGTTTTCAAACGATTTGTATCAAATATGTGATAAATTGTTGGAAACCCTGCCTAGAAAGAATATATGTTAGTAACTGTGTTGTGAAGTTAGTATGACCTCCATCTTATACTTCATTTCTCCTTTTTGTAATGATTCCAATGGTTCTTTTCATTGATTCCAACAATTGCAGGGCCGGATACTGGTCTTCGTAGTTGAAGATGGGAAGTTGCAGTTAATTGCGGAGAAGGAAACCAAAGGTTCAGTGTACTCTCTGAATTCCTTCAATGGGAAACTTCTTGCAGCCATCAATCAAAAGATTCAGTTGTACAAGTGGAATCTACGAGATGATGGTTCACGTGAGTTGCAGACGGAATCTGGACACCATGGTCACATACTTGCCCTCTTTGTTCAGACCCGTGGAGATTTCATTGTTGTTGGTGATCTAATGAAATCAATCTCTTTGTTATTATATAAGGTATGACTATCACCCTCTCTCTCTCTCTCTCTCTATATATATATATATATATACTGGTAATTTGAAGATGTAATAGGTTCAGAATAATTTTTTGTGCACAGGATCTATAGGGTTTTTTATGCCTTCTTTAAAATCCATGCATTGTACGTTGAAGATGCAAGAGGTTCAACACAATTTTCTTGCACTTAGTTATTAAATTCTATATTTCCTTGTATGATCTTATGTTACAATATTGGTTGGTTGTTCTGAATGATATAGGCCCTTGCAGTCTCTAATAATAAATAATTATTTGTCGATAACCTTGTTCACCTGAATGATATAGGCCCCCTCTCTCTCTCTCTCTCTCTCTCTCCAAAAAAATAAAAACCAAGTACTCCCCTTAAAAAAAGCGCACACGTGCACATCCATTCACCTTCATTTTTATTGCCCTGCAACTTCGATGTACTTTTCTCTTAGGCTCATTCTGAGTTCCATTAGGGAGATGCACATTTCTGGAAGTAGGATATGTCATCTATTGTGTTCTTATCATGAGCTGTTTGTTCATTTTCCTTTCAGCATGAAGAGGGCGCAATTGAGGAACGGGCACGTGACTACAACGCTAACTGGATGTCAGCCGTTGAGATTCTTGATGATGACATTTACCTTGGTGCAGAAAATAACTTCAACCTCTTTACTGTCAGAAAAAATAGTGAAGGTACCACCGATGAAGAGCGGGGCCGACTTGAGGTAGTTGGGGAGTTCCACCTTGGTGAGTTTATCAATCGTTTCAGGCATGGTTCCCTTGTCATGCGCCTTCCCGATTCCGATGTGGGGCAAATTCCGACAGTCATATTTGGAACTATTAATGGTGTGATTGGGGTCATTGCGTCACTTCCCCATGACCAGTATGTCTTTCTGGAGAAGCTCCAGTCAAATTTAGTAAAGGTCATAAAGGGTGTGGGAGGACTGAGTCATGAACAGTGGAGGTCATTCAACAATGAGAAAAGGACGGCAGATGCCAAAAATTTCCTGGATGGTGATTTAATTGAGTCATTCCTCGATCTCAATAGGGGTCGGATGGAGGAGATTTCAAAATCAATGGGTGTTTCAGTGGAAGAGCTCTGTAAAAGAGTCGAAGAGTTGACAAGGTTGCATTGACATTATGAATCAAGGTAGCAGTATGGTCATGGGATCTCAGATTTCCTTTCCTTTGTACTTATGTAACTGTACTATTCTTTTAGATTTTATTGCTTGTGTTTTTACATTTTTTGGAAAACTTTGAAGGGCATTAACTTGTTCAATATGAAGTAGGGGTTGGGGAACAGGGTAAAGGTCTTTCAAATAATGTGAATTTTTTTTAGCTTGAATGTTAATCTCAGTGTCAATGTCAATGTAATTCCCTTCTGCTGGCCTGTAATATTGATCACCAAATGCTTTTGCGGTTGACTCTGTAATCTTGAAGTACTGTAACCTGAGTGTTTACAAGAAATATTTTGCACAAACAGGTTCAGAATTCCAGCTGATGGTGTCTCACATTGAAGATTTGTTAAGTCACTGGATGACAGTGGACTTCCTGTCTTGCACCTGCGGCCCTATACAGGTGATTGGGTTCCCGTGTTATTATTAAATTCACACCCCCCTCCCTTATTGTACAGGGTCGAAAATACCTTTCACCATGTTATTCCAATGGGTTATATGCCCCCCTTAGATGTGGAGATTTCTTCTTCACCATGGTGTATAGAGACTGAATCCTATGAGATATTTGTATGGATAATGTACAAAACATTAATACCCATTAAATCAGATCATTATCAGGCTGTGTAGGGGCAATTATGATTTGATCTGTTTAGTTATTTGATATCTGCAATCAGATTGGATCAGATCATAGATAAGCTTATATTAACAGGGCTATTTATGTATGGTTACTTGCCATGTGGTATACTTAATTCTGCATGAGTTGAGTTGTTTCATGCTTTATACGATCCTACACATTTATTATTGTCCTAATATCAGTTAAAAGTAAAGTATATTAAGCTGTTGAAGGATGGGGATCGTGTTCGTTCCTTGAGGAACCAGGCATCCTCGTCAGCCGATTTGGTCTCAGTATATTGCAATGAAATCTCTTGATGAGGGTTTACCATCTAAGCCATCTTCTTTGTCACAGCGGCATGTCCCAAGATGCCTATCACTGATTCTCAAGTAACAAAGGATCTGATGTTCACTCCCCTTCAACATCTATTTTTGGTTCTTCATTGGCGGTTTAACCATATTGAGGAAGGGTTTCTCTCCTCTGGACCTACAGTGTTATTTGGGTAACATTGTTGTGTGGCCTTACCCTCCCATTGTTGCTCTGAAGGACCATTCGGTTTCACTCTGGCTTACCAAGAGTTCGTCGGAGTTTTAAGAACTGCCGATCTGGGTTCATATTCTAAATATACTAGAAATTTGTTTTACTGAACAAGAATTCTTGCATTGAAATTGTATTATTAAATTTTTTTGTAAGTTTAAAGTTATCTTTAAGGCACTGATACTAATATGATCTAAGCGATAGAATGGGCGTGAGAATCTTCACTTGCATGGATCGATCCAAGTCTGCTATGTGCCAAGTAGATATTGATACCAAAATGCATAGTTACATTTATTTAGGGCTCTAAACCGATTGGATTTGGCTCGGATAGTGCTATATCTGCATCCGTATCCGATTAGCTATCGGATGGATTCGGATAGTGTTAAACGGATACGGGTTGGATATTTTATCCATTTACATGTAAATATAGTTTTTTAGATAGCTATAACCTATCCGTATCCGCATCCGTTTAGTTTTCGGACGGATTCGGATAGTACTAAACAAATACGGAGACGGATTTCGGCTATTCATTTACACCCTTCCATTTATTACATTATGTGGAAGTATGTAACATAAGTGGGACCCACAAACAAAAACCAACTAGCATGGAGAGGTTTGGTGTAGAAAGATTGGGTACAATTGCGTCTCATCTTGGTGATCCAAGTTCTTAGAATGTCAATGGGCTGACCATGGAATTGGAACTGGATCTGGATTGATCCATTCCAAATAGGATAAGGAAATTTTATTTTATTTTATTTTGTTTTTTTTTTTTTTTTTTTTGGGGGGGGGGGTTGGTTTTCTGTCCTGCCTATCTTTCCAATGAGACTTTAATCACCTTCTACAAGAGAATCTACCACTATGAGCCACCGATCAACCGAGCTAACCGTTGTTTGCGAAATTTGATGATTGATTAGGTCTAATTTAGTGGATTTCTACTTCAATAGTTTTTGTTCATTTCTCCTGAGATCGATAACTCCCTTGTCGCCCTGATCCCAAAACAACAAAATGCTTTCTCCTGAGATCAATAACTCCCTTATCGCCCTGATCCCAAAACAACAAAATGCTTTTCGAATTGATCACTTTAGGCCTATTATCTAATGTAACATAGTGTATAAAATCATATCCAAAATTTTAGCAAATAAGTTTAAACTTTTTAATTAGATTTTTTTTTTTTTTTTTTTTTGGTTTGCTGCTAAGGATCAACAAAGAACTTTATTAATAACAATAATGAATGAAATACAAACAACCAAAACAACAGAAAACAAAAACAAACACCAAAATCAGATTACTAATCCACCTTCAGCATGGTCATCAGCAAAATAAGCAACCTGATACAAAGAAAGCAACTTCTTACCATGACATGTCATGGTAAGACAACTACCAAAAATGCTCAACCAAATCTTCTCTGGCTTCATAAAAAATGGTAGAAAATCACCATCACTTTCTACACTAGAGAGATAGAGAGAAGCCAGAAAACTCTCTCCGAAGATGATACCAGTAGGTGCCGGAGATGCGTTGGACAGCATGGTGGGATTGTCAATCATATGAGGAAATGAGTTCCTCTATTGTCCTCTTTAAATTATTGATGATGGAAGGCAGCCTATTCGGAGTGCTAGGGACTGCATAAGAAGGTCTCTTTAAAAGAATTAAGATTGCAAGATTAGCACCTTCAATCTCACACTTCTTTGATGATGAATTTAAACAACCAGAGTATTCTCCTACTTCTCCCTTGAGGCATATAGATTTTTTACAATTAAAACCAACAGATGATCATAAACTTAACTAAAAAGCTACAGAATATGTTTGCTTTATTATTAAACATTCAATTACTTCTAAAATCTTTTCGGATCTGTAATAATTAAACTAGTCTTTGAGTTTTTATTATTTTATTTTTTCTCACAAAAAATATACAAAATTTTGAACTCTCATGGTGGACCTGAATTTTTCGATGCTTTATTTTATCACTTGGCAAACTTTGTATAGGCTAAAACTTGACATGTGAGCAGGAGACCTTGGGTTGACTTGTTCATGAAGGCAGACCGGCAGAATTTCGGGTCAAGGCCTCATGCTAAACCTGTCCTTAGTCCTTACCCAACCCAACCCTAAACTACACGTGTGTACACAAGGCTATATACGTGTATTAATATTTTTTATATATATAAAGAAATAAGGGAGATGTTTCATTGAAATTAATATAATAAATATATGGGAAAAGGAATGCCATCCGGTCGTGCGCTGTGGCGTGTACCTGTGCCCAGACACAGCCGGGAACAAAATAACAATGGTTTGCGTACTCAGCACTTTTGAATTAGGAAAACTATCAAAATCAATAACAGGGAAAACTGGGCAGATTCGGGAAAATTTTAATAATTTGCAAGACATCTGATGCATCTCATATTCTCATGTGGTAGATCTGTTTTTTCAATGTGGTTGTCAACTTCCATGGAGTCTGACTGAGAAGTCAAATTTGTTGGGGCTTTTAGAGTTCCTTGTCTAGAAAGGAAAGAAAATAAAGCATTGTGGATGACCTTAGCAGCTACTAATTTTAGCCAAAAAAAATGACAAGTAAGCGAAAATAGCTGGACAAAATAAAATAGTAATATAAAAGGTTGTAGGGAGGAAAATCAAACTCAATGGCAAACCTGAAATATGAATTCCTAATTTGAGAAAACTGATAAAAAAAAACTAGCACAAAAAGTGAATTACATGTACAGTGTCAACCTGCAACAGACATGTTACTTTAAATAGTGTTTGTTTTCAAATGGGTTAGTCAACACTAAGACCTTTGCAAATAGGAAATGTACAAACAGTGACCATCTAAAAACTTTTAACCCGATTCTTGCATATTAATACTCAGACAAAGATTTTCCCTATTAAGTTTTTTTTTGTTTGTGGGGGTGGCGACAGGAGGGCTTACAAAGAGGACTTGGAAGATCCATGAATTGAACTGATGTTGCATTGACGCAAACAAATCCTTAAGCCCCAGCTTGAGCTTGAAAACGTGCTTCCTCATCTGCATTCCTCAAGAACTGATCCCATCCACTCCCTGGGCTTGTATCCAAGTAATCATAAGGAACTGCTGTCTTTAACCCTGGCCGAACTGCACATCTGCTCTCTATAATCCTAAACTCAATAAAATCCCCCTCTTGGCCAAAGCTGTGCTCCAATTCCTCCCAACTGAATAGCAGTGGCAAAGTGAATGCCCCCCAAGGATTAAAATCCATAAGCTTAACCCTCTGATCCCTCGTCACGTAAACATCAAATGTATAATTCTCCGATTCAAATCTTGGCTGCACATAATCACTAAAAAATTCAGAGATCAACACTTCAAGCTCATTTTTCTTCTCCTGAAGAACGGGATAGAAAACTGTGACCTCACGCTGGGAGATACCAATAAGTCGACTGTCCTGAACAAAGCAACGGAATTCCATCTCAGGGAGGAGAGATGGATACCACTTACGGAGTGCAAGAAAGAAGGTTGTGGGTCTTGAGGATATCTTATCAGAGCATGAATCATAAGCATGGCAAAGATCATGAAACAAAGATTCAGAAGATCGTAAAACAAGTGCAATCTCACTGAATGAAGTACAACGGAGTGTCCCTGACGTGGTAATCCAAGCAGAGTCCTTCGGTGCACTCCAATTCAGCTTAGGGAAGACAGCTCCACCAAGGGTCTTGATGGATTCTTTGATCTTCAACTCAAGTTCTGGGAAGCAAGGTGCAGGTGGGGGTTTTTCCGATTCATCTCCAGAGTCTTCTGATACTTCATAATCTTCCTCTTCTTCCGGATTGTGGATTCTCTGCGGCAGGGCATCATCACCAGAGACAGATTGAGGAAGGATGAAAGGTCCAGATTCCTCAAGCAGGTAACATACAAAGGACTCTGGAAGCTCATGAATTAAGGTTTTGATGGAGACAGATTTGAATTTTGGGTACCATTCATGGATCTGGCACCTATTAACTTCTGCTTGCTTCATATTCATAAGTGTTTTGTGCCACAAAGTGAAAGGTGTCTTCTTTTCCTCCTTGTTTGATGACCAAAAAGATTTCACTATTTCAGGTTTCTTGTTTCTTCTATCTTTGCCTACATCCATAGTATATCATAAGCATTTCTTGCAGAAAAAAATAACAGATCATTTGACAATTGAAGAAAAAGTGTAAATGTTACAAAGATAAAATTTGTTCCAACAAATCAATCAATTACAATAACATGAAAGCGCACATAGCTTGTGTTTGGAGGATCAATGAGAACTGACACGCACACTGCATTTGAATCATTATATGAGCTGACACACACAGTGCATTTGAATCATTCTATATACATTCAGATCTATGGAACAACTAACTCCACAGCAGGGAGGAACCCTGGTCACCATTTCTGTTAACCTTGAGACTATATGTCCCATCGAGACCATGGCAAGTGATATCATAGTGATGCAATTCAAAAGAACAAGGACAACAGAAAACCAGGCCATTGGAATGGGCCAAGAATGGATCAATATGTGCTCAATGGGTTATATGGACCATGTGCTTCAAATTTTTTTAGTTTTCTATTATAATGGGCTAATTTTATAAGCCCAAATATTAGAGATTTAGGTCCTATACGGGATCAAGTAGTTAGTTTCTCTAATGTCCTAGAATAATTTCCATTTTGAAGAGAGACTGATAGAGTTCAAGGAAGTTACTGTTCATATATGTTTACGTGGTACTGTTCACATGAACAGTTGTGTGGGCCCATTGGAGATATTTAAGGGAGGAACCAGGCCCAAACTAAGTTCAGTTGGTTCAGGCCAGACCCTACAGACTAAATATTCTAGCCCAAGTTTCAGTTAACTCCAGTCAAGATGGATGAAGAGTAATTAATGCATATGTGCTGAAAAAGAGATCAATTAATTCCAGTCGAAGACTTGGTCAAGAAGTTTCAAGAGCAATATATGCTGAAAAAGAAAAGCATTGATTAGTCAGTTGCAACTAGTATCTAAAGTAGTGAAGTCTTAAAATTGTAAATAATGTAGAGTTGGTTTGGTTTGGGTTGGTTAGTTCGATTAACTTATGAACTAGTCTTTTGGTTCAATCCTGGTTTAATTGTCTAGGTTCAATGAACCTGGAATCTTATTTGATCAGTCCAGTCAGCAGTTCAGGTCATGGAGTAGTCCTTAGCAGTTTATTTTCATCTTATTTTATTTTTATTTTATTGTAAGTAGTTGGCTGGATTAGGGACTTTATAAGTCCAGCCATATTTTAAGTTGTCTTAATTCAGTTTCATGGTCAGATTAGAACACCCACATAGACAGGTTAATTGGATATAGCTTCTTTCAGTTTAGGATTTTTATTCCTTTTGTTATTTAGTGTGCGAGGTAAGGAGTCCTCTTTTTTAGACTGCCCAAGAGAGAAGATTACCTTATCTGATTAGATTGTTATTAGGTGGTTGAGTAAAGATAGAACTCTTCCCATAAATAGCAGCTGGTCGATGGGAAGGAATAAAGGATAAGTTTTTGAGTCAATAAAGGACTGCCAACTCAGCCCATCGATTGGTATCAGCTTTAATTCTGTTTTCTTCTATTGTTGAGCATTATAAAATTAGTGTTAAAGGCTAGCAGCCTCCACAATGCGATTATGTTTTTTTTTTTTTTAAATGAGATTGTGATCTCCTCTCCCTCCCCTCTCCCTTCTCCTCTCTTTTTCTTCTAAGTTACTGTCATGGTACTATTCACAGGTACTGTTCACAACCCCGGAGGCTGGAGCAGCCCCTTATCTTCTCTCCCTCCTTCTATGATTCTCTCTCTTAAGCCCACCATAGCAGACCCTTCTTTTGATTTGCATCAGTAAAGCTAATTAATTGGTCAAAAAGTCTAGGAGGGAAGTCCCCATAAGAGTCTAGAACCCTCCTAACCACTCTATATATGGAGTTGCCTGTAAGCTAAATGGAACAACAGAATTTGAATGAAATCTTGGTTCTGGTTTTTGCCAATGGCTGTGAGAAACAGTTTAGGAGAGAGTACGATGTGAGGTGAGAGGCTTAGATGTGAGTGAGATAGACTATAATCTAATAATCTATCTCATCTTCTTCTCTAATTACAACCAATCGATACCCCTGTTTTTATTTACTGTTCACACTTCCCTATGATCCTATCTAATAAGGGTTCTGATTTGGTCATCAGCGCCAAACCGGGACACCATCATTTGGTATCAGAGCACATGGAAGGAAGTTCAAATAACCACAGTCCAGCACTCAAAATTCTTCAATTGCTTATCTCATGACTGTCTGAACGCATGACTGCTATCAAGAACAAGGTTGAAGCCAAATATGGGCACTTTGCTAAGTTCTGCCCCCAAAGCCCAAAGAATAATAAACACGAGCAGAAATATCATCTCATTAGGGAGATCATACAATGTGGTGACATTTGTATTGCCAAAATTTACATTGCAGAAAATCTATCAAATACCTTAACTAAAGGATGCAAAATGTATCTGATAGACATGGTGAGAACATGTGTATTAAATTAGTCAGACATTGGCTTTTTATGTACAAGTAGGAAAATTGTTGGATATATGTGTCCATCAAACCCAATTTAAAGTGTTTAAATTATATTAATTTGCGTTAACATTTTATGTGCAATTGGTTGTCCTAAAGTTACACTTTAAAGTGTTCACAACTGGGTATTCTGTTCATAGGATTGTCACATCGCATATTTTCCGGGGATGTGATTTCCAAATATAAATGTGAGTACTTATATTGTATGTGTATCAAACAAAATCATCTTAAAAGTATTGCATGAACTTCCATCAATTGCTTAAGCAACGATATTCTCTTCAATAGTAATTTTGGTCGACATGCCTAAGAAGTCATTACCATTGCAGTTAAACTTTTTACATTTTGGTGTACCAATGGTTGATGCCTACACTAGCTATATATCAATGCACAGGCTTCACAAAGTTTATCTGTTTTTGGAAGAAATACTCAACAAGGAATCCACTTCCCGAATAAGGTGAATACCTTGAAAGAATAATCTGACTATTATTGGACAACCGAGCTCGATGGCGATTTTGTAAATTGCTTACAAATACATTTATATATTATTAATTTATAATTAGTGGTTGTATTTGAAGTGTTATACAAAAGTTTTATGTCCAATATATGGTCGAGATTCTCTAAATAAGCTAGTCCGATGTACAAGGGTTTTTTATGGTGATTCTATCTATGCTCATATATCCATTAAATGCTAATGTTAAGTGGAGAGACTCAAATGTATCTACCACTTAAAAGGGTTTATAAGTTATATCCTTCCTAAGTTGTACTTATGAGTAAATAATTTCATTTACTTAGGACTGTACTCTTTAGTAAATAAATTACCTACTTGAATTAAGACTCATATAAAGCAAACAAGGTAGGATCACCCAATAGGATCCCACCACTTGACTTGGAGTATTCTATAAGGATACTGGTTCTTGTGAAGTTATAAAATAACAGCTATGGAAAGAGAGATGACAACCTCCACGGTTTTGACTCTCTCTCTCTCTCTCTCTCTCTCTCTCTTGTTAGGGTTTTGAACCCTAGAGAGTGTAGAGAGATCATTCACTGCGATTTTTCTTGTGCAATCATTGTTCGAGGAATACCTATGTCCTCCCCGTGTGCATCTTAAGTTCAAGTGTTCTATTCTTTTGAGATAATGCGCTTGAGGTACAAAGAGGTAACAAACTAAACCCTAGTTTGTGTTTTGTTTGAATACACTAACGCTTACGAGGAATGGTCTATGGTTGGAAATTTTTATTTGGCAATGCAATCACCAACAGTGTCTACTCTCTCCCCCTTTTAGCTGTTATTTTATAACTATTCAAGAACTAGCATCCCTGAAGCAAACTACAAGTCAAATGGTGAAATCTTGTTGGGTGATCCTACCTTGGTTGTCTTATGAGTCTAAATCAACTTGAGTAGATAGCATCATTTACTTAAGAGTACAACCCTTTTCAAAAATAGAGCTATTTACTCATAAGTGCAGAGCCTATGATGGATATAACTTAAATTCCCTTTAAGCGATAAAAATAGTTACATTTAAGTCCCTCTACTTAACAATATTAAATAATGAATTTATAGGCATGAATAGAATTACCGTAAAAAAAACCTAATTCATCGAAACAACTTATTCAGATAATCTCGACCCTAGTTTGGATATAAAACTTTTATAATATATTGTCAAATATAATTATTAAATAATTATAATATTTAAATACATTTGTAAACAGCTTACAAAACTGCCACTGAGCTCAGAATTTCGTCCAATCTTAGTTAAATTATTTTCTCAAGATATTCAACCCTATTCAGAAAGAGGATCTCATGTTGAGCATCTCTTCCATTCATTAATGATTGTGAATCCAATGCACCGATATATAGCCCATGAAGGCATAAACCTTTAGTACAACAAAGCACAAAGTCCAACTGCAATGGTAAGGACCCCTCAAAGTATGGAGATCAAAATAACTATCGAAGAGAAATCTTGTTGTTTAAACAATCAACGGAAGTCCATGCAAAATTCTCAATATGATCCAGTTCAATACATATAAAATATGAAAACTCACATTTATATATCGGAATCACATTTCAAAAATATACAATGTGACAACCCTATGAACGGAATGCCCAATTCTATCTTTAGTTCCGAACACTTTAAGGTATAACATTTGGACAACCAATCGCACACAAAATGATAACGCAAATTAATTTAATTTAAACACTTTCAATTGGGTTTGATGGACACATATATCCAATAGTTAAGATAGAATTGGTAAAATGACGTACAGTTAAATTCTGAACTTCTTGTTTGAGGGGGAGGGGGCAGGGTTTCAGAGAGTAATTCTGAACTGGTTAGGAGTTCTGGTAACTTAACCAGCTTATGTATAATAATCTTTTGCCGTAAGGAAGTTGGTTTGAACATAGTTTGCGGTCGAAAGAATCTAGGATGGTGACTGAATTAGGGAATCAGATGGTAAGGTAGGAGGGAAAGTAATAAGGACATTAGGGATGGGATTAAATGGGAGAATAACATATATAAATTGTAGCAAGGGTTACAGTTCTGGGGGGATTTTGGACACGACACATTATTAGAGTTACCAGGCGCAAGAGTTATAAAATGTAAATAATTGCAAAGGTATTAAAGAAGTAACAATATATAACGGATTCAGTTCACCGAACACTCATTAATAAAGAATGTAGCTGTATTGCAATAAATTTGGATGCAAACTAAGATGCAACATGGATCAAAAAATCTCCCAAAGAATATAACCAGAATGCTCATGAAATTATTACACCAACCATCAAACAAAAACAAACTAAAATCAAAACTTGGAACAAAATAATACTTTGAAGCATATCAGAAGCATAGGTGTACAACAATAACTCAGCCTTATCCCAACTAAATGGGGTCGGCTACATGGATCCTTGCCCTCCAATCAGAGCATATGTGTGAACTAGAGAAATTAGTGCCTCCAATGTCATGCACAGATAAGTAGAGAATTGAAATCTTCAGGTGTCATTAGTTTGGATTGAATTTCACCTAAGTTTATGGTCTTCAACACATGAACAATCCATGTTTATGATCCCATGCATCAAATAGCCAAAATCAAGCAAACCAAAAATTTCAACAATGAACAGAAATAATAAATCCTCCTTTAAGTTAGGTTCGAACAAGCTAAGTAGTAGATTCAGAGAAGATTCAAACAACCAATACAACAACAACAACATAGCCTTATCCCAACTAAATGGGGTCAGCTAACACGGATCCTTGCTCTTCAATCGATTCTATTGGAAATCATACAGGGTACGAGACCCAAGTTATGCATGTCTTTCCCCACCTCTTCACTTGAGGTTAATTTAGGACTAGCCCTAGCTCTTTTAGTTCCTTTAGCTGAATCAAATCACTCCTCCAAACTGGAGCATCCCAAGGCCTCCGTTGAACATGGCCATTCCATCTCAAGCGACTCTCTCGTAGCTTATCATGTATCGGAACTACTCCCAAAAACTCAGCTTCAATATGGTCATTCCTTACTTTATCCTTCCTAGTTTTACCACACATCCATCTCAACAGTCAACATCCTCATCTCCGCTACACTTAATTTATCTAAATTAGTTTATCTATATGCCGCTTCTTAACTGCCCAACATTCCGCTTCATACATCATAGCTGATTGTATGACCGTCCTATAAAATTTCACTTTAAGCTTTCAAGGGATACGATGATCACACAGCACTCCGTATGTACCTCTCCACTTCATCCATCCTATTTTAATTCTGTGGGCAACATCATCCTCTATATCGCTTTCTTTTATTTATGATAGAACCTAGATATCTAAAACAGTCACTCTGAGGAATCTCCCTCTCATCAATATTCACCACCTCGTCAACTGTCCTAGTGTGGCATGTACTCTGTCTTTGTCCTACGTATCTTAAGACCTTTTGATTCAAAGGTTGCTCTCCATAGTTCTAACTTGGTGTTAATCCCTGCTTTTGTCTCATCCACCAACACAATATCATCAGCAAAAAGCATACATAAGCGCAAACAAGTAAGGGCTTAAGACTGATCCTTGATGAAGCCCTCTTTTAATTGGGAACTCACTACCTTGAACCTTCACAATTCTTACGCTAGTCACCACACTGTCATACATATCGTTAATTATGTCCACATACTTACATGACACCGTTCTCTTCTCTAGTATATGCCAGATTAACTCTCTAGGGACTCTATCGTAAGCATTTTGTAGGTCAATAAAGACCATATGGAAGTCCTTTCCCTCTTTGTATCCTTCCATGAGTCTCCTAAGTAAGAAAATAGCTTCCATCGTTGATCTCCCTAGCATAAAGCCAAATTGATTCTCCGAAATAGTAGTTTCCTTCCTCAAGTGGGTTTTAATAACCCTCTCTCATACTTCATCATATGACTCATTAGCTTTATGCCTCTATAGTTATTGTAGCTCTGCATATCACCTTTATTTTTGTAAATCGGGGTCACAATGCTTCTCCATTCATTTGGCATTTTTTTTGTGTTCATAATCTTATTAAACAGCTTGGTTAGCCAAGATACACCACAGATTCCTAAGCTTGCCGAACCTTCTTGTAAGGAATAAATCTATTTGGCTGATAAAATGCCCACTTTTATAGGTAACTAAGTGTTCATGTCTCTTTTTAAAAAAGTTATTCACAATGGATAAATCATAAGCAACTGCAAAGTCAAGAATTGAAATCCCTATTCCTCTCTCCCACTCCATAGCTTCCATGGATGCCTTCATAGTCTCTACGATCTCTCCCAACATGACCAATCAAATCACCCCCTATAATAATATTTTCTTCTTGGCTAATACCTTGTACAAATACATCCATTTGTTCCCAAAAAAGTACCTTACTACTATCATCCAATCCTACTTGGGGTGCGTAAGCGCTAATTATAATGACAACCTCTTTCTCTAGCACAAGGCCACAAGCTTGATGGATATAATCCTATCTCCAAATCTTTTAACATCTACCACATCATTCTTGAGGTCTTTATCCACTACTAGGCCCACTCCACTTCTATTACTTTAATCTCTTGTATACTAAAGTTTAAAGTCATCAAATACCTTGGCATTTAACCCTTCCATCTAGTCTCTTGAATACAGGCAATATTAATCCTTCTTCTCCTCATAACATCTATCAATCCTCGACTCTTACATGTTAAGGAACCAATGTTCTAAGATGTCAAATGAATCCTACATTTTTTGACTAGTTTTTTTTTACAAAAAACTTGTTCAACACACGAGAACACTTGCCTACTTGTCACCGCATCCGGGCGTTGATGCAGCACGTCACATACAAGGAACGCCCTAGTATACGGCCGAGGAACGAGAGGACATAGAGAGGGTTTGGGGTGGGGTGAGTGATGGGTTAAAGAGTAGGTGGTGGATGTAGACTTAGTGAGGGAGTCGTGGATGGGGTTAGAGAATCGAAATAAAATGTAACTAAAGATAAATATCTGTAGAAGTTCGGATAAGAGTAGTACTCAACCGTTTGTTGAGGCCCTAATGATTCACACACAAATATCTCGCGGACGGAAACAAAACCTTAACAATTTGCAGACGAACTAACTTCGCATTCAGATACAACGACCATGAAATATCTCTCTTTATGTGATGATCAACGGGTTTCCAGAGAGAGATAGATGATTGATCTTCCTGATTTAGGCTCTCCTTGGTATGCTTTTTATTTTTTATTTTTTCCTATTTAACAAAAATCATTTGTGAAAACCAGTTTTGGTCAAAACATAAAAGTTGTTTGGTAACCACTACACAGAATAGATTGTAAACAAAGAAATATGTTTGGCATACCTATGTGCATAATAGTTTTTTAAAGTGGGTGGGTGGAGAGGTGCCACCTTTACCCATCTTCCTTCTCAAAGCATAAGGGGAGGAACAATAAGTTTGATGGGATGGTGTATCTGTACCAGGGAAAGGGTGGGGAAGGAGTATCGAAGTGGATATCAGCTTGGAAACTCAAGCCATGGAGAATTTGGAGAAAGATAAGGAGTTCCTCATGAAGCAGCAGTTCTAGTCTCTGTTTATTCTCGGCTCAAATGAGTATAATTTGTTATAGGTTGTGCTTGTGTGAAAGGTTCTTCTGGCTCTTCAGACTTCTAAAGTGTCTACTGCTCTGGAATGGTCTCCGTGACATCCGGGCCGATTGCGCACATCAACATCATCTTTTTCTTCCTCTATGGTGACCGAACCTCATGGCCTTCATCTCCTCCTACTCCAGTAATGGAAGCTCTGACCTAACCTATCTCCTTCCCCTGTTCGCTGTTAATGGCGATCGAGAGCCCCACCTCCTTACTCTCTTCTACTTTTCCTTCAAAAAAAATCCCTAGGTACGAGGTACTATCATATTCTATGAGATCTTCTTTCTTCTCTATTCCTCAACCTTGGCCACATCCCTATGCTCTCGATCACCATATCATCTTTTTCTTCTTTAAATTCATCTTCCTTCTCTCATCCACCCAATATCTAACCAAGCCCTGACCCACATCGTTTTTTAATCCCCAATATTAGGTGCATTTAACTCCTGAAGTCATGATTGTAGCATCCCCATGTCTGGATTGAGGATTATGTGAGGGGTGTCTCGAGTTCCTAATGGAAGCTAAAGCAACCCCCATGTCTCTTCTAGGTTAAATTGTCGTCTGTAGGGTATTTAATCGAGTTAGGATTTTAATCTAACCGTTTCTAGCCGACGATAAGGAGTTTGAAGGTTTTTATTTGATTCTTGATGAAACGAAAGATTGCTGATATAATCTTTGGAGATCAGATGCCAAACCTTAATCCTGAGAACCAGCAAAGCCGTTTGGGAAGACGATTACCTTGGGGTCTTAAACCTTTAATCCCGTTGCCTGACTGAGTTCTTCTTCCCCTCCTCTGATTTTTTCTTCTTTATTTCTTTTTGAAAAATAAGAAGGATCTATGGTTATGAGTTTAATTTCTAATTCAGATCTGGACTTTCTTCTTTGCTTCAATTTTTTTTCTTCATTTTTTCAGCAAACAAGAGATAAAACAAACTGAATCTGTTGCAGGAAAAATAAGAAGATTGGGGGGTGGGTAGAGTTGCAGGAAAAATAAGAAGAATGGGAAGTGGCGAATAGGGTCGCAGGAAGAAGAAGATGAGGGGGCGGGTGGAGTTGCAGGAAAAATAAGAAGAATGGAAAGTTATGATGGGGGAGGAGGAGAAGAAGAAGAAGAAGAAAAAGAAGAAATTGGGAGGAGGAGAGTCGATATTTCTAATTCAACAAGGAAATGACGTTATTACCCTCCGATTTTGGGACCTATGAGCACTTGCTCATTAAAGTCCCCGCATAATTAGTTGAAAGTGATTTTCAACCAAAAACCATAAACACCTTTCAATCTATTTTTTATTTATGATTTTTTTCAATCTTTTTTAAATAGAAATAGGCTCCATAAACGATACCAAACAAAACCAAAAACGTTTTTTGAGGCAAAAATCAAAAATAAAAACTATACCAAAGATGGCCTTAATCTTCAATTTGCAGATGAACTAACTTCGCATTCAGATACAACGACCATGAAATATCTCTCTTTATGTGATGATCAACGGGTTTCCAGAGAGAGATAGATGATTGATCTTCCTGATTTAATCTTGGCAAATATTCTCGGAGCTGTTCAAAATCGAGAGCTAGGGTTATTCTCTGATTCCCAGTAGGTTCTCGTTAGCCAGAAAGCCCTAGCGAATTGCAAAGAGATATGGCGCTAGAGCCTCAAACAAAAATATGCCTTAGCCAGACGGCCATAGAGAATTTCAGAGAGAGTCGGGGATGGGGGAGAGAGGGGAGAGGCCTTACGCGATAGTGTGGAAGAACAAGTGAAGCTCCTCCCCGAAGCGAAATACTCTTCTTATTTTTTTTTTCTTTTTCAAATGAACAATATTATGTCAAATTTGAAATTTGTCAGGGCATAAGTCCTCCTGACAGTCTAGATAGCTTATGCATCTAGCAGCTTCAGATTATTCTAAACCGGAAATAGTCGACAAGCAAATTTGACACCTCAAATCAACTATAAGTATTTTTTATATTTTAGGGTTTAGACCAAATTGGATAAGCAGTTGTAATCTTATTTTCTATAGAAGGTCTGCAACAGCACTGATCTACAAAAATCGAAAATCTGAATAAGGGTTGCCTACATAGCCCTACTAACTAATAAAATTCCAAGATTGCAATATAAGATAATGAACAGAATGCCAACTCACATGAGAAAAAAAGACTTACAGATGAAGACAGTGAAGAAAGACTCAGATGAACAGAGCAGTCGTTGCTGTTCCCAGTTCCCAACACTCAATGGCCGCTACAACCGGACACGGAGAAGAAGAAGAGGAACAGAGCAGTTGGAGCTGCAACCGCTTGTCCGCCTCAGCAGTCTACAATCACCCCCGCTGCAATTAATAGGATGGGGACAGGGGTATCTTGGCGGCCACCGTGAACGGAGAAGGAGAATAGGAAGGGACAGAGGGCATCTCTCCCGCCACCGTTGAGCTGTAGAATAGGAAAGGGCAAGGGTTTTTTTGGTTTCCATTTTTTTTTTTTTTAATAAGGCAAAAGTTTACATTAACTAACTTTTAAAGTAAAAAGTATTTCATTCTTCTACCAAAAAAAAGAGGGCTTTTGTCAAATGCCCCCTTGAAACTTTTCTAATCCTAAAGTCTTCTCTATTTTCAACAAATTGTAGTATTTTGGTCATGTCCTTTAATTTGGGACGCTAAACGCTAGCTTTAAGGTATGTAATGATCAAAATGCCCTTATGATAAAACCAACAAAAATTAAAAAATAAAATGACCAAATTGCCCTCATCTTCTCCAATTGATTTAGGGCTTGAAACTGAAAATCATACCCTAAAGGCCTAAACCATTTGGGGAGGATGAATCCTAAAATCAAACCCTATAAGCACCCATCAATCCAATCGTAATTTCTTCTGCAAATTGAAAAATCAAAGAGAGATGGGATTGAATCCAAACTGTACATCTATTTTCGAGTGATTTCATTGATTTCCAAATGCTTGCTGCAATTGTTTATGAGTTTCTGCAATCCAACCCTTTTTCCCTCTTCGTCTGCTTGTATATCTAATCTAATCTAATCCGTTATCATAGTTTGGTATTAAAAAATCTTATTTGCAACTTAAGGAATGAATCCAGTAAATTAAATTTCATGGTGCATTTCTTTAATCTCTACTGTTGACTTGACTTAGAGTCTTCACTCTCGAGTACTCTTTGTCTACCACTCCCAAATTGAAGGGGAAAAGATGCTGGAAGAAGAAAACGATTTGACTACTAATGATCTACTAGCAGGAAAATTGAATAAGCAGAGTAACAGAGCAGTTTTGCTCATCTTCCCCAAATAGTTTAGGAAATTAAAAACAGAAAAAATCCCTAAAATCATTCAAAAAACCATCTTCCCCAAATCCTTCGCAATCTTCTTTGCATTGATGGCAAACCCATTTCAGAATTTGAGCCTGTTAGGCTGTTAGCATTGTTTCTGTGGTGCATTAGTCAAATTTGTTCTGGGTTTAAGATTTAATTACTTTGTGGGTTTGTCTGTTGCAGGATTTTAGGGAAAGAATGAGTTTGCAGTGAAATAAGGGAAAGAAAGAACAATGAAAGCTACAAAGTTTAGGGTTCGATTTTCAGTAGAGATCAATAGCAGAACCAAAAGTCAAGGAATAAATACAACTTGGTCCAGTGGAAGAACAAGGAACCAGACCTGAAACTTGAGTTGGATTTTCCAATTTAGATAGTCTTTTAACTCCAGAATTTGCAACCAGAATCCCTTAGGGTAGGAATATATCTTCCAAATTCTAAGAAGGAAAGGATATTTAACTAACTATGTGGGGCTGTTTGTATCGCCCAGAAAACAGAGTAACAGTATAGTTTAAAGGAACTGAAATAAAAGAAGAAGATAGAACTAGGAGAGAGAGGAGGAAGGCAGCGTACATACGCCGTGAGGTAAAACTCAACTTTAAAATCTATTTTCCATTTCAATCTATCTCTCTCGTTCAATGGTTACTACATAGATAAAGGAAAAAGAACAATTAATTTTCCAAATCAAACTCTCAGATTTCCAAATCAAACATATTGTTTAGGGTTCGATTTTCAATAGAGATCAACCCTGGTAGTTTGGACAATCGTTTAAGGTTAGATTTTCTGTTTGAAACACTAAACCATTTGGGGAAGATGAGGGCAATTTGGTCACTTTATTTTTTAATTTTTGTTGGTTTTTGTCACAAGGGCATTTTGGTCATTACATATCCTAAAACTAACGTCCCAAATTAACGGACAGGACCAAAATATTATAATTTGTTGAAAATAGGGGGGAGTTTAGGATTAGAAAAGTTTCAAGGGGGTATTTGGACAAATGGGCATTTTCAGGGGGGCATTTGACAAAAACCCAAAAAAAGAGTATTATATCCGTATAATACGTAGTTATATGTGTATAATACAGTGCCAAGTAAAAAACGTGTTTTTTACCGGATTTGTGAATATATATGGTAAAAAATGTTTTTTTGAATAAAATGTTCGGATATGTGTATAATACACGAACTTACTAACTAATCTGGATTAGTAAGGTTGGTTCAACTTTGCTATCGCTGTCCTAGTTCGTCTCCAAACAAACCCCTATTTGATTCGTATTTGATAACCAAGTTTATTATTTGACTCGCCTTACAAAAATAACACAAGAGTCTAGGGGTGTCAATTGATTCGGATCCGGTTCTAAGATATGTGTAATACTATTAATAGGTTAGGGTTTAAAGCTTTTTAGGATTTCTAATTTCAAATTTCCCATTTGATTTGTTTACATATCATCCGGTTCCAACGGTTCCGGTGCTGCCAGGTCCTTAATGGGCTATCGGTTCTGGAACCGTTGGGAGACCCGAACCAGAACCAGTTCGGACCAATAGTATATCACTAGGACCAGATCCATCCCAATAAGCTATTGGGTGGTCCGGTTATGATTTCTGTCGATCCGGATCGGTTCCGATTTTCGATTCTGGTCCTAAATTGACACCCCTACAAGAGTCAAGTAAATTTCACCTTACCAAAAAAAAAAAAAAAAAAGAAAGAAAAAGAGTTTGCATCGATAATAGACTGATAAAAGAAATCGATAACGGACTAAAATCAATCGAAACGATAGCTATTGGTTTCAATTTGGTTTTTCTAGACAGAACACCATATGGGTTAGGTTTTGGTCTAACTGGATACAGGTAGGGGTGTCAACCGGTTGGGCCTAGTCGGGCCTCATGGTGCTAAAAGCCTGCACCATGACCACTCGTTTAAGTTTTAGGGTCGGGCTCGGTCGGGCTAGATCGGGTTTCGATCTATAATCGGGCCATAGCCGGGCTGTGGGCATGTTTAACTCTAAACGGGCCTTACTCGGGCTCTAAACGGTGTAGCCACAGAGAGCTAAAGAAAAAAACTCTAAAATGAGAAGCACCATTCAAGCTGTCCATTACGACCCATTTCATCTTGATCAAGTCAATTTTGAATATAATGGGCTTATTAAAATGGAGTGGCTAATGTGAAGGCTGGACATACAAATTACTCATTTTTATGTGCCTACTACAGGTGAGTAATTGTCGTATATACGTTTCTGTTGTAGCATAAGTATAGTAGTTGCAGGAGCAGCAATAGTTGTGCACATACCATGATGGTGTCAACTTCCATGTCCTTATTGGTAGACATGGAAGTGGCTCCTAGTTTGAATGTCTGGGTAGTATCAATTTGAAGGTTGTACCGTTGTACAACAAGTAGGAAGATGCTCTGCAGCAAGACGGACTGCCCTTCCACCCCCACCCCTACAAATTCAAGAAAGCCTCTTAGTATGTCTTCCTAATTAATACATTCAAATGTATCTTTGAGAAGAATATAATTCTTCCCCCCCACCCCCCCAACTACTTTCATCTTCTAATACACAAGTGCCTGCTCTATTGCTTGGATCATCTATTTTCAGATGTGCTTAAAGTGGAAAACATAACATCAATGGAAGATGGCAAAGCCCATGAGTGGATGATGACATAGATAGATCATAGTTAGTAAGTTCGGGAACGACATTAATATGGGAACGGGTATGTACGGCAGTTAAATGGACTATACGGTAATAATACTTTTCAAAAAATCTGATGCAATACTACGCTACGGTAATAATACGGTACATGTTTAATACATATATAAGCTATTCTGTAAAAATTTAGGAGCAAAAATACAGGCATATATTCACTATGCAACAGACATGTACACCTAATAAACACAATAATAGCATTTACTGATGTGCCTAACTATATAGTTTGATTGGTTAACAAACCTAGATTCATTTCATTCTTTATTGTAGGGTTTAGAATGACCAATCAAAAGGGATGATTGAAATGAATATTGCTTATATCCCTGTTAAAGCAATAGAGATGAGAGAGAGAGAGAGAGAGAGATGACAAATGGAAGGAAAGCTAAGGAGAGGTCCCGTGTGAAAGGAAGAAGGAAATGGCTAAATAGGTATGAGGTAAAGGGAGATAGATGGTTATTAACAAATCACCCAAAAACTAATAAAATTTACTACTTACAATTAAGAAGATCTTTTATAAAAATGAGGAGGAAAAAGAAAGAGGGTGAGGTGGGCAAACAACCCCCAAGTATGGAAAAGTGATGGTTGCCTGAAGAAACAGTTGGTCATGAACCACCGTTACCGTTGCTACAGAGACACCACCACCATCACTATCACCATCTTATTATTTTCATGTTATAAGCCTAGAAACACAGACATGAAACAGTTACTTTTTTTTTTCCCATCTCTTAATTTACTCTGTTAGATTTGAAAATTTGAAAAGGGATGTGGTGTGAATCACACCGTGTGATCATGAAATGTAGAAAATATTGTTATAACAAATAAAAATAAATAAATAAAATTCTCCTCCATCTATCAGACTACAATAGTTTTTTTATCAAGTCAGAAAACCAGTTACTACAAGTTTGAAAACAAAACAAAACAAAACAAATAGTCCTTTTCTTCTTCTGAAGCTTATAGAATAGAAGAGAAGAGCATAAATTAAATCTTAAATAACTAAATCAAAAGACAAAGGTTCTAAAACACGACGAGCTAATCAGGAAAATACCTTAAGGAATTGCCGCTGCAATCGCCGACTTGATGAACGCAAGAAGTACCGTTGCAATCGCCGACTTGACGAACGCAAGAAGTACCGCTGCAATCGCCGGTAGAATGCAAGAAGAAGAAGAAGAAGAAGAAACAAAGAGGAATGGAGAAGAGGAACTAACCGCTAGAGGTTCCTAGGTTTTTCATTGGAGAAGAGACGAGGTTTGGTACGTGGTAGATTTTAGGTTTTTTTTTAATCTAACGATTAGTATTAGAATTGGTTTAACGATGAAGATAGTTTTTAGTTTTTTTTTTTAATATATATATGTAAATGTATTACACGCTTATTATACGTGTTTCATTCGAGTATCATACATCGACACTTAAAATGCACGTATTTTGTTGACTCTAAAGTATTATACGCAATATGGAGTTTTTTTCATTCATATGTTTGGATATGCGTATAATAAGTGTATTTACTATGAGATAGATAGGAACCAGCAGTCAAAGCAGTTAAAAAAAACAAAAATTTAAATTCAGAAATTATGATTTTTGTTCTTTGAATGAAAAATCCATGCTTTGGTTTACTTTTGATTAATGAGATAGGACATGAAGGGAGACCGGGAGATAGAAGGGGAGGGGAATTTTAAAGTTAAAGGGTCGGGCTGTTATCGGACGGGCTAGGTCGGGCTTGGAATCGGTTGGTTCGATTGGACGCCCGACAGGATAAAACCCCACACCGGGACCGCCCGCTTACTAAACTTATCGGACTGGACGGGCTCGGTCAGTTCTGCCGGGCCGGGCCGGCAATTTACACCCCCAGGTACAGGCAAAAAAAACTGACACCAACTAAACCAAAGCAATTGGAAGAAAAAAAAAAAATAAATCCTCTGTAGTGCCTTAATCTGGTGGTGCACAACATTGCAAGCATGAGAGCTCGACACGTGGAAGTTGCGACATCCAACAGTGTTGAACTCAGGAAGAAAAAAAAAAAAACTCCCTTGCATTGAACTTGCACCGTTGGATGAAGCTTCTTCCACATGTCGAGTTCTCAGGCCTGCACTGTAGTGCACTGCCATATGCACGCACTAAAGAGGATTTTAATCCAAACCAACCATTTGATGTAAGCTGACGTGGCCTATGATGCTATGTCAGCAATATGATGCTATGTCAGCAATAGTAGTGGGGACGGGGTACTTAAAGTGACATTGGGTCCCTGATTCACATTCACCGTCAAAGGGCAGCCATTCAGTAAAAACCAAAGAACCAGAGGCACTTAATCACCGCCACCCTCGTCGTCTCGTAAAAGAAAAGACAAGCTGGAATTGAACAGAAAGCCTTTCGATCATGTTCGGAGGTATGTCCGTAACTTCTATTAAAGTTTTCTTTAGATGGTATCAAGAGTGGGAGGTTTTTGCCTCATGTTCATTCCATTAATCTACTGTTGTGTACTTTCCGATAATTTCTGAAGGCACTACGGCCACAACCGTAGCCCTGCTTTCATGTGGCCAATCGTGCACAGCACAACCGTAGCCGGCTGTTCCATGCAGGCCAGCACCGCGGCCTTGAAAGTTGAGGTGGCCTGCTTTGGCAGGTCACTGTTGAATTAAAAAAACAAAAAAAAATTTGAACCATGGAGAACCCAGTGTTTGCAGCCCATCACAGATTGGATTGAACGGGTTTTGAGTTTTTTGGTTTCCAGCCTTCAGTTCATGACCAGAAAATCGTTCTCACTTTTCCTTTAATCGGCTATTAATGGAAAGCATTTTGGCCGCGGATCTTTGGTCATGCCGCAAATCGGTTTTCATTACAAAGGGATTCGGTAATGCTTTCCGGCGACAGAAGCGCGTGCTGAATGTTCGCCGGAGGGTGTTGTACCTTTGCCGGCCTTCAGGAAAGCCGACGGCTGCCCATAAGGCGGCCACCAACTACGGGCTTCAGAGGCTGCTGAACCCGTAAAAGGCTCTATGTGTTTGGCGAAAGAAGGAGAGCGAGTATCCCTCTCTCGATCGCCATGCATAGTGGTTGAAATCACCGCTTGGTCTTTATGAAAGGCGAAAATTCCACCCCAATACTTCCATTTGTACTCTCATTGGTCCGGGGTCATTGAACCACGCTTTCGTTAAAAAATACAAAACAAAACCGTTTTGTTAAGAAAGGACACGTGTTTGGTTTGATTGAAAGATAATTAACCTATGTTGAATTTTTTTATAACTTTTTTTTAGCTAAGACACTAAATTGACTTTTTTTTATATTTTTAGTAAGATGACCTATTTTTTAATAAAGAAGCCCATTGTGGGAAAACCTCTATGTGCCTTTTACTATGCACCCATTAAGTGGGTCGCGGTTTATGGGTTTTTGTCATTCTTTGGGCTTTAATTTTTATGACCCATGTATTATAATAGCTTTATGGACCTTAATGACTTATTTAGTTTATAAGCCCATTCAATCCAATCATCCATTAAATTTCGGTCATTGCACTAACCCGTTAACCTATCCATGACCCGGATTGACTTTTGAATGTCGGCCAAGCTGCTGTTTTGGCCAAACAGGTGGGAGGATAGAATTCTGTCCTCTAAATCGTTTATGTGGTTCGGCCAGTGGGAGGATGGAATTCGGTATTTAGGTTCAATATATTTTCAGATAGTAGATCAGGTATAAATAATTTAAGGAATCAGTTTTAAACAAGTACTTCTTTTTCAACATTCCCAATAAGGTGAATTATTTCTATTTAAGAAACAATTTCAGAACTTTTTCTGATTTAATTTAAAATTGTTTTTAGGCCCAAATTGAACCATTTCTATCTTCAATTTGAGGGTACCAAAAACCAGTGGAAGCACATATCTGGTAGGTCTTACAGGAGGATGTTTTTGTAATCTGAATAGTTGTTGGAGGACATTAAATTGCAGTGTTATTATGAGAACAATTATTTATATTCCTACACTAGGGTTTGTTTGCCTGCATTAATTATCTGTTTTTTGCTTTTTAAGGTGCATTTTGACTACAAGTGATGTTGGCTGCATATTGTTTGTTAGGTCGTATTAAGTGTTGTTGAACTACCTATCAAAAAAATAAAAAAAGTGTTGTTAAATTATTTAAACTTAAGTCTTACGATCTTGTTCGGAGGTAAGTATGCAACCTCTATTGAAGGGAAAATTATCTCCTCCAGTTTTCTGCCTGGCCCAGTTTCTCAGTTCCTCTAATAGAGGATGGTGGATCCTACCCGAGCAGAGTGTTTGGGTAGAGGTAGGGTGGTCATTCCACTCACCCCTTGTTAGAGGAACTGAGGAACTGGGCCGGGTAAGGAACTGGAGGTGATAAAGATCCCCATTAAAGTTTTCTTCATTTGACACCCTCAAATTAAACAACAAAAAAAACAATTAAATATGTGATTTAAACTAGTAGTTTATATAACACTAGCTTCTCTTAATTGAATAACCTATTATTTATAGGATTAGTATATGAGCAATTTAAAAGGTACGTACCTTTGCCAGGTGCATAAATACTACCGTGCAGCAAGTTATATGAGTGTGAAATAATAAGAAAGGCTTTATTTTTCAATTATGTTTTTATTAGTTATTATATTTATTGATTTATTACTTAACAATCAAGTAGTCAATTATGTATTCTTTTTAAATGAATAGACTTGCAGAGTTTATGGTGATTCGGGTAAAATGATCGAATCTTATTTGACTCAAACGATTCATGACCGAGTCTTGACTTTTTTCATATTGGTCGTAGTCTACATGACCTATAACCATGTTTTATAAAATTTTGACTTGACTCAAGTGACTCCCCTGAGTCAAAACTTGATTTTCCATCTATGCTTTATAGATGTATTTAGAACTTGTTATTTTCTTTTGAGTCCTCGTTGTCTTATTCTTCAAAGTTTTTTAAGACGAGGGTAGAAAAGGGTTTTCAAAAATAATTTGAAAGTGATTAATCTTTATGTTAAAAAATTGTTAAATAAGGAAGTTATAAGAGACCGGTAAGAGAAACCGATAAAGGACTGACACCAACTAGACTGATAGCTATCAGTTTTTGGTTGGTCCAACCTCCAAACTGGTTTGATATGATAAAAATTATAAGGTTGGACTAGACCGGGGCCAAACTGAACCAAAACCAACTGTTTGACACCCTATTGCTAGTGAAGCTTGTGGATTGCCATCCCACAATCTTCTTCCAATTAGGTCTTAATATTTTGAGATTGCAATTCCTAACTATAGCTGCAAAAGGATTTTGCATATTCTATAAATTGTTTTTTTGATAAAAAAATTTCTATAATTTTTAAAGAGGCAAAACCTAGGCCCATTTTAAGGTTGTCAATTTTGAACAAAACCAAACATCAACCCAAAATTAGTCAATAAAAATTTGATTGGACCAGACTGATAACAACTCGATACCATTAACGAAAACAGAAACAAATCGATCACATACCAATTAATCGATAAAAAAATCATTTATCTAATTATTTGATTTTGAAATTTGAAAATCGATTAATAATTGATTTGATCTCGATTTGGCTTCATACAACCAGAATCGAAACGATTAATTTGAAACCGGACCAATTTATAATCTTACTCCATATCCATATAAAATAAATTGCCAAAAAAAAAACACCATTTTTCATCCCACAGAAAATGGGAAAGGAGGAAAAAAAAAACAAAAACGGATGGGCAAGAGATCGATGATTGGTTGTGCAGTGTCTACATTAGCATAGGAGCCAATAGTAGTGCATATAGGAGCAGTAATTTCACGGATCTTTATCACCTCCAGTTTGCTGACCGGCCCAGTTCCCCAGTTCCTCTAACAAAGGGGGGCTGAAATGACCTCTCTACCCATGCCCAAACACCCTGCCCGGATGGGGTCCACCATCCCCCTATTAGAGGAACTGGGGAACTGGGCCGGTCAGCAAACTAGAGGTGATAATTTTCCGTAATTTCATATAGTCTTGTGTCTAGGCGCATGAAACACGTAATTTGTTAATGTCGAATGAAGTTCCTTTGCATATATATACAGCTGCGCATGTAGGAGTATTTATGAAAACAAAAAAGACAAATGGTTATCTATCACATGTACTTTCACTTGTACATACATGCAGATGATTCATTCTCCTTAACATCATGTGGGTTGTTCGTCTGTTTCTTCAGCGGCAAAAAATATCTCACATGTAGACGTATCTGCACCTACATGCCATTATTCATTCTCATTAACGTCATGGGGGTTGTCCGTTTGTTCCTTCCGTCGCAAAAAAATATAGTAATTGATGCATGAACCTCTACGTTGGCTAGGTTTCCCTTTCACAAAAGAAAAAAATTTGTTCTCTTTGACACTATAAGTGCAGACAGCAGAGTGTTACCAGACAGTTGATCCGTTCCGGCCAGCCACGAGCCGAAGACTAAATTCAACAAAATGAGATTACCTAAAAGTCAGACCTTTCCGCCCGGTTCCCCTTCCCTTATTTTTATATATATTTGAATAATTAACGAATCTCTTCTGGATTTCTTCTCAATAAACAATCTAATCTGTCTGGTGTCTGCTACTGTTAAGCCATCATTCGTTCCATAATAAACCTCTCAATCTAATTGGCTTTACATTGGAAAAATCGTAAGAGATGACGCTTCTTCATGATTTGTTTTGTTTGGCTTCTCTGGTTTCCACGAAACCCGGATAAGAAGTTTGATTTGATCTCTTGCTCTGAAGATTAGGGCCTATTTTTTTTTTGTAACAATAATGTGTTAGTCTCCGTAGCACTCTTTGATGGCTTCCACCACAAGCTTCTTCATTTGAAATCCCCGACCCTTTTTTGTTTTACCTTTATATATATATCTTACGTGTTTCATTTCAGAAAGCTTTTGCAGCTAAGGAAACAAACAAAGAAGTTTGTGGTTTGGGGGTACTGGTCTTTGTGTTACTTTTGATATTGTTGATTCTTAAGAAGGGAAAACGATTTTTGGATTTAGAATGGGACTTTGGTCAGTTTGGTGCTCGTTTCTTAACCTAAGTTGTTCTTACTTTTGAATTAGTTTTTTTGGTTTTTGGCAATACGGAAAGCTTGAAATCGATAGAAAACAATCATTGGGAGTTGTAGTTTTGCCAATGTTTTGGAGATGGATATACTTGATGAATTTTTGATTTTTTTGTTTGTTTGTAGGAATTGCTTCTGCTGGGAGTCGAACACTGTTTGATTGATCTTTACTGTTAAAAGATTGAATGAGTTCATTCATTGCACTTGATTTGGAGTAGTGAGTGAAGCATCCATCACTGGTTAAACAGCCAACTCGATAGGAGGGAAAGGAAGGCAATGTGTATTTAGTGGAAGAAGAATTATAGAAGTGATTCTACAATGGGTTTTAAGCCTCTGGTTTGGTATTGCCGGCCGGTTGAGAATGGGGCATGGGCAACTTTGGTGGAGAATGCCTTTGGTGCATACACACCCTGTGGAATTGACAGCATGGTGGTCTGCATCTCTCATTTGGTACTTCTGGGTTTATGCATTTATCGAACATGGCAGCTCAAGAAGAATTTTACAGTTAAGAGGTTCTGCCTGAAGTCGAATTACTATAATTATATGTTGGGGCTGTTGGCTGCTTATTGTACTGCAGAGCCTTTGTTCAGGTTGGTCATGGGAATTTCAATTATGAATCTTGATGGGCAGACGAGCCTTGCTCCCTTCGAGGTGGGTTATGGGTAAACTTTTCCTGCTTTGTATTTATAGGCCACTTTTGTTCTTACTACTACTTTGAAATCGCATCATGCTGTAAATACAAGTGCTTTTAGAGCAGAATTCAACTGTAAGTTATGCAAAATTAATTAATGAGTTAATATGGTTTGAGTGAACTGATTTATTTTATTTTTATCAATTTTTAAAGGAAATGCAATCACTTAAATTACTTATATTCCATTTTGTTTTTGGAAATTTTGAAGACAATGGTTTCTTATCTGTGGTAAAATGAACATGTTTTTGGCACTTTTCTATATTCTTGGCTGTCCAAAAAGTGTGCAATTTTGAATTGTTTCTTGGAGACTAGAATATATAGCAGATTTCACATGATAGTACTTTGAGGTTGGGAAGATGTTTTATGATTCAATAAATAGCACTTGATCAGGAACTCCTTCCACTTACATTCAAAGAAGAAGGAAATCCAGTAATATGCACGGAAACTTTAAACTACTGAACTGCTCTGGGTTCCTCCTTGCTGGGGGTGGATAGTGGCATCAAATAACGGGATACCTGAAATATTACAGTCAATAGGAAAGCTTAGTGTATCATGATTAGCATATGAGAGGCAAATTTGACCAACAAATCTTAAATTATTTTTCTGGTAGTTAACCAATTCACTTGTCTACATAAATCATTTTCTTCTCTGTTGCAGATAGTTTCTCAGCTCATTGAGGCTCTTGCTTGGTGCTCTATGTTGGTCGTGATTGGTGTAGAAACTAAAATTTACATCTCTGAGTTTCGGTGGTATGTTCGATTCGGCGTCATTTATGTTTTGGTGGGAGAGGCTGTTATGCTCAATCTTTTTCTGTCAGTCAAGGAATACTTTAACAGGTGAATCATACTTTCACCTATTAGATTCTTTCCTAACTTGCTGAAGGCAACTAGCAATCTCCACTTTAAAGTGATTGTTTCGTACTAATCTTTTTCCATAATTCGTACTATAATACGTGAGTGTGTCTTTTCCTCTGTTATTTATAGAATTTTCTTTCTAGTCCCCTATTATTATTATTATATTTTTTTATTATTGTACCACGGGAGAAGTGTAGTTGTAAAATTGTATCATGCAAATTCAAAACTTAGTTGTTTATCCTGCATATGTATACTTTTTAAGGGCTTCTAGTGCATTTTTTCTTCTTTTTGGGATTTTTTGGTGTTTGTTTTAGTGTAAAAGAAATCTAAATGTTCTAAGGAGATCTTGAAAAAACCAATTTATAATATAATATATATAATATTTTAATACTGGTCATTTACAACTCTGTAATAATCATATTTGTTATTCGATAAAATATAGAAGCAGTGCTCTTAAACATGGGCAATGATCTTTTAATTTTATAACAACTGTTATATTAGTATTGCTATAGTAGTTTATATTTGTGACAAAGTACCACTATAAGAATTTTCAAAGAGTTAAAATAATGGAATAATAGTGGAATGATTTACTCCCATCCTGTTCATTCTAAATTTTTGTTAAGGAAAAGCTTGAGCTCATCTCAGCATGAGTTAAAGTGTGATTGCCTCTTTTGTTCTGATTAATGAACCTTCATTTTATCCTGTACTGGGGGATGGTAATTTGTTGCAATTGAAGAAATTCTCCAAGGAGGAAAAGTGAGAAGATATTGACAACCAACCATCTCATCCATTAAATATATTCAGATCACTGTCTGCTATAGAAATTGAAGGTGTGCGAGTAGAAGGAATGTCCCGGTTGGAGGAGAAGTCTATCCCTAGAATTTGATTGGATTGTTCAATAAAGAAATCTGGATGTCTAGTTCATTGAATACTTCTTTAAGTTTGGTGACCAGGTATTGGGACTTTATTGGAAAATTAGCTGTTGTTTTAGTTCAGTGATATCCTGTTTCATGGCTTTTATTAAGAAGGTGCATATTAAGCACCTATACTTAAAAATCTATGAGTCTATACAAAAGTGAGACTTTATAACAAATTAGCTGGTGTGCCTGGACTATATGGCTATGCCAATGGCATATGAGTGAAAGAGATCAATGTTAAGGCAATGGAAGAATTGCCAAGCTCCTGCAAAATGTTGCTGAGTATTTAATTTCTATTCATCATGAAGTTTTGTCCTGCAGGAAATTTTAGCACACCTATTATTGATTGTTGAAGGAATGGTAATTTTGTTTAATGAAGCAGCACACAATTTTCTATCTATGGTATCATTCTTATAGGGCAGAAAGTATTGTCAGATATCCTCTTATCTTGTTCCTCTGACAACTGTCGGCATCATGGAAAACGGAAAAGGGACATTCCCCTTAGCTTCTTCCATCAATACCAAGAGGGATTCTTCACCACAGTAACTGATTTTTTTTTTTCTTTTGATGCAGATCTGTGTTGTATTTATACTGCAGTGAGGTTTTATGCCAGGTTTGGTTCTTTTATATTCTTTTTGATCATTTGAATCTTTTGTATCCCATGCCTGCTTTTTACAATTTTGTCGATCTGGTTATGCTTTCGTGCTTACATCTGAGACACAGTGCATAGACTCACATAAAGGTGGCCAAATTGTTGTAAAATTTTTAATAAGGCTATGGCTGAGCTAAGCCAGCTCTGTAGGAGACAGCAACCGCAATGCATCTATCTTATTTGACGTTTTAAGTGGTTAGTTTTCTCTGTAGTTTCATGAAACATGAGAGTGTTCCAGTTATATTGTGCTCATTCTTTGTATGCAGGTCATTTTTGGAATCCTCTTGCTGTTTTATGTTCCTGATTTGGAGCCCTATCCGGGTTACACCCCTATCCAGATTGAGACTGTTGACGACACTGAATATGAAGAGCTTCCTGGCGAGGAGCATATTTGTCCTGAGAGGCATGCCAATATCTTTTCCAGTAAGTATTTGTTACTTAGTTTCTGCATTTCAAAAGTCAAGTCTTGAAGATTTGTTGTCGACTCATTGTGAGAAAGATATTAATCATTGTATACAAAGTGAGAAAATATAAACTCCTTTGAGCTAGTCAGAGATCAGGAGATGATGATCTACCAGTCATAAGTGGCAAATTTCATGCACTTTCAAGGTGTTTAATGTACACGTTGATTTATTCCACCAAGTGCTTTTCTGCACTGAAGCCTTGTTTACTTGTTTGATCATATAACTATTGAATCTTGTAACATCTTTGCATTCTTTTATGTACCTATCCTGATTGGTCCAAATAATAACAAACAGGCTCATTATGGTGATTCAGTTAGGTGGACATTCATGTTAGTGATGGACTTTGTGTGACCCATTGATAGTGATGTGTATTATGTCTATGTTTACCATGACCATGAGTTGGCAATCATCCTTACATCTATTTGATTACTACCTCATAATTATTATTATGTTTTTGTTGCTCTACTTCAACTGATGCCTGATATGATGCACTGCCCTCTGGTAGAGATATTTTTTGTCTGGATGACTCCCCTAATGCAGCAAGGCTATAAAAGACCAGTCACTGAGAAGGATGTGTGGAAACTTGATACATGGGATAGGACTGAGACATTGTATAGCAAGTATGCATTTTGTTACTTTTATGTCAGCTTCTAGTTGAGTGCAAGTAAACCAAGGCTATTTCACATTTATAATGCTTTTAAGTGTCTGTTGTGTAGGTTCCAGAGATGCTGGCTTGAAGAATCACAAAGGCCCAAACCATGGTTGTTGAGAGCATTACATCGTAGCCTTGGGGGAAGGTGAGTACTTGTAGCTATTATGCTTACAATGTCTAGCAGGTCTGTTTTTTATTCTTTTGTTTGATCATATGCAATCATGTTTCTTGATATCATGATGATGCTTGCATCTTGTCATAAATTCAATTTCTGTTTTATTGTTCTTTTGTAGGTTTTGGTTGGGAGGATTCTTCAAGGTAACGGACTTATCCATCTGATGCTACCTTTACATATAACTGATCTGTTATATCCCATTGAATTGGAAAAACTGGACTTTGATCCGGTTCCAAGTTTCTGGTGTTAATTTCAGGCCTTTTATATTTCTCAAGAGGATGTTAGGTTCCTCATTCGGTAGATTATAAAGATGGTCAACAAAATTTTTTTACATCTCAGATAAATGCAACGGTGGTTTCATTTGTCGTTTGACGAGTTCTTCTCATGGATTTCCTTGGCCAATACATTGATTAAACATTACTATTGTGTACTTGTTGTATGTATTGGTCGTATTAAACACAAAAATTCTTTACTCTTGATCACATTAATAGAGATAATCTAGAACAGAAGTGGATAATTTGGACAGAAGGGGTCATTTATTGTTTTTTGAGACTAGAAGCATCTCCTGAATGTGCACCACATATACCAATATTCTGTTGCAGCTTTATGGTTCTATCTTTAATTGTCCACTACGGGGATTATCCTCTTCTTTGATGTCATGTTAATGTCACTGTACATTTTTTCTTTTATTGGAAACTTACTGCATATTTCCATCATGATTTCTGTTGTTATCACATTTTTCAAGTTTGCATTCTGAACCTCCATCAAGTTACATGTTAGTGTAGAACAGAAGCGGATGATTTCTTTGTGGAACAACAAATACCTATAGGATATAGTGGGTAATATAGTACTAAGGGGAAATTTTGAAAAAGAAATGGTGATGCAGATTCATTACCAAATAGGGCTTGTTTGCTTAGGAATAAGTCTAGGGTTGGGTTATATACATATTGGGCCTTTGATCCCATGGGTTTTCTATATAATAGGCCACTCTTATGGGCCTAAAATATGGGTAATTAGGTTGCGTATGGGATCAGTTGTTTTAGTCCCATACTTAGTTTAATTTTGGTGTTTTGGTTCATAAATTAAACCTGTTCAACCAATGGTTCAATTTAAGTGATTTTCTTTTCCTATCAGGGAGAAAAAAAAATCTTTTTGGAGGTTCTCTCTGTGTCTGCTTCTTAATGTTGAGTTGTACATTTGATATTGTTCTCCCTTATGAAAAGAATTTTGATGCACAAGATAAATTTTAAAATGCTGCATGGCTCAGTTGTGTTCACTTCTTTGTTTGACTTTACTCTGTGTTTTCACTCTCTTTTTATGCTCAAATTGTAGATTGGCAATGATCTTTCGCAGTTTGTAGGGCCAGTAATTCTGAACCTCCTCTTGCAGGTCAGTCTCTTGACAATTCTTTGTTGAATGTGTGATATGCTCTCCATCTTATTTGTAGTCATATGCAAACAGTTGTTGTTTAACAACTAACTCTAAGTAGGAGTTAGTACCAAATTATTTGACAAATTCATCTATAAAAGGATTTATCAGGTGCTGGAAAATGTTATTTCTCTGACTCGAGTTCGTGAGATTTAATCAAGTTCTTGCTGAAAATTAATTTCTTGAGGAATGGAGGAGGGAGAAAAGGGATTGTTTTCCGAGTGGACCTTTACCAGGTGTATATGACAAGATCATATGAGGGTTGTGAACTATGTGGTGAACAAAAAAGGTTTTTGGCTTAGTTGGAAAAGCGGATGTCTCATGGATCTCATGAGTCATAATTTAAGGCTAGATGGGCTTAAAGCAGGGGTACCTAGTACCTACTCTTCATTTTCTGGGTCGAGATTGTTAACCTTGATAATTTGTGAGTGTGAATTTGAAGAGTGGCCCTTCAACGTACCTTGGTCTCCCTTAGGTGGGGACCCTGGGTTGGTAGGGTTGAGACCCAGTCGCTGTCAAATTCTTCAAAAAACTTCATCTTAATTTCCCCTGATTAAGTTTGAAGCGTATGATGTGTAAATATGAGGGTGAAGTGTAGGGATGCTTGAAAATGTCTGGGATTCTGGTTTACTGAATAAGAACACTGTAGCTTGTCCATGTAAAGTTAGAAGGATACTGTTCAATTTTCCTCAGTCATTTTTTATGATGTGTGACTGAGGGACTCTCTGGTTTGACTAATGTGAGACAAGGTGCAGGCCTTTTGAGCTCTAAAGATTAAGTTAGATGCTGCTCCAATTTTCCTGTCGTTAGTTATATGTTGAGAGGGGAATTTATGTGGTTTTGACAAACGTATGGCAAGGTGCAGAGCTTTTGAATTCTAAAGGTTTTTGTTTTCGATTCTAGCATGAGCTTTTCATTGCACATCGCCAGAGATTTTAGGGCGTATCCCTGTGCATGATTTACTTTTGGGAGTGTGCTGGAGGACAGATCAGCGCTTCCTTAAATGCAGCTGGTATTTTCCTTTAATTGGGAATCTTGTTGAGATCAGTTTGATGGATGTTCTATGGGAAAGCCAGAACCCTATGGGTCAGGTTATAGTTGGCAAAGTGAGAATTCTGCCATTCGATCATACTTGGGTCCAACTGGAACCCACAACATTGATAAACTCAGTGTTGTTATTGCTGGTAATGAATAAATAAGGAAGGTGGTAGCAGAATGATCGTGTCTTGAGGCTTGGCAATGCATCCCATTCATATCTGCCACGTGGCAGTTGTACCTGGCACCCAAATTTACAAGATAGGACACAAGTAGTCCTATCATCCCTATTTACCTATAAAATTTCAGCCCAATCCAAGTATATACAAGGAGAAAAAGAAGGTCAAATTTTGGTTAAAAAGTAAAAAAATAGTACCAAAATTATGGGTCCATAACACACGGGAACTGAATACAAGTTGAACATTTGTCGAGTTGACCACAATTCGATAGGTTGTTACTCCAGGAGGATGTACCTACCTGTACGGTTGGACGTTGCCACATCAGCCATGTGGCCCAAACCAGTTGGCGTGTTTTGCCATTCCAGGCAACACATCCTTTCTGCCTCCATGCCAACAAATATATAAACTAAAATTAGGGGGCTATTAAGGTAAAAAATTAGCTCAAACTATTTCTCTACACTCTTCAGGACTAGTTGGTTGAGGGGGAGTTGACTATGATGACTGGGTTGGCTACCAGTTCTAGTGCTCTCTGGAGTTATCCTATAGACGGCCTAGTTTTCTGGCTGCATTGCCAAAGACATTGTTTATTTGGATGCCCATGTCAGTCAAATCTTTGGCAGATGATTTGGACAAGCAAGGTTCTTGAGGGATTATGTGCTCTCAGTTTCTGAGATCCTTTAATGATTTAAAGGGTTGGTTCTGTTTTGCATACTGTTAACATTGTATTTCTGTGTTTCTTTATGAATAATGTGATTCTCTTTGTAGCTTGTGTCTCCTGTTCAATTGTTTTGTTTTGGATTTTCTTTGTACAGATAGATAGAGTCCATTTCTGATGCTCTGAGTGTGTTTTCATCGATCATTTGCCATGTTCTCTGTCTTCTAGTTTTGGATTTGTTGTGTATTTTGACTCGTTGACAACCATAGTTTGATTCTATACCCGAATCTGAAAATATTACCATCCTGTTGTGCCATTACTTTACCATCCTAAGAAGAGCTTATAATGTCACAAATGAGCAACGTTTGAATCACCTGTCAATGTTTCTCTATCTTTTCCTGGGGAACAAAAGATGGCCGATCATCGTCGATTCTCTTCAACAGTGAAGACAAAGATGGTGACAGCAATTGGAAACAAGTCTTTCTCTCTCTCTCTCGCTCTCCCTCTCTGCCTGAAGGATGATTGTGAAATGCATGCTCCCACTCCCTCCCTCATGGACATCCATCACAACCTTTTCCTCTCTTCCCTTTCTCATTGTGCTAGAAATTCATGTTGCATCAATTTTGGTTTTTGCCCAACTGACAGAAAACTGACCTGCTTGGGGGTCAGTTCATGTTCTTTTTCGGTCCAATCAGTCAGGTATTGCTGTGTTTAATATGCTGCTCCCAATCCAATTTGTTACTTTTCACTTTTGCAGCAATAAGTGGAAGAACAAGAAATGAGACGCAAGCAGAGGAAGAGGAATAAGATTTGAGACTGGTTGTCTGATCGCTATTTCCTTCAAGGGGATGTCTAAAACACCTCAATTGTTAAATACAATGAAACTTGACCAAGATTTACAAAATTCTTATTTGTTTAATTGGTGTAATTGCACTGTTGCAGGTTTTCCAAACATTAAACTGGGGTTATAATATTTACTCAATGGTTATTGTCTGCTTTTATCAGTTGCAATTTTTTTTCTTCTGGTTGAGTATAATCCAGCTTGGATTGGTTATTCCAATTCTTAATATAATGCCATTATCAACAGTCTATGCAGCGTGGAGATCCAGCTTGGATTGGCTACATCTATGCCTTCTCAATTTTTTCTGGAGTGGTAAGACTTCAAAATGTAGATCTTCACCTTCTTTACTTATGATAAGATGCCTTTTCAAAATATTTTATATATTTAATCTTGCCCGAATTATTTAATTGCTAATGTTGACTGGAACACCTGACTTGATCCAGTCATTGGGGGTGCTATTTGAAGCGCAATATTTCCAGAACGTCATGCGTGTTGGTTTCCGGCTAAGGTCAACATTGGTATTATCATCTTCCTTGAACACCTATCTTCATGCATTTATGTTACTTGTCTAGTCTTGTCTTGTTTATGGAGTGGTATAACGGCTGCCTTTTTCTAAAATAACTTGTTAAGAATCTTTGTAAGCATCTTGCTAGAACTCTGATTAGTGTTAAGTGGATCTTAGAGTGTGATTGAATATACTATTTCAGAATCCTAGCTGAGATCATTAGCGAAATTTGCAGTTGGATGTTTGCAACAATCTCAGCTTATGTGCATTCTAATGGAGAAAGCTCAACCCAATTTATCCTTTCCCAACTTAATGGGTTCAGATGTTCAGCTTCAGGGATCCTGTTTTTCCTTTCAACTCTTTTAAAAGCTATGTTAGTCGTCAACTCAATCATTCATATCTTTTCTCACCACTTCTTCCTAACTCAACTGTTCTACCATTAAACTCTAATTAGTATCATTTAACTCCTCCTTACTTGTGCATTCAATGGCCTGTGCAGCAAATGCCTTCCTCATCTCAGCTACGCTTATTTTGTTTGTGTTGTTTTCTTTCCACCCAACATTCAACTCCATACAAAAATTGGGGAATATTCTAGAAAGAAATCTAAATTTTTTTTTTTTTTTGATTTCACCCAATCACATCATTAGTTTTTTTTGTGGAGGATATCATAGTTTGCATCCATTAGAGGATGGTGCATTGGTGCTATCACCAGGCATTATAATGGGAAACCTGGGTATCTATTATTGTTTATCAGAATATCGGGGCCAGTGAATGAAGTGCTTTTTTTGGATAAGTTTGGCATCCAAAAAAACAATGATGCCCTATAAAGGCATTATTTTGTAAAACTTTTCCTTCCTCTTATGTACTAAAGGATGATTTAATTTTTTCTTTTTTCTGTTAAACTTATTTGTCTATTGCACACCTCATTGTTTTCATGTTTTACTTTTTTGAGCTCTGTTCTTAATTTATTTGACTGTATGATAAGTTGTTGTCACATATTCTTCTGTAAAGTTACCTTCTTATATATAAATAGAACTATTGCAGCTGTTCGTCATCGTGTTTCCTGAACTTTGTTTATCACAGAGAGTGTTCTTAATTGGTTTTATCAATTTTTGTTATGTACTCTTCTATTTTTTTTTCTTGCTTCGGTGGTTCTTATGTCAGGATCAGCAGTTCATAAGGGTACTGACTACTGAGTTTTGTTTCAGCTTAACTTTGACTTTTGCATGAAGTTGAAAGCATTTATTGATCTGATTTCATTTTTCAGGTTGCTGCTGTATTTCGTAAGTCCTTACAACTAACACATGAGAGTCGCAAGAAGTTTGCATCAGGAAAAATAACCAACTTGATGACCACTGATGCTGAAACACTTCAGGCATGCTCTTGCACTGCCATTACTTATGTTTGCATGCTTTTTATTTTTTTATTCTTTAGGTTTAATTCAATAATTTTATACGTGTAGGAACATATTATATATGAACATGGAGTCTAGTTGAATATTTTGTGCTGGTGTCATACTTTGCTGCTGTTAATGTAACCAATGAAGCTTATAAGTATAAACAATTTCTAGTATCAATCACGGAAGTGTTATCTATGGATTTGATACAATAGTTGGTTTAATATCATAACTGTGAAATGTTAAACATGAGAGTGTTTAAAATGTCTGTCTGACTAATATCCCAAAATAGTTGGAGTTGTGTTGGGAGCTTATACCTTACATTTTCCCCCCGGTAAATTATACCTCACAATTTTGCCAATAGTAGGGTCCATCGTTTGTCTCTCCAATCACTGTTTAGGCGAAGACTTAGTTGAATATTTGGAAAATCGTAAGTTTTTCTGGAGCGTTTCTAATTGATGTTGAAAGGGATTAGAAGTTTTTGCTTGGTATCCCATTTTTTATTTTTTCTTTCCATTTTCTTTTAATCGGTTGGATTTTGTTATCCTTGGAAAATAAAAAATTTAGATCAATGACAGTCCCTGGAGTATAGGATGGGGATCAGGCTACATGAAAAAGCTCGAATTGCAATATGAAGCAGAAAACAGAGTAGAACAAGTACAAGAAGTGAACAAGGCTCAAAGTTTTGATTTCCATAGATATTTCACCCTATGAGGATATGGAAAATTTGAGGACATTTTTCTGAGCTATTTTAAAATAATAAAGTGAAGAAAATATTAGGAAAATAGCAAAAAGTGTGGAAGTTTCTTATGAAGCTTCAGAAAATGTTAAATCAACAAGTTTACAGGCCAAAGATCTAAAGCATTATGGAAGGCATCCATTTGTTACAAGTAAGAGAGAAATAGGAGACAAGAATGGGTTCTCAGCTGCTCAATGTTGTAAACCCACAGTAAACACAAACCGAGACTACTAAACTTAAAACCGTTAAATGATTGGTGGAAAACAATTTCTCCTGAAGTAAATCGGTCTTTCAATATTCGTAAAGAATTAAAAGATTAAACTAAAATAAATTGTATTCACCCAATGTGGCTTAAATTTGTGTTATATTCACCAAAAATTTGTATTCACCCAAAGTTTGTATTCATCAGCAAAAGCAATGAATTTTTATTCAACCCCCCCAAAAAAAAGAATATTAAAACTAAAAGAAAAACAAACAAAAATTTGTGTGGCTTAAATTTGTATTTTGTTTCTGATGATTCTCAACTTGAACCAGCCTTACTATTTCAACTATTTTACAGACTCTCAACTGAATCTGTCTCTAATATTTTCTCTTTCTACAGCTAGTATGCCAGCAGCTTCATAGTTTGTGGTCAGCTCCATTTCGTATCATCGTATCTATGGTTCTTCTATACCAGGAGCTAGGTGTTGCTTCACTTCTAGGCTCACTGACACTGGTGTTTATGTTTGCCATACAGGTAGTATGAAATCTTTCTCTCTCTCTCTCTCTCTCTCTCCAGCTAAAAGGGAGTACTGTCTTAATTTATCTTCACAAACTTCCTACTTCCATTAAAATTCTAATATGATAATGATAGTTAAACCCTGGCTAGGGAAAGAGATCATTCTGAATCAAGTAATAAACTTGTTTAAGTTCTTGATGGTAGTTGATCCCATTTTCCTTTCCCTACTTCCTTTTTTATTTAAAATTTCCTCTTATGTACATAATACATGGTTCAATAAATACCTGATTCTTGGTGCTTGTTAGGATCTGATTTTTACTTGCATTGCAATGTGCTGCTAGCTAAGATTTGAGTTTTCAAGAACATAGCTAAATTAATGTTTTGCACTTACGTATCTACGATGGAAGCCTGCCATCATATATTTATTTATTTTACATGATTCTGTCTCTTTCCTCTTTTTTACCCCCTTTTAATGTGGTGTTTATGTGTGGGAGCAGACATTTGTGATCAGCAAAATGCAGAAGCTGTCTAAGGAGGGCTTGCAACGTACAGACAAGAGAATTGGCCTCATGAATGAAATTTTGGCGGCCATGGATGCTGTGAAGTATGTTTCAATTTGATATTGGTTGCTTTTCTGTTGTCCATATTCCATAAATTCAGGAAGTTGAAATGACTGTTGATTATTGATACTGAAAATGTATCAGATGTTATGCCTGGGAGCATAGCTTCCACTCTAAAGTCCAAGGCATTCGGGATGACGAGCTCTCATGGTTTCGGAAGGCGCAGTTACTTGGAGCGGTATGATGAAAATGTTCTACCCCATCTTCCCTTTATTTTTGCCCAGGTCCAAACATCGTGCTGATATCTAGAGCTCACGAGAGAGAGAGAGAGTAGGGGACTCAATTGGATATTTAGGATCTAAAAAGTTATGTGTTGGGCCTTCAATAACTCACATTGTGGCCCATATGCTTCACTTACCAGATCAATCAACTTCTGCCTCATGTTTAAAAAACATAGTATCATCACATGGTTTGTTGCCATTCTGATTTACACCTTGTTTTGCAGTTCAATAGTTTTCTACTTAACAGCACTCCCGTTATAGTCACGGTGGTTTCATTTGGGATGTTCACTTTGCTTGGAGGGGATTTGACTCCTGCAAGGGCATTTACATCACTCTCACTGTTTGCAGTGCTGCGGTTCCCCTTATTCATGCTTCCTAGTTTGATAACACAGGTGCCATAGTTTTCACCTTGTTGTTTCTTTTTGTAATTTACATTGTTGAGACAAATATGTACTCGAGGTTACAGTAGTTGAAATGATGGAGGATTTATATATCTATTTTGAAGTGAGGGTGGAATATAAGGAAGCCTCTTTATGGGAAATCAATTTCTCTTGCAATTCTTCTTACCATGATCAAATTTCTGGAAAGCAAATGTTAGCTAGTATTTTCTTGGCATATTTGGGTTAAAATTTTTTTTTCTCCTTTTTTTTTTGGGTTCTCCAGCTATTTAGGTCTAGTGATATTGTCTGGGAAAATGTGATATTCTTTCAATTATGTGACAAGTAAAGCTTTTCACCAAGTTTCAATGGAGTAGGTAGCTTCTGATAAGTGGTTTGTAATGAACTGACTATGGGAGTACAATGGAACTAGATTGAATTAACTGAATGGTTAATGATCTGATTTGCAGAATCTGGGGATTATTGAATATAGGATTCTATGCCCTTTGATGTTGTGCTGGATGTACATGGAAATTCAGGGATGAATAATGTAGATTCCTTGAAGTGTGTCCCACAATGTTCTGTCAATGTCTATTGGCACTATACTTAGTCAGTTATTTGTCTGTTGTGGCAAGGTTTAGAGTGATCTGGTAATTTAGGATCAGTATTTTAAACTATAATGTTAATTGATTCCAAGGTAATACTGTATAAGACATGGCTTTGTATTTTCTTTTCTTATATATTTTTAATTACATGTAAAAGAAACAGGGCGAATCTGCCGCATCTTTTCTGGTTTAAATGGTGCTTCAAGATGAAAGGAAATTACTACTGCTTTCGTAATTGGATCACAATGTTTCAATGATGGATTACTAAATGTAAAACTTGTTGTGAAAAGGTTTGGAAATTGATTTTTATGTAATTCATGTTTCTGTTTCATACAAGGCTTTAGGACTCGCTTTCGCCTCTGGTTTCGCCAGGCCACAAAACTGAGTTCTGCCGAGATCTCAGCAAGTTGGTGTATTTTTTCCCGTCTTGACTCAATGGTGGGTTTTGGTGGTCATATGGCCAAGATAGGTCCTGAAACTTGACATCCACCCTATTTTAGGCCTTCTAAACACAATGGAAACATTAGTTTTTACAAATTCAAACCCAAAATGGTATTTTGACTTCGGACCCTAGGTTGGTAGCCTACGGCGTAGAGAGCTCTACCCTAGGCTATTCCACATAATATTTAGAACATATATAATTAAAGTAGATGTGTAAAACAACTTAATTAAGCATTAGGAATTAGAAAACATCAAACCATAAACCATTTAAGCATTAGGCATCATATTCATAATCATGCATGGTGTGGTTTGATGGTTTGTTAATCATTGTTAGAAACTTGGAAGTTGGAAAGAGAAATAGATTAAACAAATACAAGTGTAAGTGTGTAACAAGTCTTACCATTTGAGATGCAATGAAGCTCCCTCTGGTGATGTTGAAGCCTCAATCTTGAATCTCCAAGCTTTAATCTTCAGTTGAGGTGAGATTTGCCAAAAAAAGCACCAAAACCCTCACTTGGAGGTGTTTTTCCTTCACAGCAAAGTGAGGGAGGTGACATTTCGAGTTGAGGTTGAAATCTCGCCAAGACAGTGCCTTTTTATAGCCTTGGTTTGGTCTGGTTCGACTCGAGATCGAGATATAACCTGAGATCTCGGCGAGATACCGAAATCTTGTTGATGTATACATTTACGTTGCCCTTCCTAACAATTCAAGCTTTTAGGTGAAACAGTAGCGAACATGGTATCAGAACAGGGAGGTCATATGTTTGACCCCTGGGAAGTGCATCGGAAGGTCTTTTCCCGACATTTCTTCTCCCTAGGTGCCATGTGATCTTGGCTACGTGCAAGGACCATGTGATCTTGGCTTGCATGTGCGGGGGAGTGTTGTTGTATACATTTACGCTGCCCTTCCTTGACAGGTTGACCTTCTAGGTGAAACGGTAGCGAACAGATCTCAACCGAGATCTTGCACAAATCCTGTATCGCCTACCGTCTCGCCTACCGTCTCGCCTCGAGACTTTTCGAAACTGAAATTTTTACGAGATCTTGTACTATGGTTTCATATAGATGATGTCATGTTCTTTTATTATTCTTTCCCTCATCTTTTTGGTTAAATCTATTGATGCAGTTCACACTATAATTATAAAATTCTGTCCTTTTCATATTAGCAACAAAGTATTTGTGCTGGTTTTAATACTTGGAGTTCTGATCATATTCTTATTTTACAGGTTGTAAATGCAAATGTATCATTGAAACGTCTAGAGGAACTATTCTTAGCTGAGGAAAGAATTCTTATGCTAAACCCTCCACTCAAGCCAGGGTTTCCAGCCATTACGATTCGGAATGGATTCTTTTCCTGGGATTCTAAGGTCGACCTTTTAAATTTATTGCCTGTGCTCTAATCTATGCTACCATTTTTTATTTGCAATCAGCCTCTACTTTTCAGTGTACAAAATGGGCTAAATGCGTCTTTCTTTATAGCATTTTGTTGAGCTATTGCTTGTTGGGTTTCTATTTTCTTGTTTCTGCATTTTAACAGTTTTTTGACTTGGTTTCCAATTGCAGGCAGAGAAGCCTACATTATCAAATATCAATTTGGATATTGCATTTGGTAGCCTAGTGGCAGTTGTTGGCAGTACTGGGGAAGGAAAAACATCACTGATATCAGCATTGCTTGGGGAGCTACCTCCCATTTCAGATGCAACTGTTGTAACTCGGGGAAGTGTGGCATATGTCCCTCAAGTTTCATGGATTTTCAACGCAACTGTAAGTTTTATGGACCCAATTTCTCTTCACCCATGGTGAATAGAGGATCTCTTAAGCCTCAGGATCTGACCTTTTGATTGAACCCAGAAAGGGTATTTTGGACTATGAACCGTAGGGGGTAGGAGTTAATGATGAACCCGGAGTGCAATTATACCTTCACATCACCATTGGTGAAGAGATACTTAATCCAAGTTTTATTTTCATGTCATTGTCTTCTTATCTATTGTTAGAATATCTGATATGAGAGCTGAGAAATCAAACAATCTTCTCTATTACTACACTATGGATTTTAATCCAATGTTGAAACCATACAGAATAAAGAAATATATTGGTTGGCTACATTGACTCAATCATAACAATGGGATGGAATGGATCCATGGTATTGGAACCAGCAGGGCTACTTTAAGATATGTGACCGGTTGTTTTGATGTCCAATTTGTCATAAATTACTATCATCCTATTAATCAATGGCTTATAAGTCTACTTATACAGGTACGTGACAATATATTATTTGGATCTGCCTTCGATCCAGCACGATATGAAAGGGCAACAGAGGTGACTGCACTTCAACATGACCTTGACTTACTGCCTGTAAGTGGGATCTTAGATCATTACTCTTTCATCTGTGTTACTTAGTACTCGTGGATGTCTGATATTCCATTAATATTGCTCTCTATATATTTTGGGCATGCACATCACAATTTGTCCCACACACTTATTTTATCAGGGAGGTGATCTCACAGAGATTGGTGAAAGGGGGGTGAATATTAGTGGTGGGCAGAAGCAAAGAGTTTCCCTGGCAAGAGCTGTCTACTCCAATTCAGATGTCTACATATTTGATGACCCTTTAAGTGCTCTTGATGCTCATGTAGGCAGACAGGTAATCTTCATGATAAACAAAATGAAATCTTGTTGAGAATGACAGAGATTGACTTCAATTAGTTGATAAATTTGTGGCAATTGCTGGAGGCCCCATGTCATTTGTGTTGGTTGAGTTTATGAGTTGTGCAGTATCATTGTTGTAAAGGGGTTTCCTGAATCCTGTCTATATAGGCGAACACTTTTCTTTTGAGTTTCTGTTTTTATAGTAGAATTTGTCAGCTTTAATGGTATGAGATATATTGCTACATATAAACACAAGCCAAAACTCTGTAGAGGTTTTCTTTGCTCAAGGTATATTCAATTCAGACTAGAAATTTTTTGTTTAGAAACAAAATTTGGACCAATGGAATGTTGTTTTGATTAATTGAAATTATCAATTTTATTCTCATCAGTAACTTAATGTTAAATATTAAGTGATTTCTTTGCATCTCTCTGAACACTGTAACTGATATTTTGCAGGTGTTTGATAAATGTATCAAGGAGGAACTGCTTGGAAAAACTAGAGTGCTTGTCACTAACCAACTACACTTTCTCCCACATGTGGACAGGATTCTCCTGGTTCATGAAGGCATGGTGAAAGAGGAGGGAACCTTTGAGGAACTTAATAATAATGGGGTGTTGTTCCAAAAGCTAATGGAAAATGCAGGGAAAATGGAGGAAAATATGGAAGAAAAGGAAGGACAGGACCACAACCAAAAGAGCTCAAAACCAGCTGTCAATGGGGAAGTGAATGGGCTATTAAAAAATGAAAGCAGTACAAATAAAAGGAAAGTTAAATCTGTTCTTGTCAAGGAGGAGGAACGTGAAACTGGTGTTGTCAGTTGGAATGTTCTGATGAGGTAATAGTTTGTACTAATTAGTCTTTTCTTTAGTTATCTGTTTAACTATGTCTTAATACCTTCTTTTTTTTGGATGAATAAATATCATTATCAAAACCCCAAAAAGGGGGGGGGGGGGGGAACAATACAAGCCTCAAGTCTTAAGAAGACAGGCCTTGATACTGAAGAGGAGAATCATCTAATCCCTAGGATACAACAATATGCCTGTTCCTTGGGATATCAAAAAGTGATCTACAGGGGAGCGTATGGAGTTTAGAGATAACATAAAAAAAGATGGCTTTCCAAATCATGTTAATAGAATGAGAATTGGAGGTCCATCTTCGAAGGTTCCGCTCTATCCAAATGTGAGATATAGCAGCTCCAAACATTATCTTACCAGTAGTATCGGAGATTGTGCCACCTGAGAAAGCCCTCACCATCCAAAGATATTCCCTAGCAAAGGGAAGAGGTCTTCTACTACGAGGCCAAATAGAGACTAAGGCTTTTTTTCCAAATACTGAGTGCTAGGGGGCAGGTAAAAAAAAGTTGTTCAACATCCTCAATGCCATTCCCACAAAGGACACAAGATGGGGGGATAGGGATATGGCGATGGAGAAGAAATGATTGGGTGGGGAGGCAACGGTTGAGGGATCTCCAAACATTAAAACTATGACGGGGGATGTGGTCTTTGAACCAAACAATATTGTGCCAGGGAACAATGGAAGCATGGGGACGAATAAAGACTCAGGCGGATCTAGAACTAAAGGCTCCGTTAGGGGAGAGGAGCCAAGTGACCTTATCCGAGAGGGGTTGGGGGGGGGAGTGGGGGGAGAGATGCTCAGACCTGGGTGAGATAGGGGGGACCAATAACCTAGGGATATGATTGAGGAGAGTGGGGATGATTTGGGAATACCAGAGAAATAGACCGAACGGACACCTAAGAAGTTCCAAAGGACTCCTAAGGGGTGTCAGGGATCTAGCCAGAGAGATATAGAAGTCCTATTAGCGATCAAGGATGTCACACCCCAAACCACCCCCTAAGCGGGTCGGGCGGGTAACCCGGATGTCGAACCACATCCGCCAAAACTCCAGGATCCGGAAGCAAACACCACTCAGCAGACACACACCACATTTACAATATAAAATTGGAAACAGAGTGCAACGGAAGCTAAATGTTATATTTACATAGAAGAGCTACCAAAAGTATAGTGTTCAATAGTAGCTCACAACCCACAATACAACCATAATTACAATGTCTAACAGAGGCTCGAACCTGCAGTACCTCATAACAACTACATACATGGCCTTTTCATAGCCCAGCATCATAAAACAAAATGTACAAAAACTGCATCTGTAAGCTATACAAACGAAAAGTGCCATACGGCTATCCACAAAAAGAATGTTCTATGAACATCAAAAAGAAAGGACAGCCGCCATCAGATAAGCTCCTCCAACCTAATCCTGTGCAGCATCAGAGGGATCACCTCCGTAGGGGTCCACACCAGAATGTTCACGATCACCATCACCAAATTGTTCGTAATAATCCTCCCACTCAGGGAAATGTCCACCTGCAAAATCATCTAAAAGAAACAATCCAGGAGGGGTGAGCTCCATCGAGCCCAGCAAATAAATAGTAAATCATGCAAGCAGGTACAACCATCACAATCATCAATCTACATGCTGGATTCAATTTATTACTCTAGTCCACCTAACATCACAACTAAGTCACTAGGTGTATGCTACTTGCAGTGACTCGGGCGACAACCTCTGTCACTTCTCTTCCGTCTTCGGTTGCCACCTCAATCACTGCGGGTGGAACCCGCGCTGGGATCAGGAGCACCGACTCCCTCTCTTGGCAGACCCCAAGTTAATCATGGCAAACTGACCCGGCTTCTGCTATCCTCGGCATTCAGGAAGCCATGATCACCTAACACCTGCACCCCTATTGGGAAGGGCTGTAGCATAAGGGTATGTTTACCTAGCCCAATGATCTACATGATCAATATGAGTTGAGTGGTGTCGACCGCATCCCATTCTACGAGCTACCACAAACCTCATTTCCAGTATGAAATGCACGGTGCTCTCGCAACCCATACTACGGCTCACCATGCCTTTCATTTCCAAGCCATCTAATACGACATCTAATCTAACAGTCCACATAGCATGCATTAAATCCATCAATTATGTAATCAACATGTTCACAACCACAGTCCACAGCTACATTTGTAATTTCAATATCCAAAGGCAATTAAGTAATAATATAACATAGATATTAGTAATAAAGGTAACTTTGTTATCTTCGATATGTTCACTTGGTTACACCTACAAGAATGATCCAATATCCATTCACCTTGGCTATAATCTGCCGGATCCAAAGACTGCTGATCTGCAAGAGTGCACGGATACGCGTCGCCGGGCGGACAATCAAAGCCTAGGTAAATAAATTAGAAAAATTACATTAATACACACTAAATTGCCCTACGTAACTAGGGGTGACCTTGGTCAATCCTCCAGACCAAAGCAGGACTCAAAACTATCATGACAGCAGCAGTGGTCGATTGGCACTGGTCTGTTCAATGGACCAGTGGCAATGGACCAGTAGGCTGCTGTGGCCCAAAATCAAAAGGGGTTTGAAGCTTTTAAACCCAAAAGGGTTCCTAGGTACTATTTTAGGTAATTGCAGGGGTTAGGGTCATGTTACTCAATCATATTTTGTACTGGTTGATTGGGCTGGTCTATCCAATGGACCAGTGGCAATCAACCCATTGCTCCAGGTGTAGGAACAGGGCTGGAAAGATGTGTTTTGCATTGGGGTTTATACCAAAGGCTCTAAAAAGAGTGTTCCAGACCTTGGGGTAGGTCTGAGACAGCTCAGGGTTAGGTTCTTGGCAGTGGTTGTTTGGTATTGGTCCATCCAATGGACCAGTGGCAATGGACCAGTGGGGGTTTCAGCCACAGAATTGGAAGGGGTTCACACCAGCGGTTTTAGATGGCTCTGTGGTAGTTCTAACAGTGGTTTAGGTAATAGTTCCATACCAGATATGAGTTTGGTTGCCCGAGACCTGTCCCGGGATGCCAGATGGGCTCAAAACAGAGGTGCAGTGCACTATTTTTAGCTGAGATTTCATGTGGGACCCTATGCAGGGCAACACAGACCTAAGGGTAAGCCTGGGGTGTCACAGGTTTTAAAGTACTGTAGTGGTCGATTGGTACTGGTCCATCCAATGGACCAGTAGCAGTGGACCAGTGCAAGTTCATTTCGAAAATTTAAATGTTTGAGCTGTTTTGGCTTGGATCTGAGGATCAAAGGGTTGCATGGATGATCAGGACATATCATTGGGTTCCATGCAAGCTAACCTACATATTCATGGTGGTAATTCAAACATGCATGGGGGTTTGGAGTTTTTAGCTCATATGAACATCATACATGAACATAATACAAGGATCTGCAGTTTCATATATGTTTAAGAAGGCTGTAACAGTTCTATCATAGTAGATAGGCCATGAACTCATTATGTAATTAAGTACAGAAATTCCTGCACCTAAATTACTAATCTAAGTTAGCTATGGGTGTGAGGATCAGCCATCCAAGGCTAGCAATGGCAGTAACAGTGTGTGTTCCTTATGAGTATGATAGATGTTGTGCCAAACATGGCAAATCTATGCATGCATGCAAAGATCCAAGCATATAGGGCTAGCAAAGCATGGTTTTCATTGTAAATCTCATGAGAACAAGGCTGTACAGTGGGTTTCTTAGTTCACAGCAGGGTTACAACCATGGAAATTAGCAAGAAACAGTGGGGAAAGGGCTGGGTTTGACCTTACCTTGAAGGGTCCAAGCACAAGGATGGCTCTAGCTCTTCCTTTCCTCTTCTTCTCTTCTCTTTCTCCTTCTCCTTCGCTTCTTTCTCTCCAACGGACTGAGTAGGAGAGATTTTTGGGCTGAGGCTGGTCTATATAGACCCAGTCACTAAGGTCTGTTTGCCAAATGTGTTTTATGAAAAACACATTCTTAAAACCAATTCTCCCATGCAATTGGCTTCAAAGTGGGCCCCACATGATCACATTATTTGGGCAATAATTCCTCGGGCCATTCTAAGTACGGTGAGGTGACCCGGGGTGCGAAACACTGGGCCCTGCGCATCTGAGATGAATTCTGAGCAGTATAGCAATACTGGTCGATCCAACTGGTGGATCCAATAGACCAGTATGGATGGACCAGTAGGTAAAACCCTGCTGTTTCTGCATTCGAGCCCCACAGAGACCTGTCCCATGCCTAGGGCATTGTCCTTGTATAATTTGTGGCCATTAAACCCTATTTAAACATTTAAAATGAATTTATTCCTATTTTGATTAAGCAGAGGCTGTGCCTTAGGTTGTCCATCAATTTGTGTATGGAACAGCAACACAAGTCTAGTAGTTGCCTCCGGATCGGTAGGTATGACATCACCGGAGTTCCCCCCTAAAAAATGATCACCGGGTCGGTGCACCACATGTTGCTAGTGGGTAAGACCCAGGATCCATTGGGTTTTGGACCTACATTCGGAGTTCGGGTCAGGGTCCGGGCACAGATGTAACAAAAGAGGTGGTGGCTGAGAGAGCTAAGGGTCGGAGAAGGAGGATTTTACGCCAAACCCAGGAAAGATCAGCAGGGTGGGGGACAACCCAAATGGAGTCATTTTTTGAGGAGGTAGGAGTAGACCCAATTGACCCAGATAGAATCATGCTTGGAAGAGATTTTCCAGATCAATTTGAGTATACCTGCAATATTATAGTCATAGATCTACGGGTACCAAGACCTCCTTCAGATTTTGGGAGGCAGATAGATGCCCAACTGATCGGGTGGAGGAATTTGGAAGATTCCTTGCCTTTCCAAAGTAAGGAGCAGAAGAGAGATTCCATGGCTTTAATGGTGGATTTAGGAAGCCCATAGATGCCACATCAGTAGATGTACGAGGATTGAAGGACTGAACAGATCAGCTCAATCCTGCTTGTGAAGGAGAGCAGTTTACCCTTCTTGGGCAAGCTATGACTAAAAAATAAGTAGCAACAGATTATGAGCACATTTTAGTGGTCATGGAGGGTCTAGAATCAGTTTGGCTAATCAATGTTCATTCATAGCACTTCTGTCATTATGAATGTCAAGGAGGGTCTAGATTCAGGTAGACTTATCGATGCTCATCTATAGCACTTTTGTCACAGTGAATACAATACAATATTCAAGTTGGCTTCTAAGTTCAAAAATTTGCATCATAAAGACTAGACTCCACCACCTCATATGACCAAGTTGCAGCATTGGACAAATCTCCTTTCATACCAAGGGATCATTCTAAAACAGGATGGATGAGACAAAAGCAAGGATTAACGCTAAGTTAGAAATGTGGAGATCAACCTTGGAAACAAGAGGCTTTAAGATTAATAGATCAAAAACGGATTATATGATGTGTAACTTTAGTCACACTGTGATGGATAGTGACATGGTGAAAATTGAGGAGAGAGAGATACTGCCAAGTGATTATTTTAGATATTTGGGATCTACCATAAACAAAGAAGGTGACATAGATGAATTAACGTCTGCAAGTTAGAGAAATCTATATATGGGTTGAAACAAGCTTCACGACAAAGAATTAAAGTGGGGTGGATGAAGTGGAGAGGGGTGACCGAAGTACTGTGTGACCGCCACATTCCTTTAAAACTTAAAAGGAAAGTTCTACAGGACTGTTGTCCGACCAGCTATGATGTATGGGGGGAAATGTTGGGCAGTCAAGAAGTGCCATAGAGCGAAGCTATGTGTGGCAGAGATGAGGATGCTAAGATGGATGTGCGGCAAAACTAGGAAGGATAAATTAAGGAACGAACACATTAGAGCTGATGTGGGAGTTGCCCCGATCAGCGACAAGCTCCGAGAATGTCGTCTGAAGTGGTTTGGCCATGTACAACGGAGGCCTGGGGATGCCCTATTAAGGAGGAGTGATCTGATCCCAATTGAAGGAGCTAAAAGAGCTAGGGGCAGTTCTAAAATGACCATAGGTGAGGTTGTGAAGAATGACATGCATAGCCTGGGCCTTGTGCCAAGTATGACCTCAGATAGAGCCTATTGGAGGGCCAAGATCCACATTATCGACACCATTTAGCCAAGATTTTCCTGTTTTCCTGGGCTAGCCTCTTTTCCTCTTACTTTCATTTTTCACTTTCTATTTTTCACTTCTCTTATCTCATTTCTTCATTTTTAATCTTCATTTCTCTTACTTCCCTTTCCCTTTGTGAGGACCTCAGTTTTCCATGCTTTGTCTTGAAAGGATCCATGTAGCCGACCCCATTTAGTTGGGATAAGGCTGAGTTGTTGTTATTGTTGTTGGATTCTAAAACAGGAATGATATGTAGCCAAAACCCTTAAGGAATGATGATGCAGTTTTGATTTGACCTGATGGATCTAATTGACTTGCGAGTAATGGACCCACTAATGGAATGGCAGAGATCCCGTCTGATGGCTAGATATGTTCCAGATCTGAATCTAGATATAATGGTTCAGATTTAAAAGCAAATTATCAGTTCTCAACAAGTATTTTCCCAGAATAAAAGCCAGAATTAGACAATTGAAATAATAGAAATTGATTAAGAAAGAAGGAAAAAAATGAGGACATCTCACAAGTGACAGAAAATAGGGGAAGAAATATGGTGCGATGGGAGGGAGAAGTAAAAACGTGAGAGAGGGAAAGACATTAAATTTCTTCTAAAATTTAGGCTAGAGTTAAAATGAATTGATAGAAGAGAGAGAAGAAACGAAAGGGAGAAAACTTTGTACTGTGGGGGATGAGAAAGTGAGAAATAATGAGAAAAGAGATAAGAATCACCTTAAATCTTGGGGGGTTGGTTACATATATAATATATAGAAACCTAAAAACAGTAATATCTACTAAGGACTCTTAACAGTCTCTTACCTTAAATAAACAACCAAGCAAACTGATGGATAATGCTATTATTGGTAAAAAAGTTTAGGAGTCCCCCATACGTATATTCCCCCCCTGTATCAGAACGAACAATCTTAATTCTAGTATCAAATTGAGTACAAATCATTTGATAGAAACTTTTGACAGCATCATAGACCTTACTTTTATGTTTCATCAAAAAGGTCCATGTAGTGTAGGAACAACCATCAACAAAGATACAAAATAACGATAGCTAAACAAAGAGGTAGTGGGAGAGGGACCCCAAACATCAGTTTGCACAATATGAAAAGGAACTGAGGATCTATTGCCATGATATGGATAGGGAGAACGACAATGTTTAACAAACAAACAGGGTTCACACTGAAAGATATGAGAGGAAGGAATAGAAGAAAACAAGTGGAGTAATTGTTTTTTCATAACACCAAAAGTGGGGTGGCCTAAACGGCGATGCCACAGCATCACAGAGTCAATAGTACTACGGTCACTATGCCCACATACATAAGATTAAGCAGTAGGCAAAACATATGTTCTTGGATCAAGAAGATAGAGCCCCTTTTCCTCACGTCCACTGCCAATAATCTTCTTTGTCACCAAATCTTGAAAAATACAATGGAATGAAAAAAAGTTGACACAACAATTTAAGGATTTGGTTCGATGGCTCACAGATAAAAGGTTAGTGTTAAATTGAGGAACATGAAGGACAGAGTCAAGGGAAATAGAAGAAGTAACATGGATATTGCTCTTACCAGAAATAGAGGAAAGGGAACCATTAGTAATCCTAACCTTATCCTTACCAGGACAGACAATGTACGAATCATAACATGGAGACATACCAGTCATATGGTCAGTAGCTCCGGAGTCAAGGACCCAAGAAGTGGTAGTGGAAGGAACAGATGTAGAGGACTGCAAGGTTGAAGCTGAAGAATCTGGCACTATTGGGGTAGAGGAAAAGCTTCCCAGATATGACATAACCCTGCGAAATGCTGCAATATCATCCTGAGTAAGGGAACTAGAGTCTGTCAAAGTGTGTGCGCTAGCTCCCCCTCTCCTGCTGCCATGCATACCAGGTGGACAGATGAAGCACCTAACATCTCTCGTTAGTGTGCCCAGATTTCCCATAATGATCACAGCTGAATCTATCTCTATCATTCTCTCGGGATGGAACTTGGCCTCTTCCTCCAACAGTTGACATAATGTAGGAATACACGTAAAGAGTATGGATGATACCTAAAGCAAATGGAGAGTATACACTCTACCCAACCAAAGACTATTCTTCCCAGGTAGGACTTCTCCAAACAACCCATGTCAATCCACTGATCCTAGACATGATGAAGAAACAAACTTGCAAAGTGGGGTTAACACCCAAAGTCAAATGGGAAGTATATGCTCAACCCAAAATAAAAATTTCAAACACTGGTAAACACAATCCAGCAACCAAACAAGACAAACATCTCAAAGAAATTCAATTCCACCTCATTCTTCGAAGTATAGCCTCATCACACAACCACTAGAAAAGCTCAATCAACATATCTCACTAACTCCAAGCAGTCAAAAGCATCACAGAACCATATTACAGGCAAAACAGAGATAAAACAAGGCTGGCGGTAGCTTAAAGAACTAGGGAAAAGTGAGTTGTGGAGCAACAACTCTTAAAAACCTAGAGCAAGGCCATGGGGGGTTGAAGTACACCCTAGGGCAATCCAAAAGAGCCTAACCTCAGTTTCAATACTGAACGGATGAGAGAGAGAAAAAAAAAAACCAAAAACCTGGCGGTAAGTTGGTATTGGGCTGGATTTGCTTGATGTGAGCTCCAAGGCTTTATTTCTTCAAATGAGATCCTCTTTTGGTGTCTTCATTCATGCTCCTTGCAAGATTTCTTCAAACATTTCACATAATAATCTCTTCCTTGGAACCCCTTTGTAACCTAGGGTTCCAAAGAGAGGAGGAAAGAAGAATAAGAAAGTAAATCGACTCTCAAACCAACAAAGTGTGCTCTGATACCAAGTTGGAAGTTAAAGAATGTAAAAGAACAAGGAGAAAGATGAAAGAAGGTTGGAAAAGAAGAAGAGAGAAGATGGTGGCATGTTGTGTGTTAGAGAATCATCTCTACCACACTTATATTACTTCACTAATATGATGTAAGGAATTACATACACCTCCCTAGGGTGGTAAAATGTAAAAAAGAGAAAATACAATATAAGACAACTAGATTACAAACTAGTTCCTAAAGTACCTTTATTACATAAACTCTAACACTTCCCACATGCCTTTGGTGAAAGTTGAAACACATTCATGGTCGTACCATTTTTGTGAGCAATCTTCCTGCTCAAATCTTTGCATTTGGATGGAGCATAGTCTCCGAATAGCTTTTAAAGGCTATAGAATCTGTGGATGTTAAGGATGCTCCATAGCAAAAATGTGCTGCAAACCCTTAAACAAACACTTATATTGTTTTGGTTTATTATATGGGGTTTTCAAATCTTATTTAATATTCATGGGAACTTTGCAGGTATAAAAATGCCCTTGGTGGTGCATGGGTAGTTATGATACTCTTTACCTGTTATGTGTCAACGGAAGTTCTTCGAGTTTCAAGTAGCAATTGGTTAAGTATCTGGACTGATCAAAGCGCCTCGAACAGATATGGTCCTGGATTCTATAATATGGTCTATATGATTCTATCTTTTGGCCAGGTATGTATGGATTAGTCAAGGTAGACATTAAGATTCAACATGCACCCGTTATTCTAGTATGTTCCTGTTCTCTGATTGTTTATTCTTTTCTATTGTCTGAGGGCCTTTAGGCACCCCTATCATTGTAATCTCATGATTTTCAATATTTCATTGTACTTGTGAGATTTTTGGAATGTGGCAAAAGCTTTAAAATTTCACAAGAAATTTGAATTTCATAAATAGTTGATCTTTGTACACGTCTTCCAAAAAATATGGAAGGATTATAGAAATATTTTATGTATAGATTTTATTAACGTAATGCTTGAAAATTTGAAATGTTTACTAGATAAGTTTTCATGTCTTAATCTTTAGTGCTAAGAGTTTCCATTGAAGGTAATCTTTAATTTTGTCTTTAATCTATATCCCTAAAATACTTTTATGAATTAAATCCGTGGTTACTACATACTTGGAACTTGGAAGTCTTGCTTATTCTTCTTCCCACCCCGTCTTTTATTGAAGTATTAATTACTCTGGCATTCATTCAGTGACTGCTAAATACTTTGAAGTCTTATTTGTTCTTCTTCCTGCCCCCCCCCCCCTCCCCTCTTTTATTCAGGTATTAGTAGCACTGGCAAACTCTTATTGGTTGATCACTTCAAGTCTTTATGCTGCGAAAAGGTTGCATGATGCCATGCTTCATTCCATTTTAAGAGCTTCAATGGTGTTCTTCCAGACCAACCCTATTGGGCGGATAATCAATAGGTTTGCCAAGGATCTAGGCGATATAGATCGCACTGTTGCTGTATATACAGATATGTTTCTGAGTCAAGTGTCACAGCTACTTTCAACTTTCGTCCTGATAGGCATAGTGAGCACCATATCCCTGTGGAGCATATTGCCACTTCTGGTGTTGTTTTATGCTGCGTATCTGTATTACCAGGTATACAAGACTTCCAGAAATTTATGTTTTGTCTTAATTCATTGCATGTAAGTTTGTGTGCACCTGTTCTACATTAATACCTGTGCAAAATCTTGGTTTACATACCGAACAGTATAGTTAGACCAACCTAGTTCCCTTAAACTGCCCCCTGCCATGGTTGGAGAAAACAATGGCGACAAAACCCTTGGCATCTGAAATAGATAGTGGCTCTAAAATTCCTTGCATATTGTGATATGAAAAATGTCATGAATTATTGGCAATCTGTTGTTTTTTGTTGCTGTTTTTTTTTTGGCTTCTAGCTGGGGCTGTGTTCTTGTGCAGTTGGTCCTGACTATTGATCCAGTTATGGTTCCGCTACTCTTGTGAATTCATGTGAGGGCTCTGAATGAAAGGTTCAGAGCAGATCCTTGTTGGACCATTTCAATTTTATTTTGTATAATGCACATTAAATCTCAGATAGATGGCGGACCTCGGCGCAACGGTAAGGTTGCTCCATTGCGACCTAGTGGTTGTGGGTTCGAGTCGGGAAACAGCCTCTCTGCGAACCGGGGGTAAGGCTGCATACATTATGACCCTTCCCAGACCCCGCAGTGGCAGGAGCCTCGTGCACTGGGTACGCACATTAAATCTCAAATATCTGTCAAATTTATGAACCACATTCCTGTCTGATCTGACATTTTTATATTCAGTTCTGATTCTGAACCAGCCAAATTGGATGATATCTGATTTCTTTTACTTGATAACATTTGGAAAGAGTAAGATTGCATAAGCTTGCCCCGAGTGTAGTGAGGCCCTTCTACTTCTGAACTTACCCACAAGTATCTATGGTATAGCCTATGTCTGGAACATATTGTTGTTGTGCATTGATACACATTGTTGTAGCCCTTAGTTAAAAGCGCATGCTTTTAGGGTAAGCGGTTGTAACATGGTATCAGAGCGAGAAGGTCAGGTGTTCGATCATTGGTAAGTGTGAGGGGCTTGTGTTATGTTTTGTTGTGCCCCTTGGTGCCACGTGATGGAACCACCAGATGATGGTGTCACGTGCAGAGCCGTGTGTGTGTGGGCCTGCATGTGTGGGAGGGGGGTGGTGTTGTGTGTTGATTTACTTTGTAGTAGCCCTTACTTAACAGCTCGAGCTTTTAGGATAAGCGGTTGTAACACATATGTTGGGACTGGAAATTTACTAGCACTCTACTCCAACAATGTGTTTCAATAATGTTCCATTTACGAGAACCATTCTGTATCTTTCTCTATTTTCTTTCTTCTCTTGTTTATTGACTACAATCAGCTGTAGAAGCTAATGAGAGGATGCATCCTTTATTTGTGTTTAACAGAGCACAGCCCGTGAAGTAAAACGTTTGGATTCGATAACTAGATCTCCTGTCTATGCACAATTTGGGGAAGCATTAAATGGTCTGTCCACAATACGTGCATACAAAGCCTATGATCGGATGGCCAACATTAATGGGAAATCCATGGACAATAATGTCAGATTCACCCTAGTGAATATGGGTTCGAACCGCTGGCTTGCAATCCGTTTGGAAGCGTTGGGAGGTCTTATGATTTGGTTAACGGCAACGTTTGCTGTTATGCAGAATCAACGGGCAGAAAACCAGGTGGCATTTGCATCAATGATGGGTCTGCTTCTCAGTTATGCTTTAAATATCACAAACTTGTTAACTGCCGTTTTAAGACTTGCAAGTATGGCTGAGAATAGTTTAAATGCTGTCGAGCGGGTGGGTACATATATAGATTTGCCTTCCGAGGGTCCAGCTATTATTGAGAGCAACCGCCCTCCACCTGGCTGGCCATCATCAGGATCAATCAAGTTTGAGGATGTTGTTCTACGATATAGGCCCGAACTTCCTCCGGTCCTCCATGGTTTGTCTTTCATGATTTCTCCAAGTGAGAAAGTAGGGATAGTTGGAAGGACTGGAGCTGGAAAATCCAGCATGCTCAATGCATTATTTAGGATAGTAGAACTGGAAAGAGGAGGAATCGTGATTGATGGTTGTGATATCGCAAAGTTCGGTCTGACAGATTTGCGTAAAGTTCTTGGGATAATACCACAATCACCTGTTCTTTTCTCAGGTATGCAGTATCCTTGTGTAGTGAGTAAAACATCTGAAGTGATTGTCAAACCTATACCATCTGTACTTGATATTAGGAGTTCTATGCAATTGATTGTGAATAAAATTGAGGATATTCAATTTATGCATTGTATGGATGATTTAAGATGATTTATTAATTCCAGATCCCCTCCCCTCCCCCTCCCCCTCCCTTTCCACCGAAAAAAGGGACTATGATGCATCGTGTTCCACTGAATCCCTGTACCCAAGGGTGTTTGAGTTGGTTTCGCAGCTAATCTGTTTTATCCAGTGTTTTTGATATCTGTACCTGGCTGAATAATGATTGGACTACTGCCTTTCAGTTTTGATGTTTTGCTTTCCTATTAAATGTCAATGTTTCAAAATCCAAACAAAAGCATTCAACTGTCCAGTTTTATGGTGATATGCTCTATCTAGATAGTAGAACCCCTTTGTATCGGTTACAAAATAAGAACGACTTAGATGATGTCTGGTTTTATGGTGCTCTATTTTGATAGGAGAACGATTTTGTTTGGGTTACTACATGGTAACCACTTAGATGACTAGATTTGGAATCCTTTCCTTTTTAAAGAATTAGAGGAGATAATACTTCTCATTCTAATGGATTTTAATTAGCCCCATGATTGAGAGTATTAATTGACTTGCTACTAAGAGACAACATATTTTCAGTGTTGAAAATTTCCATGATGAAATGGATTATGAATTCACTAGTTCCAAAAAATTTGGGGACTCCACCTGTTTTAGGATATCAATCTACAGTCAAGAATGTCTTACCCAGAAACAATAATAGCAATGAATTGGTTTCTCAGGAATAACATAGATGGATGTCACAAGCTCCAAGATTCAAACTCCTAAAATAAATAAAAATCGTTTTTGCATCTATTACGTGTAATATAGACCTAGAGAAGCCCCATTGCAATGAAAACCTTATGGACCACAAGCCAAATACACATTTGGAAGGAGCTTAATCTTCGAAGATGGACTTCCAATTCCCGCTCTCTTGACATGACTTGGAATGCCATCTTTTTGGATGCTAGCTCTAAGTTACACTTGTTTCCCCTTCATTCTATTATTGATTCCCCAAGAAACAGGCATATTGTTGTTACCTGGGGTTTGTGTATTTCTCTTCTTCCTTTGGGCCCCTCCTAGGGCCTGTATAGCTCCACCCCCCTCTTTCTTGCTCTTCCTTTTGGTAATGAATTTTTTATTTACCCAAAAAAAAAACAAACACGTGTAACCCAAGACTTGTATAAAACCAAAATAAGCCTATTCTTTTGTGCTTTATCTGCATTGTTTAGCTTTCTCTTCAAAAATTGTCATCCACCATACTGACTCACTTCAAATAACATGTATTTTTCAAATTTGATAATAGTGTTACATTTCTATTATTACTGTTGTTTTGGAAAGGATACAATTCTGGATCACAAGTTTGAGTTATAGTTAAATACCAAAATTTATTTGAACAGTACTACAAGTCAAAGGACTTGTCACGTAAATCTAACCATACCTAATGTGGGTTTGTATTTAAGTTTCTAACTTAATACTGATAAATTGACTCACCATCTTCTATGAAGAGGAAACCTTGGATGTCTTGCTGGAATATGACTGAAGCTGTATTGTGGGATGCATTATTAAGCCAATCAATATGTACTGCCAAAAATTTCCCTTCTTGAGTGGTGTGCAGTAGCCAGTAGCATAAATAATGCAACAAATATACGAGTCTGACTGTTCTCTTAGACTCCATTTGTCCAGGTAAAAACCACATAAAATGGAATATTTTCAGTACAAGGGAAAATTTACTGGTTATCTGACAATTTTCCTTTTATGTGGTTTTCATTTGGAAATAAACAGAGCCTTGAGGGTATCCTCTGATGGTTGGGAAGGGTGCCAGAAAGCGTGAATGAAATTCAAAAAAAAATTAAATCATAACATTTATGTTAGATTTTCTGTCTGAATGCATCCAAAACAACTCACTTTCTAGTTGAGATAATCCTGAGGAAAAAGCATTTTATTTCCACCAAGCTGAAACAATATGTTTGATAGCTCTCCTTCTTGAGTGGTGCAGTAGCATAAATAATGCAACAAATATATGAGTCTGACTGTTCTCTTAGGGCTCCATTTCTCCAGGTAAAAACCACATAAAAAGAAATATTTTCTGTAGAAGGGAAAATTTTCTGGTTATCTGACAATTTTCCTTTTACGTGGTTTTCATTTGGAAATAAACAGAGCCTTGAGGGTATCCTCTGATAGTTTGGAACTTTGGGTGCTCTGATTAGATCAATTATCAGGCTGTAACCATATAATGGATAGTGTAACTGTTGTAATATGGGTTTTAGTCCCACATTGCTTAGATGTATTCTCTTCATATGATTTCAGTATTATAAATAAAGCTGGGCTGTGATCACTTTGATCAAGCCAGTATTCACAGAATTCCACATGGCATCAGAGCCAACAATATTCCGGGGATATGGGAATTAATTTTTTTTTCCTTTTTTTCTTTTTTCTCTCTCCTCTCCTTCGTGTTTCTGCCCTAAGGCCAGCCACCACCGCCAGCCTCCTCCACCTCCGCCAGCCCTCCGCCACCACCGCCAGCCTTCCCCAGGCCACCCCCTTTGTTCCGCCTCCACCGCCAGCCCCCCCCTCTCGCCTTTCTTTCTTTTTCGCGAGAGCGTCCCCCTCACCTTGCTGTTATTTTTTTTCCACCCTTGGTGGTGAGTTGACTCCCGCCAAGGGTCCTTTTTTTCCCCTCCGTATGATTTAATTATTTTTGGAGGCCTTGTTTCTTGAGTTTTGCGATTTTTCCCAGCCACCATGCCTGACGCTTCGGAGATCACCTCTGCTTCTTTTGGATCTGATGGTTCGTCGCAACGTGATTTTATTCCATTTCCTGTGAACACCATCAAGTTAAATGGAAGCAATTATCTTATGTGGTCTCGCTCCTGTTTATTTGTGATTGGTTCCCGTGGCTTGTCTGGCTACATCACGGGTGCCACGGTCAGGCCTACATCGGCTGGTTCTGCACAGGATCGCTGGATGAATTTTAATTTCTTGGTCATGTCATATTTGGTTAATTCCATGGACCAAGACATTGCTGGGTGGTACCTTCTTGACTCGGCTGCGAAAATATGGAAGACAGCCCAAGATACTTATTCTCAAGTTGGGAATGCTGCCCAATGCTATGAACTCCGTCAAAAAATTCATTCTACCAAACAGATGGAGTTGACACTTTCTCAATATTACAATACCATGTGTACGATGTGGCAACAGTTGGATTTTCTGGGCGCCTTCACTGCCACCACTAATGTTGATGTCACGGTCTATCGTAAGTGGGAAGATGGTTTACGCGTCTTTGATTTCTTGGCAGGGCTGAATATTGAGTTTGATCATATCCAGTCAAATATTTTGAATCGGGAACCTCTCCCCACTCTTGAACATGCCTATGCGATCCTTTCGGCTGAAGATAGTCGACGAACAACCATGGTTCACCCAGTTACTCAGGAGAGATTATCTCTTATTTCTGGGTCACAGTCTGCCCGTGGGGGCTCTTCCCGTTCTGCTAGCACTGATCGGTCATCTGGTGATCGACCTCCCATTAAATGCGATTACTGTGGGAAGGAATGGCATACGAAGGACCATTGTTGGAAACTTCATGGTCGCCCTGCAGACACTCGCGGCCGTGGTAGGGGTGGTTCCAATCATTCCCGTGCTCATTAGGCAACTACTGAGGATCAGCCTGATCATTCTCTATCACAGGTTATGGAGGATTTGCAAAATTTGCGTGATATGGTGACTCGTTTGGACTCATCTTCTTCGACATCTGTATCTCCTTCCATGGCTGCCTCGGCTCTATCTCTGCCTACTAATCCCACTACACCTTCTTCCACATGTATTTCATTTGGTGGGAATTGCACCTCGGTCATGCCCGATTCTTGGGTAATTGACTCAGGGGCAACCGACCATATGACCGGTTCTTCCTCCTGTTAGTCCACTTATTTTCCTTTATCTGGTCATAATAAGGTTCGAGTTGCTGATGGGTCTCTTTCTCCTATCTCGGGAAAGGGATCCGTACAATGTTCTTCATCTCTTACCCTTTCCTCTGTGTTACATGTTCCAAAGTTTACTACTAATTTGCTTTCCATTAGTAGCATAACTAAGGATTTAAACTGCAAAGTAACTTTTTTTCCAACCCATTGTTTATTTCAGGACTTGGAAATGGACAGTACGATTGCATGTGGTAAGGTGGTTGGTGGTCTGTACATGCTTGCGGTTCCCGGGCAGCTTTGACATCTTAGCCTACATCTTTTGATTTTGATTCTGCACTCTTTGAATTGAATAACTGGCATCGTCGTTTGGGCCATCCACCGTTTAGTGTTTTGTCCACTTTATTTCCTAGTTTGGTGAAGAGATGTAATAAATATAATTTTTCTTGTGATGCTTGCACTTTGGCAAAGCAAACTCGCAACATTTTTCCCATTTTTGACAATAAAAGCTTGCATCCTTTTGGATTGATACATTCTGATGTATGGGGCCCTGCCTGCTGTGTGTCTAGCTCTGGATTTCGGTGGTTTGTGACTTTCATTGATTGTTTCAGTCGGACGACTTGGGTATATTTGATGCATAGTAAGAGTGACGTCTTTACCTGTTTCACTTTATTTCATAAGATGGTCGAGACATAGTTCGATGCCAAGGTCAAGATTCTCAGGTCCGATAATGGAAAGGAGTACATGGACGGTGCCTTTCGGTCTTATTTGGACAGCCATGGGATCATTCACCAAACCTCTTGCGTTGACACTCCCGCTCAAAATGGGGTGGCTGAACGCAAGAATCGCCATCTTCTAGAGGTTGCTCGTTCTCTTATGTTCACTATGGCTGTTCCTCCTTGCTTTTGGGGTGATGCTGTTCTTACAGCAACATATCTTATCAATCGACTTCCCTCCCGTGTTTTGGATGGTCGCTGCCCCTTGGATGTGCTCTGTGGGAAATCAACCTTTGTTGTGTCTCCCAAAGTCTTTGGTTGTGTCGTGTTTGCCAGGAATCATCATGTACACGGAAAATTTGATCCCAAGGGACTACGATGCATATTTCTTGGTTATTCTGCTACCCAGAAAGGGTATAAATGTTATCATCCTCCTACCAGGAAAGTGTTTGTCACTATGGATGTAGTATTCCGGGAGTCTGAAGCTTATTTTAAACAGCTGGAACCTCTGCAGGGGGAGAGTATAAGTGGTGAAGAGGTCCCGCTGATTGCTCCGCTAGACATTGAAATACCTACTATAGAGGATACCTCTGTTGAATTCGAAGAAGGGGTTACTAGTCAAGAACAGGAAGTGGGATAGCTACAACAAGAAAAAATTGTGTACATTCGGAGAACTGATTTTCCTCTAGACGACCCTCTATACAAAGAGACCACTACCACTGATCCTACTCAATCGGCATCTGCTCCTACTCCAAGTCTTGCTCCTAGTCAGATTTCTGGTAAGCCCCCTATTGATCCCAATCTTGATTTACCCATTGTTGTTTGGAAATCAAAGAGAAGTTGTACATTGCACCCTATTTCCAACTTTGTGTCATATAACTCACTAACTCCTACTTTCCATACCTTCATAGCTTCTTTATGCTCTGTTTCCGTCCCTAACAACTGACAGGAGGCTATAGTCGAACAGAAATGGAAGGATGCGATGAATGAAGAGATGCATGCCCTTGAAAAAAATCAGACATGGGATTTGGTGAGTCCTCCACCTGGAAAAAGACTTGTTGGTTGCAGATGGGTCTTTGTAGTGAAGCACAAGGCTGATGGCTCAGTGGAGAGATACAAGGCGAGGCTTGTTGCCAAAGGGTTTACTCAAACTCAAGGTATTGACTACCAAGAGACCTTTTCTCCTGTAGCAAAGATGAATACTATACGGGTTATTATCTCTTATGCTGCAAATCGAGGATGGGAACTCCAACAACTTGATGTGAAGAATGCCTTCTTGCATGGAGATCTAGAAGAAGATGTCTACATGGAGATACCTCCTGGTTTTACTTCTTCAAAAACTCAGGGAAAGGTATGTAAACTGAAGAAGGCCCTATATGGTTTGAAACAGTCACCTAGGGCTTGGTTTGGTCGGTTCCATAAGGCTATGATTGCTTATGGGTACAAGCAGAGCAATGCTGATCATACGTTGTTTGTGAAGAAGGTAGGACAGCAAGTGACAATGCTGATTGTCTATGTTGATGATATAGTGATCACAGGCAGTGATGCACAAGAAATACAGAAGTTGAAGGCTTATTTGAGCACCGAGTTTGAAGTCAAGGAATTGGGTAGATTAAGGTATTTCTTAGGGATTGAGGTTGCCTATTCAGCTAAAGGCATGTCTGTCTCTCAAAGGAAATATACCTTAGATTTGTTACAAGAGACAGGGATGCTTGGGTGTAAACCAACAGATACCCCCCTAGAGCCCAACACACATTTGAAGAGTAAGGACGGCGACCCGGTGGACAAGGGCAGTTATCAGAGGTTAGTTGGCCGATTGATCTACCTCTCACATACTCAGCCAGATATCACATTTGCTGTAAGCCTTGTCAGTCAATACTTGCATGATCCTCACTCTTCTCATTTGGAAGCAGCCTATAGAATTCTCCGTTACCTCAAGTCATCTCTGGAAAAGGAATCTTGTTCTCTCCTTATAGCCACCTCCGGATAGAAGCATACACAGATGCAGATTGGGCTGGCAGTCCTGATGATAGGAAATCCACATCCGGGTATTGCACATTTGTTGGAGGAAACCTAACTACTTGGAGAAGCAAAAAACAAGCTGTTGTAGGTCGATCTAGTGTTGAAGCTGAGTTCCGAGCTATGGCCTAGGGTATTTGTGAACTTCTTTGGCTCAAGGGGCTGCTTCAAGATTTGGGGACGGTTACTGATCTTCCTATGCGACTCTACTGTGATAGCAAGTCCGCAATCAGCATTGCACACAATCTGGTTCAACATGATCGTACCAAACATGTTGAGATTGACCGGCATTTTATCAAAGAAAAGTTGGAACAAGGAATAATCTGTATCCCATTTATTCAGTCTAGTGATCAATTGGCTGATATCCTCACCAAAGGAATCAGTCCTAAGTTATTTTTTCCTATAATTAGCAAGTTGGGCATGTTTGATATGTATGCACCAACTTGAGGGGGAGTGTTGTAATATGGGTTTTAGTCCCACATTGCTTAGATGTATTCTCTTTATATGATTTCAGTATTATAAATAAAGTTGGGCTGTGATCACTTTGATCAAGCCAGTATTCACGGAATTCCACAGTAACATTTTGATGTGTGAGGTTTTTTTTTTTTGTTTTTGGATGAATAAAAAAATTCATTACCAAAGAGAAAGAGCTACAGAGACCCCGAAGGGGGAAAGAGAAAATATACAAATACACAAGCTAACCCAACCTCAAACAGGGGAGATGGTTGGCTGAAGAGTGGAGAGGGGGAGGCCCCAGGAGATAATATGCCAGTTCCTTGGGGTGGGATTGCAAGGGGTTGATGTGTGAGGTTGATGGGTGCTTGTACCAGGCTTATGAAGTTATGCTACACATCCTAGGATACAGCTGCTTCTTTCTCACAAAAATATCCCTGGTTTCGTCTAAAACTTGGTAGTAATATTTGCTACTTGATAAAAGTACCCTTTATGTCAGTTCATGGTTTTATGTGTCAAATGCACCTTCAATTGTTGAAATACCTTATGGTTCTTTTCTCTTGCCTAGGTACTGTCCGGTTTAATCTTGATCCATTCACTGAGCACAATGATGCTGACCTTTGGGAGGCTTTGGAGAGGGCACATCTTAAGGATGTTATTAGAAGGAATTATTTGGGTCTGGATGCTGAGGTATATGGTCACTCATATTCGCTTTTACTATTTCTAATGGTTGTAGCTTTGCAGGAATGACCTACTGTTTAGAAACAGAATTCAACTAAGTACACATGCAGGGACTTTGATCCATGTTTTGTTTTGCAAGCAATTAATTCTTCGTTTTTCCATTTTTTGGTGTCAATAAAAGTATGAATAATGGCACCGAAAGAAAATTCTCTAAATTTCTGTTACAAATATCTGAATGGATGTCGTTCTTGGACTATGGATCATCCAAGAAGTGGCCAATTGATTGAATGGGCCATAGAAAACTATATTACCTTGCCTGTCTAGAAATGCAATGGCCAACTGTATTTGGTTGCATACTTGCATGTTCCACAATATTCCTGCAAAATAAACTAGTGTAGTGTTGGCATGCTTATATGCTGTGTGTTCAGTCTTTTATTTTGCATTTTCTTTTTCTGTTGAAAACAGAGGTACTGACTTGAAATTAATCTTATGGTTTGTCCAGGTTTCTGAGGCTGGGGAAAATTTCAGTGTTGGACAGAGGCAGCTGTTAAGTCTTGCTCGTGCTTTGCTGAGGAGATCCAAGATTCTTGTTCTCGATGAAGCAACAGCGGCTGTTGATGTTAGAACAGATGCTCTCATTCAAAAAACCATTAGAGACGAATTTAAATCGTGCACTATGCTTATTATTGCTCACCGACTAAATACAATAATTGATTCTGACCGTGTTATTCTACTTGAAGCTGGTCAGGTAGGCCCAAAGTTATTAACTTGCTCACTTGTAATACTTCTTACCATTTTAGAATGCACAAGTCAATCAAATGCTTTTAGAAACCAACTGGGTGTCAGATTGTTCAGGCAAAAAGGTTGGCAGTTCAACTGTCGGAGATCTGGTGGTCTGAATGGTCTGAAGTCAATCATTTAAAAAATGTGCAGCTTTATTACAAATAGTAAATTGATGGAACAGAAACCGAGAAAGTGCTTTACTCCAGTGGTGTGGGGTAATTTTTCATAATTCAAGGTCTGGCATTCAAGTCTCTCCTCTTACAGGAATTTTGTAACAAGACTTTTGACCGCATATACCCTATCAGTCAAGTGGTTGACCATCCAGATTTGAATGATATGGACAATTTGATTATTCAGAACAAGCAGTTCTATGACTTGTCAATGGTTTTTGACCCCCTCAGGTCAGTTCAATGGAATGGGCCATCCTAGTAAAGATAGCGACAGTTCGAATGGTCTAACGATCGGTGAAAACATTGTCCTGAGTTCTCTTGGTGGGAAAACATATGCTGCTGGACTTTCATTAGAAAACTAACTGCTTAAGAGATGTAATATGTACTAATGAGAAAGTGGTTGCATTTCAATGTTCCTAATCTTCTCGTCTATGACTTATTATTTTTCCTGGATGCCAACATTTTTCATGTCCTGAATTATGGAAAAGAATGTATCACATGAGATATTGCAAATTAGATATATTAAAATAGTTCTTAGGCAGGACTTATGCATATGTTCTCATATTAACAGCATAAGTTAGTTATGAAATCAGTATCTACTTAACAATAGCCAATCGTAAGATGAAATGGGATAAGTAACCCTTAGGGTATCAGCAGCAGGTTAAGACCTATCAAAAAAGAAAAAAAAATTTTGAGATCAGGTTATTAATCTGCTGCTGATCCCCAAGGGTGGGAATAACCCATATCGTAAAACTCTGGGACATTGAATGATTTCATAGATAGTTTAAACCTTTGTTTTAGATTATTTCAACATGGTCTTAGAGCCTTCAAACCCACTACATTAATCATACATCTGTGTATGGTAACCCAAAAGAGGGGCCACACATGCCACATGTATTGCCACCCAAAAGAGGTGCATCACATGAGAGGGAGTGTTGGGAATAATCCCACATTGGAAAACCCAGGGACCTTGGATGACACCATATACCAATTTCACCTAATAGCTTAAGCCTCTGATTGGATACTTCAACACTACCCTTGAGTTTGATATCACGCATGTTAAATCATTGATTTCTGTCTTCAGATTCTAGAGTATGATACCCCAGAGGATCTACTTCTAAATGAGGGGAGTGCTTTCTCTAAGATGGTTCAAAGTACAGGATCTGCAAATGCTCAGTATTTACGGAGTTTAGTCCTTGGAGATGGGGAGAACTGGTCGGGCAAAGCAGAGATGAGGCAGCAAGATGGACAAAGGAGATGGCTAGCTTCTTCCCGGTGGGCGGCTGCTGCCAAGTTTGCTCTTTCCACGAGCCTCATTTCTTCACAAAATGATCTCCAGCGGCTGGAGATTGAAGATGAAAATAGCATCATCAAGAGAACCAAAGATGCAGTTATCACTCTGCAGGGTGTTTTGGAAGGGAAGCATGACAAAGATATTGAAGAGTCACTAAATCAGTACCAGGTTCCCAGAGATAGATGGTGGTCAGCACTCTACAAAATGGTTGAAGGTACGTAGAAAAACCCCTACATTGTGTTTATCAATCCAAACACATACATGAATAGGTCAAAAGCAAGTGCTATCTAATAGTAATTTTTCAGTTTATACATTCATTCATGTAATACTATGGAAAAAAGGATTTTTAAACCTTCGTTTTCCTTTCAAATTTTTGTATTACCACCATCAAAGGGTCTCAAAGTTAATTTATTCATCAAAAGTTATTATTATTCTTGAAGAACAAATGAGAAGTATTTGTTCAATCTTTTTGTATATGTTGTTGATTTTACTGATCTAGGTTAGTTGATGTTTTTTACCCCATCATTTGTCTACATGGTTTCTAAATCTTACGAAGAATAAGGATTCTATTACTAAATCTTACGAAGAATAAGCATTCTTTGGCATTCCATGTCTTCTTGTATATATATGTATGTATATTACTCATACTTTCTACATACAAGTAGATTATAAACCGAGTTTGATTTCGACAAGACTTTCATTTAGACTTGTCATGAAATAGAACTATAAAAAATGTTTAATTTTTACTAAGCCACATCTAAACTAAAGATTTTTTTAATAAGATTCGTTGCAAGAGCCTCAGCCTTAAACAGATACAGAGGCAATGAGTCAAATCGGCAAAAGATTGCTATACTTGTACTTCATTAAATCAATTAAATAGGGATAATAGCTCTAGAATAATGATTATTAAATTCTTTCATAAACTGTTTATTATTGATTGTAGGAAGAAAAATGGTATGAACACAAATTAATCTACTCTACTCGGTGAAGCGTTATCCCTATTACTCAGCCACATTAATCCTGTTCGCCCAGTTTCTAACTAAGGCCCATTTTCCATTATATTATATACAAAGCTACTTTTTTATTTTTCCTGAATAAGTAACATTTTATTTAATGGAGAAAATAATAGATAATATACAGCTCCAAAGGCTAGAGGCCCCAAACCATACCCACAACTAGCTTTCCAGTTGCACACTTGCACCATACACTTTACGAACTGGTGCAGTAATTGGTCATAGTTTCTCTTGCTCGTCTCAGTTGACTTTCCGTTATCTTGTAAAATATCAAACTCACTCCTAAGTTTTCACAAATGCATTCATTTTTTGTTTTCTCCTAACCAATCATGCTAACAGAGGAAGCAACTGATAATGTGGTGGTTAACAAGCCTACAAGGTTTTCTTACTTGGACACCAGGAAAGTGGGGGACTAAAACTCTGAGCTGAGAAAACCATAAAATGCTTTGCTGCTGAACTGAAAATTTGTTTTACAATGCTGGGGTATGGTCATTAGCTTTAGAGCACTCACAAAAGTAGAAACTAGCAATTAGCTTTCATGATCCTATACTCCTATTACAATAAAGCAAAGGAAGAAAAATTTGAAGGGGAAAAAAACAACTGAATTAGAAAGTTCTGCTCAGGCGGTAGGCTAATAACAGACTCCGAGAATCTTTCTAAAAGTTACACCAAAGCCTTTCTTAGCAACTAAGCTATATTCCTGAATCTAATGGGGATCAGAATGTTCCTACTAGACATGATTTAATGGATTCTAATCTTCATAATAGCTGCTTATTGCAGGGAAACTCCAATTCTGGCAGAATTTCTGGGTTATCTTGTGGCTTCTTGAAAACCACCCAAACCTTCCCTATTCTCTTTGGTTCTGGTTCTAAGTTAAATGAGTGACTTAAACAATCCAATTGGTGTGAACAGCTAATGCTATAATAAATAATAAAATCTGCCCGACACCGTTCTTCCCTTCTTTTTCTGAATTCTGTTGTCTGCCCCTCGATATGTACATTCGAAATTCCAATCGAGGCTCAAATAGAAGTTACACAACAGATAACATAAAACGTTGGCAATTCTGATTATGTCGAAGTTTAGAACCTTTATGAAAATGTATGAATAGAGTCTAAGACTCTAAGGTGATTAAATAGATATTCTTGTAGAGGGGTTTCTAAAATTAAAGTTCAAAATAAGGGATGATTTATAAAGAAACTTGAGTAGGTGTGCTTTAAACAAATAAATATACATGTTCAATCAACCAGTCGTAGAACTCTAACCAGAAACCCAGCCCAACTTCCCTCGATTCAATCAAGCATATTCAATACTTAACCAATCAATTTCAAAATTTATGCTTAACCAATCAACTTCAAAATTTAAGAATAGCTTTGCCAGTCTTCTTAGGATCAATAGATAAAAATCCAAAACAGAAACCAATAATTAAATAATAATTCATATTACCACAACCTGGCGATGATAGCAAACTCAGGTAGTCAGGTCTGAAACTCAATTTAGATCTCATAACTTAGTCTTTCCACTTCAAATTCTACACCCTGGGTTGCCCTAGGGTAGAGATCCAACCCACAATCTCAGGCTGATCCAAGGAGAATTGGCTGAGATCTGATGAAACTTACAAGCAAGTTAAAAGTACTGATGCCATATGACATAACCTGGATTCCAGTATAGAGACATGTTTGTCTTCCTTAAATTAGGTGTGATAGTTTGAAGAAAGGTTCATCTTTCGGTTGTAGAAATTACTGATACTCATTTCTTTGTATGTCCATGTTACAAGCTGATATTTTACTGTTTCATTTCCTCTTAAAATTACCATGTTCTTTGACTCTATTTTCTCTCTGTGCTTACTCCTTATAAAATCAGAAAATTGTGATTTTGTAATAATTTTTGTATCTATTGATTCATGCTTTTAGATTATGAATTACTTTCATAATTTCATTCGCACTTCTTTTCTCTTTTATTTTCTTTGTTTCGAATAAAGGGAGCATCAGGAAAAGCAACTATTATAATTCATTTCATAAAACTACCAGTGGTTTCCTCATTTAAATGTTGGGAATTGGGATGACTCAGATTTTAGAAATGACTGCAACTATTTTATTGTTTTCTTTTTTGATGCAATGAACTGGCTATACATTCCTGTCACATCTTTTATGTTGGCATTATGCTGAAGTGAGCATTTCAGTCTTTTCATCATAATTTGTAATGGCTAAGTGAAATTTCAGGCTCCCAACCCTCCACCAACCATTTGTTGTATGTTTTGCCTACAAACAGATCAAAACTATTCACCTGATTAATCAGATCATAGATCATCAACAGTAGTGTAAATATTAGATTACTCAATGGGTAAGTGAATGAAACATGTCTTACTGGTTCCGATCCATTTTTTATTTCTGTTCCAGGTCTTGCAATGATGAGCAGATTGTCTCGAAACAAGCTACATCATTCTGAGTATGATTCTGAAGACAAATCAATCAATTGGGATAGTGTTGAGATGAAAAGATACCTTTCACCCGATGAAGAGTGACCAATGCTTGGGGGATATAGAGGAAATCCAAATTGAAAGTGCTACAATCAGGCACTATTCAAAGCACTATTCAAAGAGGAAGAGGGGAAAATGTCCATGCGTCAACTGTGTGGTGGATGGTACCTACAATCTGATGACCAAATTGCAGGATTTTACACTGGAAGGGAAGGGACTATATCTGCTGATAAGTTTGTATTATGGAAGCAATAAGTTATTATAATAATTATAATATTGAAAATTATATAGAAACAAGAATAATCTTTGATTCTCTTTTGAAAAAATGTAAATGGATTTCTTTGGAGTAATAAGACTATTCCAATTGATTTACCAAAAAAAAAAAGACTATTCCAATTGCAATACACATAGAGAAAGAATCGCAATAAATGCAAATAAGGGGCATCTTGTACCCAGATGCGAAGGGCTTGCACTAAGATTTCTGGATGAATGGGTGGGTATTATTATTATTATTATTATGCTGATATTTCCAGATTTAGATGAGGGCATCTGTGCTGCTTGAGTTTTACAGAAAATTGAGGCTGGTGTTACTAATCTATACTGTTGACGGAAGTAATTGACAGAAATGTGTAGGAGTCTCATACTTAGCTGATCTAATATGCTAGCTCGAGTTGAACGTAGTCTGGGATTCTTTAGTTTCAAAGTGATACTTAAAAAGTTCATTTCTTTGAACAGTTGTACAAACACATGTGGAAACTGAAATCCTCCCTGTAGCATTTCATGTTAATCAATGTACACTTTTATTAAAAACAAAATGCACTTTAAGGCTGTGTTACGTTGGAAGTGAATTTGAAAAGAAAAAAAACAAAATATGCTAGTGAAATTTTCATGGGCTGTATGGTTGAAGTGTACCATTTATTGGAGTTTTCTCTTTGTACTCTCTGACCTTTTTCTTAAAATACTTTCAACCATTTGGACTTTGCAAATGAATAGAGGGTTATTGTTGGTTTCTTGTGGCAATTTTGAGCACTATGGAGTACATGGCAAGAAAATTGATCCACTGAGGGCGGATTTAGGTATCAGGATTGCCTGTGTTTCCAATCTCGAGATCCGATAGCTATCCCTCCTACTGTTCAGTTAAACCCCTGTTGTAACAAACTCAGACATTGCCCAGATCACCACCGTCAACTTGGGTCAGCAGTCTGCAATCCGATCCCCTTTGTTGGAGAACAAAATCCTTTTGCTACCCTAGCCTTCAGGAATCAGGACTGCCTTTCATACAAGAAGAAAGATACATTTGATGGCATCTCACCCCAACCAGCACAGAAATTCTAATTTTCTTTATGACATTTTCAGTCACTGATTTTGCTGTAGTTTTCCCACTTTTTGGACAAAAGAAATCTTGGCTGTTTGGGGCAAAGAAAGGCATTTTGTGAGAACTTTTTTCTGGGTTACAAGAACATAATGATACCCAAGGTAGCTTCTTTTCTTCCAACCAAGTTTTAGTCCTGCTTTTTGCTGTTTATCTTTTTCACTAGTCATTCCCAATAAAACATGTTCTTCAAGGTCTTTTTCTTTATCGTTGTTTCTATATTTCCAAATTGAGAACATTAGAAAGTGAACCTATAAGTCGGTTCTACTCAAGCTAGCATTTTGGTAGAAATGGAATCCTGCAAATCAGGTGGGCCTGGGTGGTGTAGCATAGAAGCCTGCACACATCCCAAAACTGACATTTTAGGGATCTGTTGATGTATACATTAATGCTGCCGTTCTCTAAACAGTTTAAGCTTATAGGTGAAACAATAGCAAACATGGTTATGGAAACAACCTCTTTGCGAAAGCAGGGGTAAGACTGCATACATTATGATCCTCCTCAGACCCCACAGTGGCGGGAGCCTCATGCATTGGGTACACCCCTTTTTTTTTTAGTAGTGAACATGGTACCAGAACAGGAGGCTGAGTGTTTGACTCCTAGGAAGTGCAGAAATCAGGTAAGGGCTGACACTTCTTCTCCCTGGTGCTGCCTGAAGAAATGCCGGCCTATAGAGAATCTCAAAATTATACCCCATCAGGATACGTGGGTAGTACTGGTCAGTGTGCTTGTCTAAACAACTAGAGGCTAATAAGGGTGCAGCAATTCTAACAGGGATGAAACATGAACAGAACTCCTAACTCTTAACTCATCGGGACTTTCAGATTTAACTCCAAAAGTCAACTGTGTGGTTCCTGGTAGGGAAGCCATATTCCTTTTAAGCAAAATCTATAATCTACTAAAATGCTCAAAGTGGGGCTACCATGATTTGGAATTCAGTAAAAGGACATTAACAATTTGGTGAACTGAAGCTTTTCTTCAGATTAATCCTTGAACCAGAACAGTAAAAGGGGCAAAAGAAAAAAGAAAAGAAAAGAGAAGCACTAATAGAAAATCTTCCAATTCAGATTTGATTTTTGACAGTCAGTGATAGCTACCATGTTCTCCACTCCCCCCCTTCGCTACATCTTGAAGAGCAGTTGGATTATCGTAGAAACACTTCCGCTGTCTCCTTTGCTGTGAAAGCCAATTTATACACTAAATAACTGTCACATTGGAAGGACATTGTAGTTATATTACACCATGAGCATTTTCCGAAGAAAAAGAATAGAAAGACAAACAATATCTCTATTCACTCACTGCCTTTCATTTTTGTAATGGACAGGGTAAGGATGAGCAGTTACAATGAAATGATCAAATAATATGTATTAGTGCCAATCCCTACAATTCAGTGTATTTTGCCAACCATTGTTGCCAGTGGCACCTTTAAAATCTGCCTCCAACCCACTTTGAGATGGCTGCTGAATTCACCTGTACCAAACTTCAAAGTTTAACTTCTTTTCCCTATATGATTTTAAACAAGCATACACAGCATTTTTTATTCTGTCCTGTTATTTCAGCATGCTGAACATCATCTGATAGTAGAGCAATAGATCTGGTCCTGCTATCTGAAGCTTCAAATAGGCCTCACCTGGTCAAGCCAATGCATCAGGTTTCTAACTACAATGCTCCATCATGACAAGCTCTCGATGAAGCACAGCTATGAATAGCTTCAAAAGCCTGAGTGCACACACTTGAGAATCCAGTTAATGCCTGGAAGACATTTGGGAGGCTTGTTTGTAGGTTATTCAGGGTCATGGCCTGACTGACCTGGACTGAGTTTAAATATTTTGCCTTCTCATCCTCTACCCGCTTCTTAAAGGCCTCAGTCTTAGAACGCTTTACTGATAAAGGATGCTTAAGACTCAAGGTGGAATCTGCATTTCCAGTGAAGTTAACATCAAGCTTCAGCTCCATTTCGCACAGGGAGTTCAATTCCTTATGCAGCCTTCTCTCAAGACGATCAGACTTCTTCTTCAATTCACGTTCTTCAGCCTGCTGCAAGATTATGGAGTGGATGACTGACACAAAGCTCTTAATGGCTTCAGAGGCTACCTGTTAGTATTCAATTACCATTTAATTAGGTTGACACTTCCCAGACGTAAAGATCAGAGGTAGTAATAAGGTAAAGACTAAGCATAGTAAAAAGAATGGTTACAAGATTACAACCATGTCAACCCATGATCCTGACAATTAACTCCATTCCTACAGATGGATAACAAAGACTATGGATGGCAGCTCTGAAGAGCTCACTGGTTCATGAAGAATGAAAGCTGGTTTTGGTGGTAAGAGATTTCCTATTATATTCATTTAGACTGTGCCCATTAAAACTCAACGCTAGTGGCTTCTTTTCTGGACTAATCATGACTCCTAGCTTCCCTGACCAAGTGATAGATTAATAGTTATAAACATCTAGTCAAGCTAGCTTTGGCATTGGAGACCTCCAAGTTGGGACACACATGTACACCACATATAGCATCCCAATCTCTATGAATTCATGCCATTAGTTTTTGGCAACATAAATTTATCAGAAATAGGGAGAAATTATCAGATATTTGGAGGTACCTTGTCTGGCAACCTGTCAAGGGCAAGCTGCCATTCTTCACAGAGGGCCTGGACCTCACATGGGTGGTCACTTTGTTGTTGGTCATCCTTTAGACAGTCTGTGAGTTGGACCCACCTGTTGAGGGCTCGTACATACTCCCGCTGAGATCCGAGGAGATCACAAAAGCTATTGTACCAGGCAGTGACCTCTGTTTCAAGTTGGGCTGTTGCCTGGCGATGGTAGTCTGTTGTGGGATCTGCATTGGGATGATTAGTGAGATGGCACATTTGCTGGGCAATATGGTTCTGCACTTGATGACATTCATACATTTTTCTCCACATGTGCATCAACCTGGAACAGTAAACATCAAGGAAAAACATGTGAAAGACACAAAATGGAAACTACAAATTGCTCACATTCTACGGTAGAGGATTAGTAGTTCCAATCATAACCTATACATGATTCCTTTTTTGCCATATGATGAACACACAAGGCCTCTAACTCCAAGAATGCTTCACCCTCCAAACCTTCCTTTTTCCCACTATGAGCCTACTAGGACTAGTGACTTTGTCAGGTTGCTCCAAAAGTAAATTGAAACTCTCAGGGCCATAGAACTTCAATAACTACCAAGGACAGACTAATCTATCTGTGTTTCAGGGTATAGCACTATAGCTTGACGAGGGAGGCAAGAAATGGACATTAATTGGATCAGTTCCCTCCAGCTTATGCAAGGTGGAACTAAAACACATCACATGTAAAGAATGCTCCCTATGATCATTCATACAGTATACATTGTTCTAAGTGTACTTCAAGCATGTGACATTAAGAGAGGTTGGAGAAATCAAGAGTGCACAATTTTGATGTCCGCACTCAGTTCAAATGAAAAAGCTTGCCTTTATTTATTATTTTGGATAACTAATAAAAAAGGGAAATTTATGTTTACCACCCCTGTGGTTTCAAAAATACATCTACCACCCCTGGAATTTTCAAAATTACATCTGTACCCCTGTATGCTAACTCTGTTAGTTTTATTTTGAAAAGACAATTTTTCCCTTTCTTATTTGTTATTAATAAACTCACCCCATCCCACCCTTGTTACCATTGCATACCCTGTTACCTGGAGCGAGAAGGGTTTGGGAGCCCAACAACCTTGCATCTTGCGACCACCTCCTTCCGACAGGTAACTTTTTATTCTTCTGAATATTATTCTGTAATTTAAATGTCCTTTTCCAGGCCTGAACAATCAATTGGAGTCAAGATTTTTGCATATTAAAGCTTGCGGCAGATTATATAATTCATATTTTCTCCCAATCGAGATCTTCAATTATTCTTTATCCAACCAGTGGATTCTCTTCAGCTTTGGGGGTAGATTGAACCCACTTGGAAGTCAACTTGATCAAGTTTTGAAGCAGATCAGACTTGCTGATCCAAATTAGTTGAAGATCTTCTCCACTCCTGGCGGTACTCTGTTTTGTAGTTGGTTTTCAGAAACTGATTTCTGAAATTATTAATTATCTGTCCAGCAGTTTTTTCTTCATACTTTGTGTGATTATTGCCCTCCAAGGACACCTACTTCGATCCAGTTTTGGGGCCCATCTGGGCTGTGGTCTTTTGGCAATCAGAAATCTCCATCTCAGTGTGGTGGTACCCTGTTTTTTTGGCCTATTTCTCTTAAGATTAATTTCTGCCATTATTCGTAATCTATTTTTCAGATTGACCTAAGTTTTTAGGGTAATATTTACTGGTTATAGTAAGCTGTTTGACTCTATTGTAGTGATTTTCTGACACTACCTCTTGGTACACTTTATATTCACCCCATTTTGGGCTGCTTCAAGGGTTACTTCCCTCTTTTGGTACTGCTGGTTGGTGAAGAACTTCTCAGTTGAGGTGCTGCTTTGAGGAGTAGTGTCTCCTCCCATTATACTAACTCATAACTTGCAGAGGAAGAGTGGCCATGTCGGAGTGTAAGGGGAACAGCGATGGTGATGACAACGTCGGCGATGGGAATGGCGATGGCGGTGTCGGTTGTTCGGAGATGGGAATGGCGATGGCAACTCTGTTTTCGTTTTCACTTTTGAGAAGATGATGGTTTATCCCAAATGGGGTTAAATATGGAATAGCACTTCATCCCAAATGGGGGTAAATATGGAATAGCACCTTCATTAAGGGTATTATGGGCATTTTTATATTATGTTTGGGCAATGACATCATCGTTTAACTGTTCTCATCTAAAGCTAGGGATACATTTGTAAGAATATTTCAAAATATAGGGGAGGTTTATGAAACAGATGAAATTTCAGGGGTGGTAGACATAATTGTTTGAAAGTACAAGGGTGGGAAACATAAATTTCCCAATAAAAAAGTAAACTTTCGCTCATACTGATTTTAAGCAGGCTATCACATGGACATATAAAAGAAAACACGATAACCTAACACAGCTTCTTATGTGAAAATTTTAGAATTCAACCTAAAAGTAATTTCAGAAAAATGTTAAAAGCTCACCCTAATGATAACTCAACAAGCTGAGGATGCAGCTCCTCATCTCTAAGCTTCAATATCGATCCACACGTCCTACTTATTGATTGTTGTAAACACATGATGTCAGACTGCAAACACTCAATGCTCAACTTGGTTTTCTCAATCCTTGGCAACTCTTGATCCTCAGCTTCTTGTTTCTGCAGTAACAATGTCTTCTTCTCATACTCCAATTTTGCAAGTTCTTCCTCCTGCAGCATATAAACCCAAATTAGAAAATGGAATTAAAGATAAATAAGATTGACAGTTCCAACAGTAAATGACACAAGAAGCCTGTTACAACCGCTTATCCCAAAAGCTCGAGCTGTTAAGTAAGGGTTACAATGATGTATATCAACACACAACACTTCCCTGCACGTGCAGGCCCACACATACTGCTCTGCACATGACACCAAGGGGTCACAACATGTAGAGGCAAAACAACACATAACACAAACCCCTTGCACTTACCAGGGATCGAACACCCGACTTCCTGGCTCTGATACCATGTTACAACCACTTATCCCAAAAGCTCAAGTTGTTTAAGTAAGAACTACAATAATGTATATCACTACACAACAACAAAGCCCATTTCTCAGAAAATGCTAGAACATCATCTGTAGCCTGAAAAACAGCACAACAGGTAAAATTGCTATAGGATGCAACCATCAGTCCCTACCAAGGCCAAGGATGAAGCTGGAAAGATAATCTTGGCAATCTGTTTTACAGATCTATGTACACTTCATATTCCCTACCAAGGCCAAGGATGAAGCATGAAAGATAATCTTGGCAATCTGTTTTACAGATCTATGTACACTTCATATTATTTCTTTACGCAGTCATAGCGCTAGGTAGATGGAGTAACCAGTCTTCCATAGGTGAAGCTGTGGGTGGGCCAATGTTTTGCCAAAGGCAGGCCCAAAACCCTTGCCAGACCTGCATGGACCAAGCAAACTTCGCCTGAGACAGGCAGACTGGCAGAGGATATATTTATGGGCCTGGCCATAGATTTACTCCAGAGAGAGAACAAAAACTTATTTCAGAATTAGTTCCATCAGCAAGAACATGACATAATGGAATGGACCTCAAAGTCGCAATAAGACTGGAGTTTGTTAGCAGATAAAACCTGAGCCAGGTCAGATGTGGAACAGTGGCTTCTCGACAAACCTAAATTTGGATGCATAAGATTTTTAAACAGGTCAATCTTCAGAATAGAAGATTTCCTTGGTTGGATCCATCAAACAATAAGTTGACCTTGATATCTTGTGTCATTTTCAGAGTACACTGTTAGCTGAGATTGCTTCTTCATATACTTTCAGCATGCCGCCTCCACTCTCCCATGTCATTTTTCACACTAGATCATGCATCATCAAATATTCTGTTATGCTGGGAAAACCAAGATTTAGGAAATCAAAACCCATTTCGAATACAAGGTCCAAGTCCTTAGCCCACCCATTTTCAGCCCAAAAATCTTCAGCCGAAGGTTAATTACAGGTTTTCTATACATTTTCCCCTGATAAGCATCAGAAACAAAAAATTTCTTGAAACAGAAATATGAACAAAAACAGTCACAATATAGCGACAACCCAGACAACAAGATACCATATAGATACTGTAGAAAACCTAGGACCTGTAACCAGTAACTTGAGAGAAGAGAAAAAAGAGAGAATGAGAGAATGAGAGAATAATAACTTGTTGTCTTTATTGATAGGAAAGCCCCTCTATTTATAATAGTGTGGAAATTACAAATAGAAAGGGGAACTCCTAATCAGATTAAGAATTCCTAATCATAATAGGATTCCAAGTTACAATAGGAAAAGAACTAGAACTAACAACTCAAACTGAAACTAAGACTACCAACTCACAGTAGAATTAGGACTTGACATAATTAGAAACTAGGACTCCAACTAGGACTAGGAAAATAGAAGATACACATATCAACCAAATCACTGTTCATATGAACAGTGTCATGCGAACAGTACTTCTCAACACTCCCCCTCAAGCTGGATTATACAAATAAGTAAAGAAAGAAGATCCAGCTTGAACTAAAGAAAAAAGAACTCCTAATAATGCTAACACTCCCCCTCAAGTTGGCACATACAAGATACTAATGCCCAACTTGAACAAAATGAAAAAAACTAAGTTGTAGTAGAATCTAGCTTGACATATGAATGCAGCTCCTAAATAAACCTTCAAGAACTTGAAAAAATAGATCTTCAAAACTTGGACAGACATGATCAGCAAACCGGGACTGGAATGTCTTCCAAAAAAGGCAACTTTCAACAATCTTCAATAGCTATCCAGTGATGAATCTCAGATTGTCATAGTGACTTAGAATCTTGAAGTGAAATAACTAGAGCAGCAAGTAGCGAAAACAAACTGAATCAGGCAGTGGAAAAAAACTGTATCAACCCAATCGAAAGTCCTCAAATAGGCAACAACCAAATATCTTCAATATTTCAATACTTCAATCTCCCCCTTACGGCAGACTCAACCCAATAACAAAGTAGATACCCATTGGCAATGGTGAAAACTCTGACTGTCTATGCTTTGCACCAAGTGTTCCTACAAGTTCTGCTTCTACAATGTCTGCAGGTGTACTGTACATAATCCCCCCCCTCACGTGTAGTACACGTGGACATAACAGAGATCATGTAAAAGATAGGGCAAAAACATAATATTCCAGAATTTTCTAATAGTGCTATGGGTAATTAAAAAGGAAGGAATGGCAAAATTGTAATTTACCAAAAATTTCCAAAGGTGTTATTGGTAAATGCCAAAGGTATGTTTTGGGATATGAAGGGAATTAGAATTATTGAAAGGGAACGGTGTTGGAAAAAAAAAGGATGGCATGACTGTAATTTGGTGGAAATCCACTTTTAAATACAATCCAAGCCTAAGGGCAAACTGGTAATAAACCAGAATTTTCAAGGGTCAATTGGGTAGTCAAATAGGGGAATGTATTAAAAGGTAATGGCAGTTCCGTAAATAACCAGAATTTTGCACGGGCCTTTTTGGTAAACAAAAAGCAATGGGATGCAATAAGTAAAATAATGGCTATGGAGAATGGCAATCTTGTAAATAACCAGAATTGTCAAGGGGCTCTTGGGTAGATAATTTAGATGAAATCTACTTACAAATACCACCCAAGGTAAAAGGGTAATGTTGGAATGAGTAGTAAAATAAGGACAAAGGTAGATAAGAAAAGATGATAAGGGCATAAAAGGGAACTTAAAGAATAAAATAAAACGCTAGGAATAAAGTAGAGTAACCAAAAAGGAAACCCACTTTGAGATATTGGATGTCTTCCTCACGCAACCAGCCAAAAACAATATAACGCTGTCTTCAACAATTCAACCTCACGATGGGAGAAAGAACCAACCACAAGAGGAAAAGCGAGCCACGAGAGGAAAACGAGAACCAGCAGCCAACTGATTCTTCGATCGAAACAGCAGACTTATGGAGAAAATTAATGTAATCTCCAAAAACTCGGATCGAAAGCGAGGAAAGGAGGAGGCGGAACAAAAGCTGCAACTTCAACTGCAACTCCAATCTGGCGGTAGGGGAACAGCAGCGATAAATATTTGACTCTGTGGAAGAACAACTTCAATCGAACCAGCAGCAACAAAATACCAGCAAAGAATTGATACCACCAGAAATCAATAGCCAACATCAGAGAACAAGAGCCCATCCAACAACTAAGCCAAGCAACACTCAGCAAGACGAAAACCAGAAAATCAGAGATCTTCCTCACGATAAGCAAAGAGAAACTGAGCAAAAATAGGGCAGGTCCTAAACTCCAGCCCTTCGATCACCGTCAAAAAAGGGATTGCACCTTCAACGAAAGCAGGTTCTTCAGAAGCATCTACAGCCCGGAACCAGGTTCTTCATTAATCGATCAACATATCAGTATTTAATCTGCAACTCATCTGAAGAGCAGAAATAAGATTCGAAATCTGATGTAGAGTTTTCATAATCGAAAAAATGAATTGAGTACATGAAACCCTAGTTCTTCTTTTTCTATGAACTAGGGTTTTCTTCTTCAAACCAGAAATTAAAATCGACTCTCAAAACAGCAATCTTGGAGAGAATCAGTCACTGGTTGCCTAGCTCTGATACCATGTAGAAAACCTAGGACCTGTAACCAGTAACTTGAGAGGAGAAAAAAGAGAGAATGAGAGAATAATAACTTGTTGTCTTTATTGATAGGAAAGCCCCTCTATTTATAATAGACGGGAAATTACAAATAGAAAGGGGAACTCCTAACAATGATAGGATTCCAAGTTACAATAGGAAAAGAACTAGAACTAACAACTCAAACTGAAACTAAGACTAACAACTCACAGTAGAACTAGGATTTGACATAACTAGAAACTAGGACTCTAACTAGGACTAGGAAAATAGAAGATACAAATATCAACCAAATCACTGTTCATATGAATAGTATCATGCGAACAGTACTTCTCAACAGATACACACAGAACTAAAGTACAATAGCAGGATCACACCCCAAGTGAAAGAGAGTTTTCTGTAGTCTACTCAATCCTCTCCACTTTTGTAGCCAAAACATCTGCCAAACTGATGGCTGATTTGGGCTTCCAACTGAACAAGCAATTCAGGTTTTGGAGAGTTTTAAGTTAAATATGTTTCCTCCTTAATCTTGATTTGAGTCCAGTCATGACTCAAGAAGTTTCTTGCATACTTTTTCCCCTTTTTAACTTCGTAGTTTCTCAAATCTCAAATAGTTGACTAGTACACCGTGATCATAATCACAAATAAGAATATGAAGGAAGATTCCAAAAAGATTTTTCCTAGTGTAAAAAATGCCCACTTCGAATTAATCCCATTGTTCTTGTTTCTAGTGCTTAAATCACCTGGATCTAAGCATGTTTTGGTATCTAGATAGAACTGGAAGGGTCATATCCATCAGCTCTACTGAGCATACAGTCTGTTACAACTGCTTATCCCAAAAGCTCGAGCTGTTAAGGGTTATAACAATGTATACCAACACACAACACTCTCCCCCTCTGTGCACAGGCCCACACACACGGTTCTGCAGTCTGCATGTGACACCATCATGTGGCACCTGGGTGCACTACAACACATAACACAAACTCCTCACACTTACCAAGGATCGAACACCTGACTTCCTGGCTCTGATACCATGTTACAACCACTTATCCCAAAAGCTCAAGTTGTTAAGTAAGGGCCACAACAATGTATATCAAGTATCAACACACACAATATCTAAATGAACAGGCTCAACAGTTTGATACAAGTAAACATTAGATTGTTATGGATCTTAGGAATGCTCAACTTTTTGGGCTATCAGTCCATGAGGTGGTCCACTAAATAAAATCGATAAACAAATACCAATTGGTTCTTAGGAGGACCGTGAGTAAGGGGCACAATAAAACAGATATATTATGCAATCTTAAGAAGATTCTCACCGTCTCCTTCAAGAAAACATGGAATTCCAATCAACAGGAAAATCCCAATATCAATGTAACCAGTAAAATGTCAGCAGTGTGCTATGATGAACCAAAAGATACTGTATCTTTGGCACATGTTGATGACCAAGTTTTTTATTTTTTTTGTTTTTTTGTTTTGGGGGGGGGGGGTGGAGGGGGAGGATAATTAACAATTTTTTACATGATGGTGACTGAATTAAGCACTAATTTACTACTTTCAAGCAAAATACAATTCTTACCTTAACTTCCTCATAAAGCTTTTGTTCCTCAGCAGAAAGCTTGTCTAGTGTGATGCAAAGGGCACCAAATTTGCAAGTTTCACTGGGGCCTTGAAGTTCTATAGAGTCCCTGCTGGCCTGAAGCAATCTGGAAGACCAACTCCAAGACAATGAGCTAAAGACCTTCGCAGAATTGCACCTCTTCCCTATAAATTGAATATTTAAAAGATAAAATATCCTTCAGAGATTGATAAATAGAATGACAGGTAATAAAAATATCTAACACATATATAACAGAGAGACTAGAGGAAATCAAAGGCACTCAAATGATAGACAAGAAGGAATTTCATCAATATATAAGAATATATATGGTGCAAATATATGAAGGGGCCCTAAACTGACCATTCAAGGAGATCTCATGTGCCAAGAAAAACAATTAGATGGGACAATCATGATAATCTTATGAATAATTTTCTTTTGGAAAAACAAGGAAAACAAAACGGTGGACGTATGTAGAGAAGAGTTCAGAGCATGTAATGGCAATCATATGATCAGGTGCACATTTAGCATCAGGGGTCTATACTGGATAATCACCATCTCTATGAGTTATGAATAGGTAATCTAAAATGGTTGTCTATGAATGTCTCAGCAGAAAAAATGCTGAAGGTTAGGACTTAGGAACGACTCCAGTCCACTCCTCCCAGGACCTTGCAAAAGCTGGACTTGCTCCAGGTTATGGACCTTTTTCCAGTTCTAAGGAACTAAAGGTTCTTGATGACAGAAAAGTTATGAAAGGCAAGTAGACTACAGATCTCATCAATTTCAACATATAAACTATCCTGAAACCACCAAAGTTTAGACAAAACCTTTTTTTTTTATAAATTTTGGGCCAAAATTAAATTGTTAGCAGGTCTAAGATAAAGGTCAGTTATATAATAATTAGCCCACAGGATGCATAGAACACAAAATATGAAAATGAAGACCATGAGGCAGGGGGGTGGTAGTGGTAAGAAATTAAGAGAAAAAAAATCTGTGATGAAACCACAGAGGGTTGTAAAATCAATTCAGAATCATGAAAGTGGAACTTCTGAGATCCAGAGACCTATATGGTCTCAAACCAATGAAAATTCAAAAAGATCCTGCAGTCAATCCCTACAACAATCTACAAGAAAATCCACTCTCGATAGAGGTACCTAATTAAAATAATAAATAAATAAATCAGCAGCAACAACCAGTTTCTTGAATCCACTCATTTCAGTCCAAAACTATAGTCGGTCCCACGTTCAACCGTAAAAGGCATTTGTAAGGACAAAAGGTCAAACCATCCAAACCTATGCCAGAAGGACAGCCAAGTATAGTGGGAGACCTGGAAATGCCCTCAGCCTAAATTCAATGACAGACCCTAAAAACTCCTACAGCCTGCAAGAAAAGAGCATAGTGGCCATGGATTCCCAAATATAGACACCAAGCAAGCCAGAAGCGCAAAAGATCAATATTGGAGAAAAAGAGAATACACTTCACAGAAGAATGAAGAGAAAAGGCACAGGTACTAAGGTTATTTAGCCTTTTCAACTTCCATGTGTCTAAAGTGAAGCATAAATAAGAATCAACCCAGATAAAAATAAACAATAAAGTGTACGAACTCTTAACACACAAACTAAAATGTTTTCAGAAGGAAGAGATGATAATTACTGCTGCTTTCTCCTATATTATGGTAGAGAGAGTCTCCTCTGTTGATGTCGAGAAGAACAGCTATTTCCTTGCCACCATCAGAAGATTTCAGGAAATAATCATCCAGCTCCCTCATAATACCCGCCAAAGTCTTCTTGTTCCTACTGACCACCATGGCCATATCTGCAGTATCCTTAGTATACCAGCTCACCATTGAAGAACAATCATCAATGAGCTCCGCCACTGAAGGCTTCTCTGGAAGTGAATTCAGAACAATATCAGCTGCAACTTCCTCCACTTGCTCTTCTTCATCAAATTCTGTCTTAGTCTCTGCCCAATCCTCCTCCTCTTCCTGCTGGATTACTTCACTCTTCTGCTGAACTGGAGAAGAAGAGGAAGGTCCACTAGTGTCCCAATCCTCCTCTTCCTGCTGGATTACTTCACTCTTCTTCTGCTGAACTGGAGAAGAAGAAGAAGGCCCAAAAGGGTCCCAGAAATCCCAAGATGAGTTTGGAATCGGGGGAGGTGGCGGCGTTGTGCAGCTGCTCTCCTCATCAATCTCAATGCTTTCTTCTTGAACAACATCTTTTTCTTCCTCTGCCTTCACAACCTTCCTCAAGTCAGGGCTTAAAGGAGGTGGAGGTGGAGGTGGGGGTGGAGGTGAAGGAGGCAGAGGAGGAGGGGATGGAGGCAATGCAAAGCCAAATGGGGTATCTTCGAGCTCCAACGTTTCTGATTCAGTGAATTGCCGAAGTGTGATGCCTGTGTTCTTCAGAGTTTGCAAATAAGCAATCTGGGCAGCAGCAAATTGTTCACGAAACCGAACTAATTGCTTCATCAGCCTCTTCCTCTCCTTGCATCTCTGCACTCTCTCTTCCTTGTCGATCCTCGAAGCAACACAACCCATCTATTCAAATGCTCTCTGGCCTTGACTAATAAGCAAATCACAAAGGAGAAAGAAATCCCAAATGTAGGTTGAGTTTAATGCAGAGGAACCTGCAGAGCCAATGAAGAACACCCAGGAAAACCTGTCATCTTAAAATTAAAATATTCTTCCTCCATGACATACATTACCATTACTGAGCATCTGAAGACTGTGGGAAACAGTGGAGAAGATTCCAATTTCAGGACGAGCTTAAAAATGAAGACATGATGAAAAAGACTAGTGCAAAGGTTATTCAGCTTCTGCTCTCTGGGCTTAGTTCTTAAGCTAATCAGCTCACAAAATAAGCTGTGATGGAAGAAAGTGTGAAATGAAATCACAAATGCAGGTCAAATTTCATGAGCAAAATAACCTTCTTCAGACCCAACGAAGAAAACCCATCATCCTAATCTAACCCATCTGTCACCGTGACATGAAAGGGAACAGTAGAGTAGAGAAGTTCGAAAAGAAGAGTGAACAGTGATGGAGAAAGAGAAGGAAATTCCAACTGGGCGCCCCGGTTTTTCAGTTTTCATCACCTCAAATTCAAAAAGAAGAGAGTAAAAACTAAAGAACAATGATTCTGACAAGGTAAGAACTAGAACAGTGAAAATTATCACTGCATGAGCTGCAAATGCCCTTGTAAGTAGTAAGTAGTTCTTCAGTAAAGTAAAGAATAGAAACACTAGGGTTGAAAAACGCCAAAAAAATACACAGGATGAAAAGTGAGCAAGAAAAGAGTTACGCCAGAAGGGAAGGGTAAGTGCCAAAAGAACAAGGGCAGTCGAGTTCGCCCCTGCTCCAGTCTTGTGCCCTCCAAAGAAACAACATTCATCAAAAACCCAATTACTTGGCTGAGGCTCACTCGTGCTCGAATTCCAAGGCCATGTCCAAGCAGAGCATCCAAAGCAGAAACGGCGCATTTTAGCACCAAATTCTTGATTAATAATGGAATTTCATTTTGGCCCATAAAAGAAGATAACACGTCAGATATTAGTAAGAAATTCGCATCTTTTAGCAGAATTAAGGAAGAAGAATTAATTCTCTCTCTCTCTCAGTAATTGTAGAATCGTAGCTTAAATGAATCATATAGGCTTCAATGGCAGCTCAGAATCAACGCAGCTTGCAGCTCTGCTCTGTTCTTATGTGTTGAAGCATCCAAAGAAGAAAATGGCGAATTTCAGCAAAAAATGCTTAAAGAGGGAGAGATGACACGTCAGAAATTAAAGTCTACCATCAGATGAGTGTATGAAGAACTAGGGCATCAGCATTACAGCATTAGTGCAGAATCATAGATTAGAATTGGTTTGATGCTTCAAAGAATCTCTATCTTTCTATTTTTGCAGGTTAGGGGACCCAACGCAAATCAATCGATGTAGCTCTGCTAATCTCAATGTTCAAGTCAGTACAGTGTGACAAAAATCTTTTCTATTTTTCTGTTTTTCATGTGGGAAAGGATTTTAATCCAGATTTGGTGGGCTGACATTAAGAGATTAGAGTACCGAAGGGAATAAGACAAAGCCTGTGGAAAACCCAGTTCTGTTTCATAAAATTCTGAAGCATTGCATAGATGTTGATGATTTAAGACTTAAGTACTTTTCTTAGTTTCTTTATTCCATGCTGATAATATGTTTTAATCTGTGTTTAGTATGTATTTTGGGAATTTGATTCTAGGTTTAGAACGCATTATGAAATTTGATCCTTCTTTTATTTTCTTGTTGGGAAAGAAAGCCCTGTGCAGCCCACGCAGCCCTTGCGCCCCGACAGGGATGCGTGAACCACATCCTTGGTCATTTCCATCTTTTGTGGGATGCGACAATCATACACGCCCTTGTGTCTGGACGTAGAAGTGGCTTGCACTGTAGGACCGAGTGGCGTTCAGAATATATTCTAGACCTAGAATCTATTTAGACAATGTATACCAAACACAGAATAATATTTTGCATTTATTCCTATCCATCAATGAAGCCTTTTTTCTGTTGTAATCCCATTGAAAAAAAAGGGACCAAGTTTTCCTACGGTTCACAAAACCCACCTAGGGTTTTTGTATGTTCCAAAATACCCTCGTGATACCCATTCCCATCCTCTCCCGCCACTCGGTGAATGGAATCCCATTGACTGTGGGTGGTGGGAAACTTGGGCCCCAAAAAAATTTCTAAAAAAATCTAAGCCCGGCCTACTTGGGGGCTCAAAGGTCAAGCCAAGCCCATTTGATTTGAGCCAAGATCCTCATGCATGCTTTTATGAAATGGAAATACTGACCACTGCTGAATTTGTAGCTGTTTGGAAAGTTAATTTTGTGTTCTGTATCGCTTTTATTTTAGAGAATCCTCTCCCATTGGGAGTTTTACTTCCCTGCCAAACTTTATTAGGGTTTATGATGCCCAAAGATGCTATATGACAAACTTGTATTGGAAGTGTGAGCAACATCCCTGACGAATCCTAGTGAGGTTTAACAAAAATCCATATGAGATGCCATTGTGTGTAGCAGAAATTAAACTGGCCGAGTTGAACCAGGTTTAACTGAAAGGAGAACCTCTGCTGTGCAATTACAAAGACTCCTCAAAATCAAAAGTAGCCCAGCTCCCATGGTTTAAGACTAATTCTTAGAACGTTTAATCCGTTGGAGACTGTTAATTAAATGGGTTTAGGCTGACTAATGAAACCAGGACTTAATGGGCTATTACGCAGTCCCATTGTTAGATAATTTGGTTCATTGCCAATGTGGTGGGCTCAGAAACTCTGAGTTCTTCCATTAGGATCCTATTGGGATAATTAATCAAAGATGTATATATTAGATAATATCTTTTAAGGGAAAGGGTTGGCACGCCGCCTGCTCCAGGTAAACTAACAGACAACAAACACACGAGAGGTGGGACAGCCATGGGCATGGGATCTTTTCACTATAAAGGGGGAGAGAGGCAAACACATGGTTGAGCATTCCCAACCTTTTCTCTATCTTTAATTCCCAATTTTATTTTAATTTTTTTTTAAGTTTTCTCAATCCTTATTATCTCACGGGGTTCTTAATTCCAAAAGATTTTGTATGACGTTTTGTATTGGAAACATGAGTGATAGCTAAGCCTTATCATGACAAAATAATGTTTACTTCACATAAATGAGAGTCACATAGTCAATCAGCTTTTGGAGAAATAATTTGTCTTCCTATGAAAATGCAAGTAACATCTGAGGTTAGCAAATAGCTAATAGCAGTCAAATTTAATAACCATTATATAAGTTTTTCTTTTCTTTCAATTATCGCCAAGGCATAGAGGGGAAGTTCATAAGCATCTATGCAGTAAAATCGATTTCCGACAGAAAAACAAAGCATGAGGGTAGAATCATAACCATAGAATAAACCCCTTAATTGAAATGTTTCAACAATATCATTCATATATTTACTGCTAATAAAACCTTACTTAGCCAGTCAAGATATCTTCCAAATCAATTAAATGACAGGTTTGAGCAACTACATTCTAAGAAACATATGACATCAAGCAACATAGTAACAATCAATCAAAGTACCCTTCATATCATCCTTGAGCTACAGCCCTACTTAACAATCTGTCTATCAATCGCACGCTTTATCTCCCAAACTCCAACTTTTGAACTGTCCATCAATCGCTATCTCCTTGCTGCAAGACAAATATCATTAGCATTTCACAACATTGCTGAGAAATTGAATATCATTTAATTTTGGGAAATTTATGAAACACCCTTTAAAATTGGGTCGAAACTCGGATCACCCTTGAAATTTGAAAATATTTAGATCACCCCCTCTACACTAACAGTATTAGTCTGCTGCTAATTATTAGATAAAAGAACTATTTTACCCTTGTACTAAATCATTAGAATTAAATTTACATTATTAGCTTTTCCTCATCTTCTCTTCTTGCTCAACGCCATGTCCGTCTCGGTTCACGGTGGTTTTGGGCAGGGGGTGATTGCAGGCTCAAACCGTCGCCCTTCCCGGCTTCACCCCTACCCTAACTGCTGCGTCTGCCGCGGCCGCCCCTTCTTCTCTGCCGAGAGATAGGAGAATGTATGGATTGCCGAGTTTTTTTCCCTTTCTTTTTTTTCAGAAACCGTAACCGCGGAGCATGAGAAAAGCGAATTAGTTCCAAAGAGATCTGCTGCTTTGGAGAGTGAATGCAGTAGTTGCAGAGTGAGAAAATTTTGGGCAGAAGATTGACGGCAGCCCAATAATTCCGGCGAAGGGTAATTTTTAGGTCCATCACTATTCTCCTTCATATTTGCCGGCCGCTTGCTTGCTGGCCTCGCTCTCAAACAATAAGTACGAAAATCAAATGACTGAAAAGAAGGAAAAAAAAAACCCTCGTTTTTATCTATATAAGTCTCTAACTCTCTGCAACATCAAAGACAAAAGGCAAAGATGAGTTTGGTCGGGCAACAGCAAGCCAACAAGTGTGAAGAGGGATGTGGGTTTTGTTACCATTGCCGCTTCTGCTTCTTCCACTCTCGTCAATTATTTCCCTCTCTCTCTCATGTCTCTCGTTCCTCTCCCTGTCATCCACTCACACTGCCACGACCACCACATCTCCTTTAGCAAGGACCAGTCTCCTGGAAGAAGATATGACAGAGAGACTCCGGCGATTCCTGGAGATCGAAGAGACCAATTCTACCCTTTTCCTTTCTCTTCACTTCTCTTCCATCTGAAATCCAGAACCGAACCCCATAAAGCTGCAACCGATCTTCTTCCTCTATTCTTAACCCACTTTTTTCTCCTCCTCTTTTTCATTTTTTCCTCCATTAACCGAGTCTGGGTCTTTGGTGGGTGGTGGTGGTGGTGGCGGCGGCGGCTGCTGGGGCAATGGTGGTTGCAGAGGAGAGGGAATATTCCCTCTTTGATTCTTTATTTTAATTAAGAAAAAAATAAAGAGCACATGTTGGGTTTTTAGATCTAAGGGTAAAATGGTAATTACACTCTTCTCAAGGGTAGTTTAGGGTTTTCAAAAGATTTAACTAGTTGACTTCATCAGTAACTAACGATAGGATCTAATTTGAGTATAAAGCTCTAATACAGGGGGTGATCTGAGTATTTTCAAATTTCAAAGGGTGATCCGAGTTTCAACCCATTTTCAGGGTGTGTTTCATAAATTTCCCTTTAATTTTTAATAAACCAAGGGAGCAGGTTTTATTATTGATAGCCACCAATATATATGGAATCCATGAATTGGAATCTAGTTCTGCCCTTTGGGAGTTTGGATGGGACTGAAATATTGTGGACATATTGACCCAAGATCCCTTCCTCATATGTCAAGTTTCATTGTAATAAATGAAGTTAGTTATCCGTCAAAATAATGCATTAAAAAATCCAGAACTACCAAGAAGGTACATGGACAAATATGGGAGGACATGTGCATGAAATATTTAATGATTGAAATATGATTCTGAAATTTGATTGAACGAAACTCATGTTATATCAGAAACTTACAAAAGGAGCCACAACCCTTGTTGCTTAGTGACCATCTGGAGGTCTTCTATGAAATCTTACCTGTTGGATAGTTCCAGTTAGGCATATGAATCCACTGTTGCATTAAGATAATTATCCCAAGAAAAAAATTATTAAAGAAGAATCACCTCTTTTGGCCCTTAAAAGAAAGAAAACCCAAAATATATAGTTTAGAACATTGATTTTACCTTCACAAACTTGATTTGATGAGGAACAAGAAATAATAGAATTTAGATTTCTTGCAGTAGACAAGAAAAGATTAAGAATTTACCTTGCCACTTTCTTGTGAGTGCAACATGTCAACACTTTGGTCATCGCACTTCAACAAATTGAACCATTCTTCTTCTACCACAATTTCCCTTAGTTTTGTTGCAGCTTGTGGATTCACAGGGAGCCTTTTCAATTTGGGACATCGCAGAACTTTCAATATTTCCAATAAAGGCCAATCATGGCATAACACCCCTTCACTCACCATCGAGAGATTGGACAAGGAGAGCAACTCCAGAAACCTTAGATGAGGAAACACCGTCGTGCCCATGGCCTGCTTTTCTCTGTCTCTGTTCACAACTATTATTTCCTCCAGATTACAACAATCACTAATAAGAAATTCTTCTAGTTGTTGGAGACCTTGGGCCAAACTCATTGGTAAGATGTGCTTCAAGCTATCACAATGAAATATGTGTAGGAGCTTTAGCTTGCCAAAAATTGCAGTTGGAAGTACTGATGAAGATGGATTATTTGTTGAATTCAACTTCCTAATTAATGAGCTTCCTTTTGTAATATCCTCATCTTGCTCTGTTGAGATAATTTGCACCATTTCTGAGCACCATCAAATTTCAAGATGGTTTAGTTGTTGAAGCCTCTGTGCCATGGCTAGTGAGAACATAAACTTCAAACCCAATTTTTCCACATACACATTCTCTAGCTTAAGGCAGCTTGAAGGTGAAACAACGCCCTCCCATATGGTCCTTAAATTTTTAAGTAATCGAAGATCCAATCGTTTTAGTTCCATCAAAGTAGATTGTGCCGCCTGTAGTCTCTTGGAGTAGTTGAATGCCTCAGTCGCCCTACTACAATTCAGTACCTGGAGTACTTCTAAATTTGGTAAGTTTAGCAGCAAATCAGAGGGTATGACACAAATTAGACTGACACAATTTTGAACATAAATGAATCTTAGTTTGTTGAAACATACCTACCTCTATGTTTTTGCCAAGAAAATGCTCCCCAATGTCGAAACCAGCGAGACAGAGAGGTTCCGTGGGAGACATGTGACTTTAAAGCCTGGGTTGAACTGGGTTTGGGTCGAAACCAAGGTTTCAGTCATCAAAACCTGGTCTGATACCATTTCAAGCCCAGGTTTTGTCTCGGTTTCCTGCGAAACCGAGATCTTGAACCATGATACTATGTCAACTAGTATGGATTACTGTATGATATCTTTCATAAATTGTGCTTCATTTCAATCACGAGAGTGCCTTAGCAATGCCTTGCGCCTCAAGCGATATGAGGCCTAAGTTCCTTGCATGTGCCTCTCACGGTCTCACCTGAATAACTTTAGTAACATCAAACAGTAAACCAAAGAACTTCTTATATATTTACTTCTAATAAAAAGATGTTTCAAATACAATGTTATGTTAAAAGTGCATAAAGCATTATAGGATAATGGAATCCAAACAATCTCCAATAATGTTCCGTTCTCCAAAGAATAAGTACCTGAACTTATCTGGTTCAACTGCCCACCACAGACTGAATCCAAACAATCTCCAATAATGCTCCATTCTCCAACAGGAAAGAATATGTACCAGAACTTATCTGGTTCAACTGCCTGCCACAGACTGGAAAAAGATAATGGCATGATTTCAGAAGAAGAGACGAGAAACAACATGAGGCCACTTCTATCGGGCCACGTTTGATGTGCTTTTCCGCCTCTTAATGAGCCCTTCCATTAATGTAATATATGTGGATCTGTCTACTGTAATTTCATTTGTCATTGATTCTTCCAACAAGTACATTGCTTCTTTGTATTTTCCTTCACTACATAGGTCATCAATGCGCTTAGAGTAAGTAATAGAACTTGAATCCCAGTCCTGTGGAGTTTCCTTAGCAACCACCTCTTGACCTTTTTCACCCTGCACTCCTGGGATGACTTCCCCACTAGCTGCAAAAGATATTTGATTGGGTAATTTGTCATTTTCAATCATATTAGATAGGAACTCCTTGGCATCTTCAGTTCTACCCGACTCCATAAGTCCACACAAAATAGCATTGTATGTAATGTGGTTCGGTCCCAGTTTCTTCTCTTCCATTTCTGTGAGAAGCTCCAATGCCTGTTCCATCTTACTATCTTTGCACATTCCTGTTATCAGAATGTTGTAAGTGACAGCATCAACAACTTTCCCCTTTGAAACCCATGTTTGGAAGAGTTTATGAGCCCTATCTACCATTCCCCCATTGCAGAGTGCATGAAGAAGAATATTACAAGTAAAAGTATCTGGCTTGAATAATTTGTCTACCATCTTGTTGTAGAATTGAAAAGCCTTCTCCACGTCTCCGTCCCTACAGTACCCATGAATAAGACTGTTGTAAGTTGTCTCATCTGGCACCAACCCATTCTGCATAAGCTCATTCAACTTGGACAACGCCTCCTCAGTCTTTCCACACTTGCAAAGCCCTCCAATAACAGAATTGTAGGTAACAACACTAGGAAGTATCTCTTTCTCTTTCATCTCATTCCAAAGCTTCAAAGCCCCATCAACATCCTCATCCTTGAAGTAGCCCATTATCAAGGTTCCATAACTAACCTCATCAATGGAATACCCTTTCTTTGCAGCACTACGAAGTAGCCCATAAGCCTCATCTAGTTTCCTCTCCTTACAGAGATTGTATAGAACAGTATTGAGAGTAACAGTGTCCATCTTCAAACCTTTCCGAGCCATCTCATCCATCATCTTGAATGCTTCTGCAATTTTCCCTGATTTACAGTACCCATTGATCAAAGTATTGTATGTAACACAGTCCGGAGAAAACCCATTTTCCTCCATATTACTAATGGATTCACTTGCTTCATCTACCTTTCCCTCTTTGCACAACCCCTTTATGATAATATTATGGGTAACAGCATTTTTCTGCACACCCTTCTCAGGCATTTCCTCAAGCAACTCGTAAGCCATAAAGTTCATCTTCCACTCAAAACATGCATTAATCAATGTGTTATAAGTAACCACATCGGGAAACAACTTCAGATTCTCCATCTCATCCTGAAGCCTAAGAGCTTCTTCAATCCTACCCTCCTTGCACAACCCATTAATCAACATGTTGTAAGTCCAAATATCAGGCAAAAATTTGCTTTGGGTCATCAATTCAATTGTTTTTGCTGCCTCCTTCAGCCATCCCAACTTACAATACGCACAAACCAAGGTGTTATATGTATTCCGGTTTGGGGAAAGGCCTCTGTCTTTCATATCAGAAAGCAAATCCCGAGCCTCATTCAAAAGACCTTTCTTACAGAAGGCATCTAAGATGGTATTGTAAGTAACATTATCAGGTAAGCAATCAAAATCAGTTATTCGGCTAAGCAACACCATGGCATCATTAAACTTAGAATTCAAGCAATATCCATAAATCATAATATTGAAAGTGTTTGTATTTGGGATGACCCTTAGCTTGATGGCATCATCAAAGACCTGTCTCGACATAAGAAGCGAATAAGAAGATGGGTACCTTACCAGGGAATTGAGTAGGGTGTTGCAAGTGAGGACTGTTGGGCGTAGGTGATGGCGCTTCATCTTCTTGAAAATCTGAAACGCAAAGTGGGGTTTCCGGTACTGGACATAGGAACCAATGGCAGTGTCCAGGAGGGCTTTCGAGGGGCGAGGGAAGCAAGAGGATGGATGGAGAAGGTGGTTGTGGAGGACGTGACGAGTGTCAGTAGCTATGAAAGAGAGAAGAAGAGATTTGGCGTCTGAGAACTTATTGTGACTAAAGAGACAAGGGAGGAGGGCGAGGAGGGAAGGGAGGGAATTGCAGTCATGGGTGAAATTGGAAATATGAGTACGACACCATTGGAAGAAGCTGAGAAGTGTGTTAGGACAAGAAGAAAGGGATGGAGAAGAGAAGATTAACGGTATCACAGAGGGGGCGAGATGAGGAATGTATGGCCTCAGAGATTGCAGGGAAGTTTGGGAAGTAAGTATAGTGACTATGTTCCTTACTATGTCGGATTCAGCTGGTGCTGAAGATTTTGATGCTGGTGTTTCCATGAAACTGGTAGAGAGGATTACGGTTCAGGATTGATACAGGTTAGTTATTACGCCTACACCAATCCCAAACATGACAAAGAAGGTTTTCTTGCTTTATTTTATCTCACCTACCGAAGTTGCATTTAGACCTGTAAATTTTGCTAGGGCTGATTTAGAGTACTCTGAAATAGAGTGACACTGAAACACCAATTGAGCTATGCAAGAAAAAACTTCTATGAAATTTGATAAACACCAAATGAGAAACACACACAATCAGAAAAAGAGACCGAGCATACCTGGTTGAAGGATTTTAGTAACTAGTCTTTGAAAGCTTATCCCAGTTCTTAGAAGTCAGAATCTAACGAGAAACGAATAATGGAATTTGTTTATTGGGGGAGTCAAAATCAAAATTTTTAATTTTAGCAGATCAATTGATTGCAGGTCGACATGGAAGAGAAAGAGGAGTGGACCGAACGGAAGGAACGAAAGAAAGAGAAGAAGAAGCATAGGCGTCATTACCAGGGTTTGAAGAATCGGCTAAGCGGATCAGGAATCGACCGATTCAGATCGGAATCGGTGGTCACCAACATCTATCTCTATTCTCTAATAAATCAATACAGCCGATTTCTGGATAAAAGCACCAGTCATTTGAACATACATACATCAAAAATGCTAATTCTGGAGGACTTTTCAGATTGATTCCGATCCGAATCTGGTTTTCCGTTAAAAGCTGAAACCCAATCTTTTTTTCCTTCACTCAAAAGTTTAAACCAACTTTGGGGTGGAGTGGTAATTTTGAAATGACCATAAAGCCCCTACCCCCTATTGGATTAGTATCTTAACCAACAAATATGGGTGGGCACTTGTGATTGACTACCCCACATCAATCTCATTGACAAGTTACAGCCTAAAACCAATAGTGGAAGTCCTTAAAAACGACCTTCCGAGTAAACAATAATTACTAAACGGAAAAGGTTGTCTGAGAGTCTGAGCTGCCAAGGCAGGGCTTGCTATCAACCTCTATTTCTTTCCCTTTCCTCATCACATGAAATGTCCTTTCTGCACTTCAATGTACAATATCGTTTTATTGTATCTCCTTGGTGCACTATCTTATATATTTAGATTTTTAAAGTTTTATTTTGCCACTTGGCAAAGTTCGATTGGATTGAGACTTGACACCGGGAAGGACCCTCAGGGTCTACTTGTCCACAAATATTGGACCCCTTTCTGATCTGCCATGTGGCAGATTTACATGTGCCCTTATTTTCCTTAATGGTCTGTGTAGGAAACATATGCACATACTAAAATAATACTAGAACCTGCTAAACCACATAATTTTTTGGTTGGTTTTAAGACGACCGGAGCCAGGGGTGGTGCCGGACCTCCACCGCTTTGGGTGGCCTTGGTGCCTTGACAACTCTCTGCCTATAAAAAAAAATATACAGCATTCCTTTTTCTTTTCCATGAGCAAGTATTATTCTTCATAGGAATCTTCAATTTCTGCATAATCATCTACATGTAATCTGACTCTCTGTTCAATAGAACTTTCCTATAAATGGAGGGAAAATGGGAGGAAAGTAAGAAAGACTAAGCTTTTGTAGAGGAGGAAAATGTAAAAGTTGTTCTTTGGTATGATACATGTGGAAGGTCATGTAACAGCATCTGTAGTTTTGAATTTCTCTCCTATGCTTCCCCCGATCTTTGATTCTGGAATCGTTCTTTGATGCAAAAGATTCTGCTGATCAACAAAAATCAGGCTCTTCATGTGCTGCAGTTGCTGCCACTCTTTCTCCATCTGCAGTTCAACTTCCTCAAAATGGATAATTTTATCCTGAATCTCCTTCATCTGCAAAAATTGGTGACAACAAAAACAAGGTTTTCCAAAACAACAGTCAGAAGGGGGGAGAAAAAAGATACAGGAAGAAGTTGGTATAGAGCCAGGAATTATACACACCTGAACCTCAACTATGCCAGACATGGATCTCTCAACACCCTTCTCTTCCTTATCAAGCAACACTTGAGCCTCCAGAATGGCATTTTGCAATGCGGTCATGATGTTTTCACCATTAGTGGTGCCAGATTCTGCAGCAAAAAACATGTCCATTGCTTTTACAGACTCCATATTGGACCTCATTGAGAGGGTACAGCAGTTTAACAAAAAATGAAACTGAGCCACAAGAAGCCGCGGGGTTGAAACTTGAGTAACCAATTGCTTCATAATGACTTTCATTCAAATTCCTTTTCTCCCCCCCCCCCCTCTCCCCACCTTCCCCTCCTTCCGAGGACAAAAAGCTTTATTGATCATAAGCAAAAGAATAAAGGTATACCCTTCAAATAAGTGCACCCTTGGTGACGTGGTTCAGGGTTCTAGAAGGGATTCTAGAAGCAATTTTAATGCCGGAACCACATTTGAGGGCCAGGATCATTAGAAATCAGGAGGACAGAATATGGACAGATTTGTAAAGAGAATATAAGAAAATATCTTGCAAGCCAACAATCTGATCAGGCCAAATTTTTGGTTGAGTATAGAGAGAGACCAGTACTATCAATTGATGATGTCCAAGTCTTGAAAATCAGAAATCAGATGATAGATGGAACAGAGATCTGATCTGATAAACCAAATAAACAAAGGCAAACAAAGTCTAGATAATCAGATTTATAAGGTAAAATTCAGAGCCAGCAAGCAATTAGTTAATTCTTCAGATTGATATGGAACCAGAAGGTATAGAATAGGAGAGAGAGACAACGAAGGAAACAATAGAAGAAGAAGATAAATAGGAAGAACAAGATTAGAGATTAAGGAGGGATGTCACCTGGTTGCAGGAGATGACCAGAATAGGAAGAAAGGAGAAGAACAGACTGTTGACCAGATCTCTCAATAAGTCCACACACATGCACAGCACATACCAGCAAATAAATTCAACATTCCATTCCACTAAATTTGTTTAGAAAAACAGCCCTTATATAAACACCAAATAGACTCTCTTTAGGACTCCTAAACCAACTAAACAGCTGTTCAATTTTACCTAAACAAGAAGTAAGATTGACTCATTGACTAACTACTTGCTATAGAAGGCTCCTAACAAGACTTACACTCACTTAATTGCTCACCACTCAACTAAACTCTAGTATTACTAGAAAACACTTAAAAGAAACTAATATTCCCATATAGAACCAGACCCCCACTATAAGGGCTTACAATTAAGGTTAGGTACAAATGTAACTCCATAAACAAGTAACCAAAGGCCCATAGAACCCATTCATGGCCCAAAATAAGATCTTAGGTCCAAATGGGCAGTATTTACTGCATCACTCCGCAAACATCATCATAATAAAACACAGAAAAGGTAAAACAATGTGAAAGAACTACAATGTGAACAAAGGCTGCACACAATATTCCTAACAGAATCCTGTGTCTGGCTAGCTCATCTGCCATCCTAAAGCTGGTTTGTGCATCCAAGAGAATGAGACATTAGCTACATACAGTATATATACAATGCGTTGTAAGGAGACACAAAAACATTAAAGATCTGCTCTTAAGAGCAGAAGAAACAAATGACCCCAGCTTTCTCTCCTTCCACAATAACCGCCAAGAATCCTCTGCTCAACATATACATAAGCCTGAAAGCTAAAGAGATGAGGTCTCCCTTTTTAAAACACCTTCCCCCACCAGAGCAGAATAGGCTTCCGCCAATCTCCATGCAACAACCTGTTAACTTCCTGAACCCCTGAAGACACTGGATTTCCCATACAACATCCATCTCAATTAAATTTAGCACATCTCATACAAAAGCAGTAGGAGTCCTCAAATCAATAGCAACAGCCATCCAATATAAATCATATCAACTGAAAAATCTCTAAAAAAAATAGTGAGTGGCTGCCAATAAGAGGCCCTAGTGCTTGCTCTGCCCATGAGCGAATGCAACTCACTGAGCTGATCCTGTCAGAATCTCACATGGCACTCTCACCATAAGCACCAAAGGCAGCAATAAGGGCACTCCTCAAAATGAACTTACCAAAGACAACTGCTAAGGCAGTTGGTTGGTGCCCTGGCAGCATAGTGCATGCTCCCAGGAGGTCACAGGTTCAATTCTCCTGTCTTCACCTTGTGCCTTAAGGCACCCCTCACTCTTTCTCCCCCCCCCCCCCCCTCCTTTTCACTCTCTAGTAGCTGTAGTTAAAGTCCCATGAGGCACAGTAAGATAGGCAGACCCAAAAAATAGGGAACTTACCTGGCCTCTGAAGAGAGAAAAGTATCAGAACCATTTTATGTGTAGCCTCATAAGAGTCCTAAGCTTTAGATGTACTCGAGAGCTTAAGGTAATCAAGCTCCAGGTCATGTATAACTCCTCCAAGAAAGATTAGGAGTCAGAAGATCCGAATTATTCTATTAATGCAATCTGAAAATCCAGATTAAGGATCTCAGATGCAAGTAGGCCCAATAATCAAATCTGAGATAAAGGAAGCAACTGCGTTGTCAAGGAAAGAAATCAGATTGATTGATGGAAAGGGAGGGAAGAGAGATGAGACAGATCTTCTTGGAAGAAGGAAGAAAGAAGAAGAAAACACAATAGAAGAGAAGAACTCAGATTTGGGATACCAATCCCGTATGCACTGCTCAACAACACTACAACTCCTTAGAAAAACTCATATTCTTTACTCAAATCATCTCTAATTGATGGGGGATGTATTACATAGATATAGACCTTCTAAAATTCCTAATTTGACTCATAAAAGGACTCCTAATCACTCTAATACACTCAATAAAGAAAATAAACTCAAAACAGAATTCTATCTAGCCATTAAGTATCCTAATCAAACTCAAACACTCAATTTAACTACTAATCCCCTGTACTAACATTATCCCCACTTTATAGGCTTATAAATTAGGCCCATTACAGCAATAAACCCAAAAATAAGAAGCCTAAGGTCCATACTCCATAGAACCCAACCATAGGCCACAATAAAGTTTTATGAGGCCTCATTGACCCAAACCAATTGACCCAATTGGACAATCTTAACTGCATCATCTATTATAGATGAGGTTGTTAGGGATGGAGTTAACAGAAGTGGTATTGGTATGAGGGCAATTACGTAATCCCTTCTTCAAGGTCTCCTAAGGTTTGGTTCTCTAGGACTATTGTTGCATCTTATGCTCTTGTATACATCCTTCATGTTTTTAATAAAATGTTTCCATTATCAGACACCCATAAAGTCTTAAGACAATAAAACTTATTGTGCTGGCCACTTCATCTTTATGATTCCCACTTGCGGAAACGCAATCCTATTATTAGGAATCCTATAATTTCATTCTTTCCAAACACACCACCCTACCATACACAATATCCATTTAAACCCTAAAATCCTATCTTCCCAATCCTAACCTCCAACAAACCCTAGATTGAACATCTAACATCAATCACCATTCCGACAGTCCAATGTAAAATCAAAATTTTGTGGGCTCATCCTCTGCAGGATTTGAATCCTGATCACATGTAACTCCAAGAACCATTGAATTGCAAGGATCTAAACAGTAAATACTCCCAAGGGATACTAAGGCAGATCTGAGCTCCTAACAGTCTCATCATGGGTTGGTACAGAAATCACAGCACCAGACAACTAAATGTATTAATTTCCAACAGAGATGCTTTGTCTGTGAATAATGAAAAGAACTGCCAAACAGATACAAACATAAATGAATTCGCCAACCCTTTACAGGACATTTTCGCCAACTCAGTGAAATCACTCATGTACTGATTTCCGAGCTTTTTCTTATGATTACATCTAGTGTTACTGAAATTTTATAATCATACCTTCTGGTCTTGCTTTATCAGTATTTGATGAAATTCTTACATTGTGCCCTTCTTGAGTATTAGTAAGGTCTACCTCTGATAGAGCCACTACAGCTCCTCGAGCCGCAGCTTCTGCTACTTCGGAACCAACCACAGCCGACAAGAAAGCAACCTGAGAAGAAGTTGCAAGCCAAGTTTGAAAAATGGTACCGGTAACACTTATTGAGGAACCAAATAAGGTAATATAGTACCCAGTGCCATAATGTACCGTTTTAAGAAAAATGAATTTGCAAATAAAGCAGGCTCAAGATATACCAACCTGCCTTAATATTCATAGAAACATCAATGTTAACTAGAAAGCCAAGTTTGAAGCGATTTTGAAGCAGCAGGCCCTCCACATGGGATGTCTAATGGTAAGAAAAAGGCTTAAAAGGCCGGATCTATAGGCTAGTCCTTATCTGTTTCCATCTAGTTTCTGTCATCACTTTCCTAGTAGTTTTACACCAGGCTTCTCTCTATTATGCTTCTAGTTTATGTTTAGAAGTACAAGTTTTAGTTTAAGTTTTATTTCAAAAGTTGTAATGGAATTAGGTTTTCCTAATACAAGTATAAGTAGTAAGAGACCATGATATTCTGAATAATGCTTTGAGTTTGAGTTAACTCGTCTATTTAGTCGTGTGGATGCATGGTTGTTAGGAATTCTTTGATCTTTCTTCAATTTTTTTATCTCAGAGCTTCAGCAGTTCCAGCAATCACTTCTGAAAAGTCAAAGGACCTTTAATCAGCTTTCACAGTAGCACACTTAAATGTCAGAGCAAGATTTTCTCATTAGAATTGCAATCTGTAAGTCTAAAGTCCAGATTTTCTCATTAGAATTTTATTTTATTTGGTGTAAAAACTGTTAAGTACTAATGTTGTAAGGGAGTTATTGCTGGAAAAGTAGTTATTAGGGACTTATTTCCTTCTTCTTCTTTTTTTATTTTGGGTTTTAAATGACTGTATTTTGACATGGAAAACAATGATTGATGTTGAAACTTGCGAGATTTTCTCCCATTGTCTGCAGCATGAGTGTTTCCTTGCAAACCTTGAAGTGAATCCAAGTTGGTGTGAAGCCAAACCCCCTTTCTCTACCCTAACTCTTCTCTCTTAGGGTACCACCCTCTTCCTTTTCCACCAGTCCCTATTTTCCCATTTTTGCCTTAAATTATAGCCTCAAACACAATGGAGATTCATCAATTAACAAGAAGGAGGCATTAAGGATCATATTATCAAAGCATTGCCTAGGCGTCCCGGCACCTTGGACGCCTAGTTGATATCAGCTTGATTTTGGACTCTCTCTAATGCCTTGGATCGCCTAGACACCATGACAACTATGCTAAGGACACATTCTTGGAGTTCGGTAGTGACTAAGCACTTGATCACAGCGTTCAACTCGTGGAACAGCAAAGGAAGGTACTGTCTATCATGTACTTTTTTTAAAATTTTCATGAATCCTAGAATGAATTTTCTGCACTTTTATTTAGGAAACATCATCATTTATGGATGCTATTAAATCTGATTTTCTGCATCTATGTTGTGAGTTTTGTGTTAGTAGACCTTCCCAAACCCAAATTCATTTAATCCCTTGTGTTAGAAGTTCCCAAACCTGTCCTGCACCACCACTACACCTGAGTATTAACCAAACTGGATTGATAGATATCATGTTTTGCGATTTCTCCATAAAATACTAATTTTGATTTCTGATAAATTCTGGTTTCTTTTTTTGGCAAAATCGTTAAGCTGTTTTGAATTTCCCCATTATAACCCAATTCCTAATTAGTTTCTAGTATCCTATTCCTATTGTGATTGTGTATGAGAGCTGTCTTAGGCTTCTACATTAGATTTACAACTCAGTCCATTGCCTGATCAAGTAATAGGAGCCTTCCAGTAGCCACTAATAAAGTTTTCATAGAATCAAATCCAAAGATATAATCTGTAGTACAGAGCTACATGTGATGGTTGCACAATTCAACAAATCCCTTCGGAAAATTTAGAAATCCAAAGATCAACCAGTTTGATAATTACCATCCTACCAAACATGTTCTTTTGGAGAGTCAAATACATAGTGTAAAGAGTCAATAAGAGACGTTAGAAGTGATGTGCAAAACAATCAAAATTACATCTCATCATGTCAAAACTCAACCCTGCATTTTAGATACAAAATCGGTAGATCATCCTTGAGTCTATCCCAATGCTTTCTCTAGAATTCCTCTCTATAGACGAAGGTTAGTTTTTCCATCTTCTAGAAAATATTTCACCTAATCAGCCAGAATTAGAAGATCTTCAAGAGAGGAGAGAAGAGTTTATCTCCTTTTAATGGAGAGGAGCAAAGGGGAAAGCCTTATAGAGGGGTTAGAAAGGGTCACAAATATTTTGTTACATTTCTCAGAGGTTAACTCTGTACCTGAGCCACAATTGGGTTGCTTGCATCAGCTAGTGGTGTGAGACGCCTTCTTTTTGTCAGGGATGAAAAGACATTATTCTCTGCCACAGTTTCAGCATCGCTCTGGTCCTTTGTTTGATAATACTTATCAAGCTCCCCAGAGCCGGTAGGCCCTACAAACTCCTCCCCAAAGGAAAGCTTGATGAAACGAGAAACACATTCTTTCTCACTTTTGCCACCTACATGATGTGAAACCTTCTTCCAGTCATCACCATAATGCAAAATAGCTTCCATAAGATGCAGTGTATCTTTGTCAGTCCAGTCTGTCTTAGTATCTTCACTGATCTCAACTCGTCTGAAATCTGCTGCACTTAGCCCAACCCGATAATTTCCACGAACATAGCACCTTGCACAAAGAGTCAAGTCAAACTGCCCAAAACAAAACAGTTTCCTTGCTTCAGTGATTGCATCTAAATGATAAATACACTAGATTTTGAGCATTATATACACAAAACGTAGTATTATTACAACATTATGCAGAAGGTGAAAAATAACATGCTCTTAACCAACCAGATCAACTAATAATTCCAAATGATTTCCACAACTCAAAGTAGGCCAACTTACAGAACCAGAATAGGACAGAAGGCAAACAATGTTCTCTTCCCGGAAACTACAGAATTAATAACGAACCAAAGAGAATAATAATTCCAAATGAAATGGTAAGTTTTGCTTCTTTTTTCAGGATTACATCTTCTTAAAGTAGAAATTAAATGGTTAATAATGTTTTAATATACATTACGTCACTTTCTTATAAAGATCAGAAGTCAAAACAATATAATACAGGAAACTAACATAACGAATAGGGGAAATATAATCCCCCTCCCCTCTAAGTTTCCTTAATATCAACCCAATACCCAAGTTTTGAAAAATGATAATGCCCTCCCTACTTTTTAAAGATTCTATCAACCGTATCCTAACCGTTAAAAAACACCATTAAGTGATGACGTAGGCATGTCCTCTTTTTCTAAAACCCCAGATTACCCTTAATGTAATTTTATTTCAATTTTGCCCTCTTCAATCCAAAACCCCATTTCCTCTTCTTCCACTCTGCGTTTCTTCTTCTTCTTCCGCCAGCACCACCATCATCGCCACTACTGCCGCCACAGATCCTCTTCCACCACCACTACTGCCGAACCCCATTTCCATCTTCTAACCCAGCTCCTCCATCCCTCTCTATCTCCCCCTTCTTCTTCTTCTTCTTCTTCTTCTTCTTCTTCTTCCTCCTCTTGCAACCCCTTTCCTGCAACTCCGCCCCCACCCTGCTGCCAACGCAACCCCTTTCAAGAATAAAATTTGGGACTTGTATTTAAACCCTAGACAAATTAAAAATCCTTACACATCCTTGGTCCATCAGGGTGCCCCCATGATGGTAACCATCATAGAATTTTCATACTATGTTTATTTCTTGGAGTAGTGATGCCACAAGAGCATGTCACATACGTGACAACCCTCCCAATAAGCCAATAACTGTACTCAGAGGTAGTTTCACATGAGAATACTCTGATTGTAAAATTTCCATACCACGAGCTATTTTCCTACACACAAGAATGGGCAAGGATGAGATCACCTTGTTTTTGGAAGTTCACAGATGCAAGATGTTGAGCTATGGTTGTTATTGTTGTCAACACTGTCTGATGAAGTGCAATGCAGTAGCAGATATGGCAGCATTGATTAACCCCCCCCCCCCCCTCAGTGACAGTCATTGTTCAACACAAGAGATAAATGAGCAAGGTGACAAAGATGATGTTGAAACAGAAGATAAGGAGAGTGAGAACTTGTTCCACATTGTCTAACTTGTGTTTTTTTTTTTTTTTTGGGTGAATACAGGTTAGTTTTATCTAACTTGTGTTTGATGCTACCTAAGTTGTAAGTTTCAAATTCTACATTAATTGTCCCATCAAAAAAATTCAAACACTTCCTGTACCTATGACATGTTTCAACAAATTATAATATTGCAAAAACTTTATATAGATCAAGTCCATTTTCCCCCGAGAAAAATTAAGGTTGTTTCATGACTAGAATGCTAATCCTGCATCTGAAAGTTAAACCATCATCCCATGATATATATTTAGCAAAACGCGGTAACTGAGCATACTCGACAAGCTCTACGGAAGATTAATCTACAAGCTATGAAATCATGTGCACTTGATTGGACTAAAAGGGGAAGAAACATATGATTTGAAATGCCAGACACTAGAACTTGGTTATGCAAGAATGGAAGAATCAAATGACCACCTCAACGATTCCAAGAACTAGATATTAATTAACTGAACTATTGTAAATTTGGTAAGCTAAAGAAGCACCCATTTAAACACATGAGACCCAAAAGGCATATACTAGCTACTAAACTTACTGTAAGCAGGAGAGAGAGAGAGATGCATCATTTTGGTCGAAGAAAAATTACCTTGTCACAAGCAAAGCAAGCAATGCTGCAAAGTGATTGGCAACCACTGCACAACTTCTTCGTGGTCACCCTCTTCAACGACGACTCAAAACTACTCCCTCCCGAATCCCCACCCGTCGAAACCAAACCACCACCAGACTTACTTTCCTTCTCCTCCCACTTCGTCTGCTGCAGCTTCATACCCGTTGACGCCGTATAATTAATCAAACCCCAACCCTCAAGAAAATCAAACACCCTGCGAATCGAGCCCACGTCTCCAACCAATGTCTTCCTCACCTCCGTAAAAGTGATCTTCCTCGAAGGATTCCCTCTGTATCTTTTAATGATCGAATCCCTATAGTACTTATAAATCTTAGGGTTCTTCGAATGTGACTTCCCGTCAAAGAACTCTGGGAGGAACCGACGCTCGCAGTCGTGGATGTTGTTCCATGAAAACCACCCTACAAGGAGTGATTAAACAGAAAGACAATTAAATTAGGGTTTTTGAGAAGAAATGGAAGATGAGGATTTGGAAAAAATTCTTACTTGAATAGCTGGGGACGATGGTGACATCACTGATGGAAGAAGATGGTTCCGGCGGCCGAAAAGTGCTGGGAGAGGAGGTTTTCTTTGGGTCTGTGGCTAAAATTTCTTGTTTGACGACGACGGTCGATTGATTCTGGGTGGGCTGTGATGGTCGAGGTGGGTTTTCAGGCAGAGGCAGGAGAGGGGGCTCAGCTGGTGTAGCCATGGCGGGAAGGAAAGTTGCAGACGAAGCTTACAGCCTCCTATTCGTGGTGCAGTGCTCGCAGCCGGACCACCTATGGTTCGGCCATTCGCTTTGGGAGTGACGTGAACATACTCAGCTCTTCAATTTTTCAGTGGTTACAGATGGATTCGGATCATGGTTAGTAAATCCGGATATGGATCATCTCGATATACGGCCCAACCTCTTTAACGAGAAAAAAAAAAAAACGAAAAAACTCTGTATGGTTTTTTTTATGTTTTTTTTTTTTTTTTTTTTTGGTGAGAGAAGACTAACCGGTCACGTGCTTAGCATGGCTCCTTTCATGGGGGCAAGGAGGTCATTTTAAGGTGACAGGGTGGTTTTTGTGTTTATGCGTGGAAGCCACACTAGGGATTATTTTCCTCTCCAATTCCTAAAGTGTGGTAGTGTGGCAGTGCTAGGTGGAGATGTCGACACTTGGCAGCTGTCACATCCAACCGTCCATGTCAATGAGCTCAGACCTTTGAATGTGGCAGCTGCCAGGTGTCAACATCTCCCACCTAGCACTATCTAAGCATGGAAGTCACACTAGGCGCACGACCCATTAGCGTTCTTTCTCCTTTAAAATACAACCTTAGCCGAGACACTTAGAGGTGCAGAATAACCATCCCACCCTCATACAACAACTAAGGCAATTAAAGGCAGGATGTTGTGTTGATGAAGGTCTTAACAAATAAGCATAAGGTTAACACATTGGATTAAAATCCTCTACAATGCGGGCATCTTGCGGTGCACTGTAGTGCGGGCCTAATAACTCAACACGTGGAAGAAGTTTCATCCAATGGTGCGAGCGATGCAAGGCAGTTTTTTTTTTCTCTTTCATCTCGAACTTGGCACCGTTGGATGTCGCAACTTCCACATGTCAAGCTCTGAAGCCAGCATTGCAGAGGATTTTTTTCTAACACATTCCGAGAAATTTTTTTCCATGGAATGGACAAAGTGCAAGGTAAGATATGGATTGCACACCTCTGGGTAGGTGAAGCAATATGGAACTAGGAAATATATGATGTCCAATGAAAGATATGCTTGATTGAACTAACATTAGACAAAAGTAGCCTTGGTGCTATTGAATGTATAATAATTCAAAGAGAGAGGGATGGGTATGCTCACACCCCTCTCTCTCTCTCTCTCTTCCCCTTTTGAAATGATTCTTTTACCACTCAATCGGGGAAAGAGAGGGATAGCCACATAGACTGTTAGCATACCCAACCTTTTCCCTAATTCAAACGACATAGATCACTTCCTTGAAAAGCTTTTTCAAGAAATCATACTCTGAAAGATTCGAATTTTTTCAACTCAAATCTTAACTTATCTCAACTATTTCTGTTCAACTAAAACTTGGGGTTTTCTTTTTAAGGCTTGTAGCAAGAGGTGCTCCTCTTTACTGAATCTACATTTATTCCTTGCTATGCAAGCTTCTCGGCCTCCTCTATGGAAGCCGAGGCCATTCTCAATGGGGTTCGCTTGGCCTGCCAATTTGGATTATCACATTTGGTGATCTGCTCGGATTGTTTATCAGTGATTTTGGCGCTTTGATCATCTTCTTTTATTTTAGATTGGGCTTCTACTGTTGGTGATATTCTTTTTTCTTTTAGATATTTTGCCAGTATTAATTGCGTTTTTGTTTGTTCCTAGATTTTATAATAAGTTTGCTCATTTTCTTACGAAAGGTACCTTCAAATTCAAGATGTGTCGTGTTTGGTGGCCTTACCCTCCGGTTTTCCTTGTATCTAGTTCTATAGTTGGCAAGGCTTGCTCCTTTGATGGTTTTTTTTAATAAAAATTTTATATTTTTTTGACAAAAATAAACTATTTCTGTTCAACTAAAGTCTAAAACTTGGGGGTTTTCTTTTTAAAATACTATCAAATTGAGAATTCAACCCCCAAAAAAAAAAATCAAATTGATAACATAACAAAAGTAATATGGCAAGCACAAAAAATTGTAATTCCCTTCAATGTAGGAACAGATAAATAGTTTTCTTATCGCTACCTTCCCCTTCTTTCATAGAAAATTCAAACTTGCATTATAATGTTATACGATTAGTCATCGAGAGACTGTAGATACTTAGAACATGAAATGCCACAAACTGATCCCACAAATGGACACGATATTGTACGGTTTGACAGATGGACCTCACGATTATAAAACACATCATGTCAAGTAAAAAAATGATAGCATATATGCATTTTCCATAGTACATCCCCAAGTGATGTAGGATTATTTTCTGGTTCTACATATGGTTTAGGTTTTGGAGCTACATCAGTGCAGACAACTATGATGAACGCTTCAAGTCACCAAAATGTATTGAAGGGCACCCCATTAGTCCAATAACGTCAGCAATGCTTGCAGAAATGGCGAGGTTGAGAGAGATTGTAGTTGTTATATTAACAGAATCTGCAATTCGTTGAATCACAGCAAGGACATTTGAGGTGTTCTTGCTCCGCAAAATGAGTTTTTAGAGGTTGAAACGTCATGGTGATATCTTGCTTTCTAAGAACATAACGAACAGGTCCCATCAATACTTGCATAGACAAACTTTCGCAACTTTAAAACTAGAATGAATAGGCTTCTATGGTAGGAAAAACTATCAAAACTAAACAAAAATATTTCTGTTTTGTAAATAATGCAGGGATAAAACTAAAGAACTAAAACTGACTCTTAGAATAAAACCCATACTTCAACATCCATTAACTTACGGTTGTAAGAAACGAAATGTGGAAATGACATCCAAAAGAGGAGAAGATCTTCAAGAAGTGGATCGAGGACCTATCTCTCTCGTGTTTTTCATTACCAAACAGACTACTAACGTGCGAAACTTTTTTTAATAAAATAAATTAATACTTATATGGAACAAAAACATTTCCAATAGAGTCTACTCTCCATAAGTTTTAGTGGGGTGGAGTTTCTGAGTTTCAAGGATTTTCATAACAAATAAACAAGAGGAAAAAAATATATATATATATATATATTTGGATCGAAAATCCGAATTCGGTCCGCATCCGTATCTGTTTCGGAGTATCCGAATTCGTTTAGAGATATCCGGAAAAAAATCCGAATACTCCGATAAAAATCTGAATCTGAATACTTAATTATAAAAAATTAAGTAAATAATGATCTTGAGGGTTTTTGAAGATTCAACAGGTTCTAGAATATGAGGAAAAGAGAATCATGATCTAAAACTATTGATTGAGAGTGAATTGTATCCACTAGGGGGAGGAAGGTTCAGGTTACCCAAGGTAGAGGTGTAAACGGATGGTCGAAAATTCGAATTCGATCCGCATCCGAATCCATCCGAATCCGTTTAAAGGTATTCGAATTCGACCAAGAAATATCCGAATCCGATTACATCCGATCCGTATCCAAGCCGAATCCGATCCGTTTACAAGCCTACTGGCAAGTTGAGCTCAGGGTCTCCCAAAGTGTGTGGCTGTCTGAACCAACTTGGCAACTGGTTCATTACATGGCCTGCCCGACCTCCCAAAGTTGAGCTAACCCAATTAATATTCAGCCTAATGGGCCCAACCTGATAACAGCCCGTCTGTATTTGGGTTTGAGTGGACCATTTAAGATATACCTGAAGATCTTCCACACCTCCCCATTATAAATGGGTTAGGCTAATATGAATCCACCCCAATAATGACGCGTTTATGTGTCTTTCTTTCTCTCCTTTTTTTTTCGAAAATTTTTTCCTTTCTTTTCTTGTCAATCAAACATGTCTTAATTTGAAAAACTGTTGTACTGAATGGACAAATTAGGTTATGTTAGAACATAAAATCTGCAAGAGTCTCCTAGTCTAGTTAGGTTTATGTGACTTTTAATATGTAAATAGTTATTCAAAAAAATGAATTCGAATCTGGTTTGTATCCATTCATTCGGATATTTATTTGAACAATCAAATATCAAATACTAATTCAGATAAATACTATATAGTACCACACCATTATAAATAATTTTATATTTTTTCTATTTTTAATAATATTATAAATAATTTGGATTTGATATATATATATTTTGCAAATATGATTTCAAATGCCAAATCAACACCAACTTATCTATGAAATAGTTTCTTTACATTTTATCTCTTATCATGTCCGTACATGGGAGGATCCATATGATAGAGGACTTCACACTCAAGACACCGGTGGAATTTTTAATTCCACATTACTGGATGAAATGACATTATGTTGCCAAAAAAAATATATATATATATCCATTTTCCACTTCTGGCAATATCACAATCTTTTAAGAATTATAGATTAAACTTTGAGCCATTTTTTTTCTCATTTTGGGCTGAACTGCTAAACCCTTGTCAATGAAATAGATATATATTGACCTACCCACCTTTTGCCATGTGGCAATTTGTCAGGAGTAAGAACTTCACCATGTATGTTGAAAGTTAGAAGTACCTTGCACTAGGAAAAAAAAATGGGGAAGTACCTTTTGTAAAAGGACCAAGTTTTTCTCCACCCATGGTAAATGAGATCTGATTCACTACGAGCTGAGAGGGCAGGAAAGGGCATCAGGAGGGCATTTTGGAAATATACTAAAACCCTTTAAGGGTTCGTGAACTCTAAGATGGTGGGTGAACCATCCTCTATGGGTGGAGGGAAACTTAGTCCTTTGTAAAATGTTAGTGAACTTAGAAAACATGAAGCATAATATTAAAGTATGCTATACACCTAGTAAGTAATGTGTATTACTGAGCTAACTTTTTTTTTTTTTTTTTTTTCTAAATAAAGAGATCTATTCATTATCCCGTGAGTAACACATGGAGTTTGAGTTACAATTCTCAAGAAGCCATGAAGTGGACAACGACTCTCGTACACAAGATGGATAGGGTCTTCCTGCTAGAGTATTGCCAGAGCATTAATTAGCATTTCTAGAAATATGGGAAAAAGAGCAAACTCTAAATCAAGTAGCTTGATACAAAACATCCTCAATGATAGCCTATATTTGAATGGGACACAGACTTGAAGGGCTTCTAAATAAGTCGGATAACCCTTTCACAGTCAGATTCAACCAATGCTAAGACCAATAGCTTCAAGAAGACCTGCTCGGATGACTGAGGATTCACCAACCAAAACATTGTCAAAAGAGATGATCATAAATTTTGCAAAAGTAATAACTCCGTGGTGATCGCGAATTGCAAACCCGAAACCACTCTTCTCATTATTTGCAGCCAACGATGCATCATAGTTTAGTTTAAGGAAGGGATGGTGAGGGGGAGACCATTCTTTTGGAGTTGAGGGGGAACTCGGACACTAGGCAAATCTCGGTTAACTGGGCATCCCAATATTGGGAATGGGCAACTTGAGCTGAATTAATGACTTCGATCGAAAACCACTAACGACCAAAGAAACTATACAGACTCATAAAACTTTTTTGGTCTTTGTTTTTTTTTTTTATGAGAACAAAGAGAGAAAAACAAACTAACAAGAGGAGGAAAATACAATAGAGTTAGAGTTCAGAGCTTTTATGGCCAGATTATAAGCAATTACATAACAGAAAGGGTTCCCTAACTTATTAAACTTTAAGTCCAAGTCTTGGCCTACAGAGCTAATATACAGAAGGTCCTGAAGAAGATGCCATGGCCAAAGATTAGTAGTTGGTACGTGATGGAAGAAGATCAGGGATCTGTTGATTCGCACACCACACTTCTTTCATCTTCAGCCCTAAACTGGAAGCATGATCGAGCCCTGTGTGAATACAAAAAAGCTCGGGTTCCAGCTGGTGAGTAGATTTGATCTAACCTGCAGCAAGCAGCTTAAACTTGCCATTTAACAAAAAAAGGTACGCCCATCCTACTGTACTTAGACCTGAGGTTTGAAATCTTGCACATATTAGGACAGGAAAATTGAAATTAGGTAAATTAGAAAATTTAGAAGGATGAGGCACCTCCTCAAGCTGGGGAACAACATCATAGGAGTGAACAATGGGGGGGGGGGGGGACAATTCCAAATCAGCTATCCAACGGTCAATGTTTCTCATAACTCAAACTAGATCCGGTTTCTCATGACGCTAGACCACCTTGTTTCGAACAGACCAAATAAAGTAACAAGAAATAATAAAAACCCTAAAGAACCAAGATAAAACTTGTTTGTCCATCTTAAACTTAACCATCATAGAGAGACAGAACTTTTCCAGAGAGGAGTGAGACAAGAACTCGGTTCTCAGCCCCAGCGGACCAGCAGTCCAAATACATTTAACCCAGTCACATGAAAGGAATATGTGCCAGTATGACTCAACACAATTTCCACAAATAGCACAATAAGGGTCGATCGGAAGCCATTTGTGTAAAGTTGCCTCGATTGGGAGACCTGCATGTAGCACATGCTAGAAAAATAATTTAAATTTGGGATGTAATTTGAGTCTTCACAAAAACTTCCACCAATTCGAGAGAACAAAATTAAAAGATTAAAAGATGGATTTGGAACCGACAGAGATCTAACAGCAAGTTTAGTGGTGAATTTTTCAAATTTAGTCAGAGTGCACCACCAACTATCATCAGAGAGAGACAAATCAATTCAATGAATATATAAAGAAACATCCACAGAGATACTAGAATTAAGCAAAATAGAATTCCACTGAGCATTAGTAATGAATTTATCAACTTTGTCTGTCAAACCAGCAATGATTGGGGATGTGAGAGAACATCCAGGTATAGATGGAATCCATGGATCAATCTAAAAAAAAGTCGATTCTTCAATAAAATCGGCCAACTCCATATTGCTAACAATCACTCTTTCATATCTCTTGGGTCCGTTTAATTTTCTCCAATATCTTAAGATGCGAGCATATTTTTTGATCATTTTATATCCTACCTTTATACTGGTGCATGTAAGTTTGTTACTTTGACAAATTTATTTTATGTAAAATTAAAGGCTTAAATAGCATTTTTATAACAAACTATGTATGAGAATTCTTCACACCATAACCGTTGAAAATGAAAACGTGGTACCAAAAACATGATAAATAAAATCACATATGCATGGACCCAACAAGTAGACTTCAGAAAATATGTATGCAAATTATCCTCTAAACTAATGCTTTTTATAACAAAACTGTAAGCATTATTGCATATTTATTATACAATTCACATTTACCATATAAGCTACTCTCAAACATAAGCTATAGTTTCTATCAAAAAAACAAAAAAAAAACTATAGACTCAATAGGGTAGTATATTTGTATAATTCATTGGCTTTATCCCAAACCCATGTACATTTCGAGTTTAAGCAGCCAAACCTATTAATCCTAACCACGGCATCTTTATTATTAGGGAAAAAGAATGCCGCAGCATCAACCATTAAATGTGTAGATTCTTGTGCATGTCTTTTCACATCCAACCTGTGGATTCCACATTCTCCCTCTTCATTAAAATCCTTTATTAGATGATTTGGTTTCCCACCCCTTCATTGGTGGGAACTGGGAACTGGGAACTGCATTTTGACATCGTAGCAACTCCTCACCCTTAGTATCATTATTATTATAAATATCACCAACCACATTAAAATATGATACCATTAATGCAAAGATTATCTACATAGACAAATAAAGGAACACTTCATCACGGTCCACCATCATTGTGCCATTGTACAAATGATATGACAATCTTAACCATTGGATAGAGAGTACAAGGTGTTCATTCGTCACATGTCAAATTTCATGGCCTAATTTGATCAAACAGTTTTCTTTATATTGGCTTGCATCTATTATCTATATACATGTTTGTACACATTTCGGACACTCCAACTACTATTATGCACTCTCTCACTCTCTCATAGGTCTAGATTCTCAAAGCTATGCACAAAATTCAATTGAAATGAAACTTAACATGTGATAGAAAACCTCGGGGTCGACTTGTCCACAAATTTTAGACCCTGTCTGAGCTGCCAATTTTATAACCAGACTAATAGGGCTAAAGTCGGCTAACCTAATAAGAGCCCATCTCTATTTGGGTTAGAGTTGGCCATTTGAGATATACCAGACGATCCACACCTGCCGATTATAAATGGGTTTGGCTCATATGAACCCACCCACCAATTCCACTCATTTATGGGAATGGTTTGGAATGAGTATCATAAATGAGGAAAAAGTATTTTTAACCTTCAACTAATAGAAAGAGTAATAATTCGGTTTTCCTTCTCTCTCAAGATGAAAATTTTCTCTTGGCTCTTCTATGTCCAAAACCTAACTCCCCGGTCTATCCGTTCGTGGCTGTTAGATCCAGTAGCCTTCGATCTCAACCTTCCATACCAACTAGGCTTTTTTTCACACCTTCAAACTCTAGCTGGTGTGGATAAAGTGTCTTGATCGCACTCAGCTTTTATGAATCCTCCTTCGGGTAATTCTATAATTCACTTATAGTTTGAAAAATTGGACTTTGTACTAGATGGTCAAACCATGTTATGTCAAAAGATCGAATCTACTAGAGTCTCCTGGTTCAAGGTTTCATGACTTTTAAGATGTAAAGTTGTAAACGGGTAGTCGAAAATGTGAATTCATATTTTGAATTTCTATTCATTGATTTGAAAATTTATTTCGACTATCAGATATCAAATACGAATTCAGATACCTCGTGGTCTCTTGATGATAATCAAATATGGATTCAAATATTCCCTCCAAAATTATTTTAGTTTATATAAAACTATTTAAATAATTTATACCTAAATATGTATGATGTATTCTACATTTCCTTAATATTATCACACCGCGAAATCAGTTTTATATTCTTTTGCATATGGGCTGGGCCTTGGATTGATTATATCCAATCCAATTTGATTTTACTATAAAGTTTTAGGCTGTGGCCCCAACAATTTAGACGTAAAGATCTGAACCATAAGAATGAGTCAGACAGAATCATTTTTCTTATCCAAAATTAGATCAAGCAATAAACTACTAGGTTTGTCCTCATTCAAATTTGTTATAATTAATTAATAAAGATGCATGGTTGCTCTTGTATTATTTATTCTTTAATCAAGTATAAGTTAGGTAGAGATTAGGTTTATTTAAAGACTTTCTAAACCAACATCTAGTTGTTAAAACATATTGACTTTGTACTTCCTTTCTTGCCTTACACTCCTCATTTAAAACTCTTGTAATAATTTTTTATAGTTCATGAATTTGCTAAAGCACAGTCTCCAATTCCCTTCAACTTCAACATATTCCCCTACCAAAGTCATTAGAAAAGGAGGAAAATATTGGAGATGGATGATCAAGTTGTCTTGTCTTTTTTAAAAGATAGGAAATATTGATAGAGATGTGAGATGACCTAGGGTTTGACAACTTAACATGTTTGGTGTATAAAATATTACTTTTAGGGAGGGGGATCGTTGCCCATTTGTGTGATTTCTGCATCCGTTTGGATGGATTTTTCTATTTCATGGGTCGGGACGGTCATTTTATCTTTCCTGTATATGAGCATTGACGTCACGCAACCGACATCCTCTACTTCCACCTGCCCCTACTTCTGTATGCACCCTACACACAATGAGGTACGCAAAGACCATCTTATCCTCACTCGGGCAAGGCGCTTGGGCAGGGATAAGGCGGTCTTTGTGTGCCCCATTGTGTGTAGGGCAGACACGAAAGTAGGGACAGACGAAAGTAGAGGATCCGGACCCACGCAACTTGACAACCTTCTTTTTCCCCATTTTTTAAAACTTAAGACACCGGTTGGATATTATACATTATAACTCCCAAGCTAAGCAATCTAAAACCCTATCATTTCCATCAACAGCAAAGGTTAATGGGATTGCCCTTACTCATTGATCATTCCATGAGCTACCTAGTTTTGGAAGTGAGTGGATATTTTGTAGCAATATTTTCTATGTGAGGCAGCTCAAAGGGGGACCAAATATTCAAACAATAGACATGGGTAAAGATAGGACCCTCAACATTCTTCCAACTGGAAAGTGATTTAGAATCAATGTTAGCAAGTGCTATCAAAGCTAGGGTGGATAGTAGTAATTTTCAATCCTTTTCTCTCACTATTGGGAAGGTCACCAATACTGCTTAATCCAAGGCTCGATAACAGGAATTGCTATGTAGGTGGGTCTCATCCATCTGCCGTGTATGTTAAGTAGGTGGGTCTCACCCATCTGCCGTATATGCTAAAAGGGTGCACGTTCTTTGTTCGAGAGCGTATCTGGGCGCAAGTTGTACCCAGACACATGGGGCAGGGTTTGGGTCATTTAGAGGGCCAACAAATCATTGTTCCCACGCCCATGTGTCTGGGCGTACCCTGCGCCTCCACTGCAGAAAACTTATCCCGTGTTAAAAATACAAGCCAAAAAATATTTTAATGTACAGATCATAGATTTAAAATAAGATTAAGTTTTCTTTGTTTGTGGAGTATATCTGTTTTTTTCACCGGTGATGTGATTATGTGATTGGATTTTTGAGTCATCATCACCATTTTAAGTACATATCAATGCTTTTCGAATTAAAAAAATATTGTTTTTGAATTTACAACCAATTTAAATCGATGTTATCCAATACATATCAATATCGTATCAGTATTGACCGTAACCAATATCAGATCCTATACCATGAAAGATGAGAGGAGGGTTTGAAAATACCAATCTGAATTAAGCCAGACGATATTGGGTTAGGTTGGTAATTAAGCCAGACAAATAAAAACCTCGTAATAGTAAAATAATACATAATGAAAGAGTTTCTATTCAATTATTACCAACTTCATACGTTATTGTAGTGCTTTGATGAGCATTCGATAATCCATAACATATATTAGCAGTGGATTTGATGAGTAAATCCACTTACATTTCTTCAAACAAGGATTGAGTGCTGGGAAAGGCACGTGTGCCACTCAATCACTCCCCAGCTCTATATTGAATCCCCTTATTATATTTGAGAGAGAGAGAGATGCCAATTCCAAGGCATTCCTGAGCATGGAATGAGGTATCGGTATCGGATTGGTGGGATCGGTGTCGGTTAAGGCCGGTCCTAAATAAGAAATTGGTATCGAATAAGGGTAAAATCGTATAAATAACATGATTTTTAATGAAAATTAGGAGTAAAATCAACTGATCTAGCCAATCCAAATCGATAGAGTGGAGACCGATACCGTCTTTGATATTGATACCTCTCCCTATTCCTGAATGATTCAAATATTGAAATTACCCTTTTGACGGGAGGGGGAGGTATGAAAAGGCAAGACAGCTCAGTAAATGTGAGTGATCACTGATAAGTGATAACTACACGCGCCTAATTTATATTTACACGCTTTCAGCTTGCACTTTATAGTAGTGACTAGTGAACCCCCATTCCAATAAAAAACAGTACGATGGTGCAGGTTGTTATAATTCGTACTCCCTAACTAAATGATTCCCATCCAAGAGACGTTATTTAAAGTGGGAGACATCAAACCACGCACAGCGCCGTGATCCTACTTTTCTCACTTTTCAGTGGGCCCCTATACCTAGAATGTGCCTCTAGGCTCAAGGCGGCCCCGTGGTGTTTACTGTTTATTGTCAATCATTTTGAAACACACGCGACGAGCATAAACACTCATGCGCGTGCGACGTAGGATTTGTTGATCTCGTCTCCCGTGCACCTATCACATGTGCCACGTGTATTAGAAGATCCCTTTTAACTATGCAAGCTCTCTGAGCATGGATTGTGGTATCTGTATCGGATCGGCTAGATTGGTGCGGTATCGGTCGAGGTAGATATTGATCTTTAGTCACAATCTTAAGACGGAAATCAGTATCGGTCGTTGGATAGATTCATTATTGACCTAGGCCGATCCTAAGATGAAAATTGGTATCGACCAACAGATCGGTTACATCGGTATTAGATCTGGATCGACCGATCTGATCCGATCCCGATTACAACTACTTTGGTTTTTTTGAATTTTTTTCATAAAAAAATAAAAAATAAAAAAAACTGTTTTGTAAACTATTTCTAAGATTTTTTAAATTTTATTGTACACTTGGCTCTTATTTTGTTCATAATTTCACTAAAATTAAGTATTTTCACTTTTTCCCATTCTTTTAAATTTTTTTGACCGATACAGAGACCGATTCCTAAAATTGGTATTTTCCCGTTTTTTATCCAATCCAAGCTCGATACAGGCTGATTCAAATTGATTTTCAATTAGTATCGGCGGAGACTGATACCGATACCGAAATTCCTGTTCCTAAGTCAACCGAGTTCAAGCCAAGCCTTTCACCAAAAAAATAAATAAAATTAAGCCAAGCCGCAAAGCCACACATGATGCATGCGTGAGAATTATAGTATTTTTAGCTTCCTTCGCTTCTACTGCTCAGTGAGCTTCGAGTGCCGAGCGGCGCCACCTGAGGCAACTCTAATTCCAATGCGCATTGGAACTCCAAAGCGCAACCCAAAAGTTAAGCAAGATTATTACTGTCTCTGCCTCCTTAGTCGGCTATTTTAAGGGGTATTTTTGTGATTTCAACACCTAATTGGTTCTTCTTTTCTTTCTTTTTCTCTTTTTTAGGGCTCCAAAGTTAAAACACTCATTTGGTTCTTTTACCACTTTACTTTCTAAGCAAATATTATAATGTGATTAAACTTTAATTCTACATGCTTTCATAATCAAAGAAATCAAAATCAGTAGAAATTAAGGGCAAATGAGTCATTTTAAAGTTTTGATGTAATGGGTAAGGTAGGGGCCATGGTCCATGGTCCATATTTGAGGCAATCAATGAGAGCAAAGACTGAAAGAGCACACTCATTTAAAGTCAAAAGAAATCAAAAGCATTCTAGCTTGGCATTCTTTATGTTGCCTATTTATATAAATCATTATTGTTCTTGGAAATCTGTCTTATGTGTGACATGGAGTGCATGATTGCATCTTGTTTGGATACTCATTTCTTTCTTTATATGTTTTTTTCTCATTCAAGGTAAGATTTGTTTTTTAGTTATCCCATGTGCATTGCATATGATTTGAGTTTGAATTATTATTGTTATAGGTAATTGTGTCTTGTTACTCATTTTATGAAAATAAATACCATCTTATCATGTAAGATTGAAAAAAGTTGTAGAGTAGTAATATCATAACACATTTTGTTATAGAGAAGACAAAGTGTAACCCCTCCACTAGTGTGGGGGTCAACGGAAGCACATGAGATAGCATTAATAGGATTGGGATTTCTACTTTTCATAAGGAGTGGAGTTGTCATTTTGCCCCATCTTGTGTCTGGATGTAAGAGCTATGCTCCTTAATATAGTCTTTTTTCCCTCTATTATAATAGGGTGTGCTTTAAAATGGAAGAAGATATTGAGTTTTCTACCTTTGTTTTTACATTTTTATTTGGTAAAAAATAATTTTGTATACTGCCATGTATAAACATCGTCATCAATTTAGTCATTGAATAGGTATGAAGTGGTGATTGTGTAATACCATTTTTGCCCCCTTTAGGATAAAGGGCGATCGTGTTCATACAGAACTGTGTATGGAAACCCTTTAAAACCCCTATAAATTGGCTACCATAGTTCTTATTTATGAATAATAATTTGTTTACTTTTACATCAAGATAGAATGAAATGACTCCTTTTGATAGTCTCAAAAGGAACATGTTGATTACCCAAAGAAGGGGCAAAAGGTGAAGGAAAATGGTGATTTTTTTTATTTTATTTGGTGGGAGGAAGGTTGATTCATAATTATCAATTTCGGATGTAACAATGAATTTAAAACGGCAAATTTCCAATAAAATAGAAAAAAAAAATGTCAATATACAGCTATATTCCTTCTTTAACAATCATCAAAAGATGATCTTGCTTTGACAGACAAAAAACTCTATCATATGACAACTTTACTCTCATTAAAATTTATAGATTTTGTGTCCACATTATTATCTATTAATCTACTAAACTTTTTCAATTGGTTGTGTAAATATTATTATTAAAATTAAAATTTAATTTTAATTTTAAAAATTTCAATATGATAGGTCATATGGTGGAGATGAGATCAAAACTTGCTACTGGTTAATCCAAGGGATGTAAACCCATCCAATGTTCACTTTACCAACTGCACATTTCCAAACATCAAGCTTTTGTTTCCAGACTTTTCAATTGTACACGATTTTTGTTTAAATGGTTAAAAAATCCTTGGACACAAGGTTGAACCTTGCATTATGAATCCGACATTGGTGTTGGATTATTCTACTGGTTGTAGTGGTGCTTGGGGTATGTTGATCTCGAGTCAACACGAGACCCTTTCTCCTTTATTGCCTACAACAAGTCAAATCTTTTTTAGAATAAATGTTGGTCTTTGGTGAACCCCTCTTGGCCCTTTGTGGGTCTGTTGTCCTCGTCTTTTTATGGACCTTTCCCTAGTGGGCTCCTTGTGGGTCACTTTCAGTGGATTAAATTCTAGCACATAAAAAACAAAAAAGACTGCCACAAAAAAATGGCAAGAGCAATTTTAATGTAGTACTAGTACCACATCAGTCATTTGTGACCTTCCAAAACCACAAAAGTTGAATGATAGTGGCCATTCCATAGCACTAAATTGCAATGTGGTGTAATTGCCATTGTATAGTAGATCAAGAGCCAAACTTAAATGGATCCTCCTTGAAAGGTGTTCAAAATAGTATGTGAGATGACCTTTTTGGCTCAATTTAATTTCACTTGTTTAGACCGAAGAAAATCAAAATTTTCAGTCCAATCAAAGCATTAATCTGCCTATTTGTCCCACCAAAAATCTTCAGAATCTACATAATAGTCAAAGAAAATGCCAAAATTGGGCTTATTTTTCCACATGTTTTATAAATTTTTGCCAAAATCCATCCAAATACATTATCCTTTTATCTGATTAAAATCCAATTATGACTTAAATTTTGAGGAGACCATTATCCTCTCAGGTTTCCTGCCTGATACAGTTGTCCAGTTCTTCTCATAGGGGGAAAAATGACGACCTAATCCTCTATCCAAACACATTGTTCGAGTGAAGTTAAGTCGTCATTTCTGTCCCCTATGAGAGGAACCGAACAACCGTACCAGATAGCAAATCTGAGGGGGAAAAAATTCCAAGGCCCAAATATGCCTTATATGTAAAACATACTCTTGAAAAGGGAAGGCACGGACCACACGGTGCATTATGCTTGCAACTATACGACCAAATCTCATATTGATAGCAAATATACTCATATGTTTTCAATTGCTAAATAAGTGTCAATTATCATATACTTTCTAATCTAATAAAAATTTGGCAGTTGAGCTTAAAGATGGGGAAGGCAACAAGGTGAGCAATCTTATAAGTTACCCACATTGGAAACATGCATAAGGCTTAGTAGCGTACAAGATAAAGAAGGGTGGGTTGAGGCTTAGGGTATTTAAATCTAAGCACATTTCTAACCCAATCTTAATCATATCACACCCCAATCACAAAAAAATTAGCTTGATCTTGAATGATATTTAAATAAAAATATTGATGATATCAACTAGGGTAGGTTGGACTGACATCATTTTATTGCTAAGATGGATTGGCCTATGTCATTATTGTCCCATTTAACTGGCTCCATTGCCCTTACTTAGAAAGGACTTTTGTTTAAGCTGCCCTCCCCTCCCACTTTAGAGAGAGAGAAACTTTTATATGTATTATTTGAATAAAATTCTAGACCTAGAATGCATTTTGAAACAAAGAAATTAAAAACAATTGAGTCTCATAATGTGTTTTAGACCCAAGAATCTATTCTAATAATGCATACCAAATACAACTTAACAATATCCTTCCCAACAAATCAAGGTGACATGTATATATAAATGCTTGACAACTACTGGGCCTAACCTTCCCCCTCCGACATTTATAAAGAAGAATATCCTTGCAACAATCAAGGGAGACAATGGAGAAATACTTGGAGTAATCTCCTATCAAAACAATTAAATATGAAAAATCTATTCTTAAATTAATCCAATGAAGCTAAATCCGTACAAAAGAGTGAGTCTAAACAAAAAGATTATGATGCTAAGTAAGGTATATTTCAAAGGTGAGGCCAGGGATTGGCTGGTCTTCCTCTTTTTGTTTCACTTTGGAAATTAATCTGCAAATCTTTCGAAAAAGAGACAAAGAAAGCCCATATTTCCTACAATGACCTTGACTTTTATTGACTTCTACAGGAGTCATCTCATTAAATATGAATTAGTTGAATTTCCCCATCAGCAGATTAGGCCTGATTGGTCCCTTTCTTTTGTGGGATCATAAAATCAGTAGTTTTTTTTTTTTTTAATGTATCTTCTGTGAGTAATTAATTAGAATTAATTTTTTTCCTTAAAAGAAAATCTCCTGAGAAGCTAAGCTAAGCTAAGCCAAGCTTCACGTGGTCTAGCTGGACAGACAGAGAGCTGTTGGACTCTTGGAGCGCTGTAACCTGTAATACTACTGTTTAATAATTTTCTGAAACTAAGAAGTTCTAGAAGGAAATGAGTATGTTTAAGCCCAAGGCCCCACCTGCTTTGAGGTTGTTTACAGAGCTGCCATTACTACCTTCGTTTTGAGTTTTCCAATTTGCTTATGGCAGATGGGTTTTGCATCTTCTGGCGTTTCAGAAGTCATTTATTGTAGGACACTGGTGCAGGGATAATGGTTTTTCTTTTATTGTTTTTTCTTTGGTGGGTAAGGGAGGTTTTGGTTTCGTGTGCTATAGGTGGGGTTGAGAATGGGAATTTTGGGGTAGATTTCAGGAGATAATTTGTGGGTTTGTGTCAATATTGTTAAATTTTAGGGGATTTGTGGTGGTTTTGGGGTTAAAGTTTGAGTTTTGTTTGGAGAGGGGGAGGGGGGGGGGGGGGGTTTGGACTTGAGATTGGTGGTCTTCAAGTCCAGTTTAGTGGTTTTGAGGGCGGAAACTTTTAAGCGGTTCAGTTCAAATTCGAAAGTTCGCAGCAGTTTGGCTATTTGAGAGCGTTTCAGAAGCAGAACACCTTTGGATGCAGCTATTTATGTAATTGTCAGGGATTGCTGCGTTTTTGTTGACTCTGTTGGTGGATTAGGGTGGTTTTAGCCTGTCATTGGTGGCGTTACAATTTAAGTGCTCAGTCATTTGTAGTTTTTCCGTCAGAAACGTTATGGGTTTGTTTTAGTTTCCGGAGATGAATTCGAATATGCAAGGTTTTTTCAGAGTTTTCGGTGACTTCTCCAGTGAAGAAGCCCACTGGATTTTGTGTTTTCAAGAGTGAAAATGCTCTTTGTTAGGTTGTCAGCTTCTTGGAGTGGTGAAAAAACCCTTGATCTAGGATTGGTTTGACATTTCCTGCATTCTGTTTAGGGTAGTTCTTGGTTTATTGGGCCCTGAACTGAAGGGTGCATCTAAGGTGATAAGGTTTCAAGTCTGATTTTTCATCTGTCAGTGATTCAGAGGTTTTATTGGCCTAGAGGCTAGAACTGTTCCATTTGAATCTGTTATTTCAATACTACGAACTCAGATGTCTTCCAAATTTCCAGTTTCTGAAATGGCTTGTATGAAGCTGGGATCCAAAACTGATGCATTCCAACGGCAAGGACAAGCTTGGTATGTTCCCTCACCTCAAACTTGTTGACTTTCTGTGCTCCTTTATTTTTTTATTTTTGGTTAGAGTTTAATTTATTGTGTATATATTCATTTGGGATTTTGAGATTAAGCAAAACTGTCAAGCAAGGTTTTGGTTTATCGTAAATTTGGGGTTACATTTCACATCTAATGATGATCTGATGATCTTGAGTACAATATGGTTTCGATTTTCTAGTGGAGATCAAAATGAATTGAGATGTCCGATTTTTTGGTGTATAAGCTGTTGTGATCTCAAATATTTTATTTAGGCAGTATTGGATGTACTGTGAGGGCCTATCATTTTATTGCATTCTTGATGGTTTGCGGCTTGATGGTCATGGTGCCGCTCGCAGTGTAAGAAACATACTTATGTAAATGGATTTCCTTACTGGACGTGAGCAAGATAGGCTTTATTCCTCAATGTCATCGTATCAATTCCATACGGAAGATCAGTTATTGATCCCAACTGTCGTACAGATGGAAACCACTTAGACCAGTACAGTTATAATCTCAGGCATTGATCATTATATTAAAATTAGATTGAGTTTGATGGTTCAAATGAATGTAGTTTATCAGATGGTTAGCTTGATCAATTTTGGTTTCTCCTCTCTGTTCCCCACTTCAAATCCTCCCCTACCAAAAGGGGGGGGGGGGTTGTTCCCATTTCTTAATAGATGATGCCAGCCACTACCACATAACAATATGCAGATTTTCTTTGACTGTTCAAAGAATTTTAGATTTCCCTACAGTCATGGTTTTTTTTTCTTCCCCCTAAAGATACAGTCGGAAAACAGCTTCTCCGTGAAGTGGGGGTAAGGCTGCGTACGTTATGACCCTCCCCAGACCCCACAGTGGTGGGAGCCTCGTGCACTGGGTATGCCCTTATATATGGTTAGAAATCAAGATCATCTCAACTGCCTCCATCTGAGATAACAGTATGTGGGATTCTTCTTTGATTGTTCAAACGAATTCATATTATCTTATAGTCAGGAATGGGATCTTCATCATCGTCTCAACTGCCTGTGGGGGTAAGGCTGCATACGTTATGACCCTCCCCAGACCCCACAGTGGTGGGAGCCTCGTGCACTGGGTATGCCCTTATATATGGTCAGAAATCAAGATCATCTCAACTGCCTCCATCTGAGATAACAGTATGTGGGATTCTTCTTTGATTGTTCAAACGAATTCATATTATCCTATAGTCAGGAATGGGATCTTCATCATCGTCTCAACTGTCTGCATCTGGTCCATCCGTGAATCAGTCGTACAAATAGATTTCCTGTCATAGTTCCCAATGTAAAAAAGGAAGAAAGGAATAGAAAAAAAGAGATAACCCATCACTGGCACATAAGGACCATCTGTCAAGACGCACACAATATCACTTTTTGCCTCAAAAGACTAGGTGAGACCTGTGACATGGTGGGTTTGACTCTTACTGTGACCCTCAAACTTCCATTCATGCATCTTGAATTTTATTTGACAAGGATTTCCTATCTTGCCCCCCACCCAACCCTTCTGTGTTTGGGGTAGATATGCCTATGTAAAATGCTTGTTGAATCCCACAAGCATTTACTGGATGATAATTTGGATTATATTTTAAATTTTTTTATATTTTTTAGATTAAGACATTTTTTAATTAATTGATGTGGTTTAGCCATTAAGGAAAATCATTTTCTTATACAATGTGTTATTTGAAATCACGGATCTGACTGCCTATGAAACACTGAATTAAGTAGTGTCGTTGACGAGTGAAATTTGTTGATTAGGGGCATTATGAAATGCAGCTTAACATTAATTTAAATTTTGTCAGGAAAAGTTTAAAGCATTGTCTGTAGGGTTTCTTAATTTCCTTCTTTATCTATTGACATATTCTCCTAGTTTCTACTTCATCCATTGACCTTACTTTCTTTCTCTCATTCTTTTTTTTTGGGGGGGGGGGATTGCAGGTTCTGTACAACTGGACTGCCCAGTGATGTTGTTGTCGAAGTTGGAGAGATGTCCTTCCATCTCCACAAGGTAAACTCCTTTTTCACTAAATTAAATAACTGATGTTGTTAATTACATGTACATTATGTTTTTTGTTTAACCTATTACCCACTATAAATGTTGACACATGCTGGGTAAGAATGCATTTCATTCCTCCCTACTCCCATACCTATCCAGCTATCCTTTTTATTGGTAGGGGAGGGGTGTTGTTTGGGTGTAGACAATTCAACTCAAGATGCTTTTTTGCTATGCTTTATAGTACCCTGATACACTAACTGAACGGTAGGTAGATGTGCACATGTCAGGGCCAAGAGAAGCAAATCAATTCTGTATCTGTTTGATAGATGGCTGTAACTATTAAAAAAACTGTGCATTTCTTTTGTTTGCCTACCGACCAAAATCCAGGAGAAAAGTCATTTCTGGGATGATTAGTATCATTTCATAGGCTGAGTGTTTAGTTACTAGCCTTCCCTTATACATGTCAGTGACGTTGGGAAATGAAGCATGGGGTTTTATACCATCCCATGTTCTCAAGAAAAAGAGAGTGTTAATCCTGTAGATATCTTGCACTCATGCTTAGCTTTCTCCAATTGGTTATCTTTTGAAACAAGAATGTCTCCCAAGTAGGGATGATCAAATGGATTGTTGGTGACCCTCTTTATATAATTATTTTACGGACCCACATATTGCAGTTATCACATTGCTCTTTCTAATGGACCAACAGTTTCTTGCTAAGTGCTATCACATGTCTCAAATGTTTCTATTGTTAATTTATAATAGGAGCAGTTACTTTTCTTGGGCAGATAAACATGATGAGGGTGCTATTCTGCATCTTAAGGTTGCACATAATCTACTCACTTGACTGAACTTAAGAATTAAATATCTAAAAAAATTTATTCTTTCATGGATATAATAAGGATAGTATACTGAAGAAATAATAGCTAGGGTACGGGAAGTATGATACAATTATATAGCAACAACCAAGGGCCAAGGCCCAGTATCCACAAGGGGGCTACATCATTTGAGAGTTTTCTGTTCCACAGTTTTGTTGTTCTGTTTTCTTTCTTTTTTCATTTTGACAAAAAAAATCAGGCATGGAGTTTTCAATCCTTTGCATGTGTGGTTTATATTGCTTATCTCTAATTCCCTATGCAGTTTCCTTTGCTTTCTAGGAGTGGGGTTTTGGAAAGGTTAATTGCAGAAGCATCAGATGGGGGTGAAGAAGACTGTGTTATACAGCTCCCTGACATCCCTGGTGGAGCCAAAACATTTGAACTTGTTGCCAGGTTTTGTTATGGGGTGAAACTTGAACTTACTGCATCAAATGTTGTTTACCTTCGATGCTCTGCTGAACATCTTGAGATGACTGAGGAATATGGCGAGGGAAATTTGATTGCACAGGCTGAACTTTTCCTTAACCAAATTGTTCTTCGTAGCTGGAAAGATTCTCTAAAGGCACTCCAAAGTTGTGAAGATGTACTTCCCCAGGCTGAAGACCTCAACATCGTTAAGAGGTGTATAGAGTCTCTTGCTGCAAAGGCATGTACAGACCCAAACCTTTTTGGTTGGCCCATGATGGAGAATGGTGGACTAATGCAAAGCCCAGGGGGAAGTGTCTTATGGAATGGTATAAGCACAGGAGCCAGGCCAAGAAATGCAAGTTCAGATTGGTGGTATGAAGATGTATCAACTTTAAGTCTACCTCTATGTAAGAGGCTGATCTCAGTTATGGAATCTCGAGGCATTAGACCGGATACAATTGCTGGCTCGCTCGTGTTCTATGCAAAAAGATACCTGCCTGGGTTGAAAAGACGGCAGGGTGTCAGTGAGTCTAGCACACGTCTTGTTCCTGCAGCTTTGGGAACACTCCCATCCGAAGACGACCAGAAGCTACTACTTGAAGAGATTGATCGCTTATTGCCCATGCAAAAGGGTCTAACCTCAACTAAGTTCCTTTTTGGGATGCTTCGTACAGCAATGATCCTTCATGCCAGCCCATCTTGCATATCAAACTTGGAGAAGAGGATTGGAATGCAACTGGACCAAGCTACCTTGGAAGACCTTTTGATGCCCACCTTCTCTTATTCCATGGAAACTCTTTACAATGTTGACTGTATACAGAGGATTCTTGATCACTTCTTGGTCATTGATCAGGCAACTGGTGGGGCCTCCCCATGCTCGGATGTTGACGGACAGTTGATGGGATCACCTTCTCTCACGCCGATCACAATGGTAGCTAAACTGATAGATGGGTACCTTGCAGAGGTTGCTCCTGATGTTAATTTGAAGCTTCCCAAGTTTCAAGCATTGGCTGCGGCTGTTCCTGAATATGCCAGACCATTAGATGATGGTCTTTATCGTGCAATTGACATATACCTGAAGGTTGTGATTATACCCTACCTTGTACTGTCTTGTTATATTTGACCATCTCTATATTGATCTGCATCAGTTTTGGAGGACTCTCATATCATCTTCCATTCTTCTTGACTTGGTTTTATTTTTTCATGGAAGTGTGGTGATAAATGCAATACCATATTACTGTTCTATGGCTTAATTCTGCATCTCTAGACCAGATGTTTCCATATACCGCTACTTTTATCTGCAGAAAAGACATGCTGTTGACTGTAGCTAAAGCATTGGAGTGACATCCAGTGCAACACCACATACTGTCTTATCTAGGGAAGTGTTTGGCTCTGCGCAAGCGGAGTCAAGTGGATGGGACCCATGAGGCCATGACCATTTATAGTACATATGCTGTGTAAGGTTGCTCCATTGCAACCTAGTGGTTGCGGGTTCGAGTCGGGAAACAGCCTCTCCATGAAGTGGGGGTAAGGCTGTGTACATTATGACCCTCCCCAGACCCCGCAGTGGCGGGTGCCTCGTGCACTGGTACACCCTTTATGTTGTGTAGGTCTAGGTCCATTCTGTTTGGCTTAGAAACGCTGTCACTGTAATTTATTAAAGGCCATATCAGCTGATCCTGTCGTGACTCCTAGGTGGTAACCCATCAATGAAATGGAGTAACCATACTGTTGGCCGAGTCTGGTTTGTATGGAGTCTCAAATGAATTGTGAAGCCCTCAGTTCCTTGACTTTTTCTATGTTTGTTTCACAGGCACACCCATGGCTCACAGATTCTGAAAGAGAACAGCTCTGCAGGCTGATGGACTGCCAGAAGCTCTCCCTGGAAGCTTGCACCCATGCAGCCCAGAATGAGAGGCTGCCTCTTAGAGTAATTGTCCAAGTTCTCTTCTTTGAACAGCTCCAGCTGAGGACTTCAATTGCTGGTTGCTTTTTGGTCTCTGACAATTTTGATGGATCAAGACAGTTAAGAAGTGGGTTTGCAGGGTCAACCGAAGGGGGTTGGGCCACAGCTGTGAGGGAGAACCAAGTTTTGAAGGTGGGAATGGATAACATGAGGATGCGGGTTTCTGAGCTTGAGAAGGAGTGTTCGAACATGAGGCAGGAGATTGAGAAGTTGGGCCAAGTGAAAACTTCAAGCACATGGGGCAGTGTATCTAAAAAGTTTGGATTCAAGCTGAAGTCACAGATGTGCAGTGCTCAAGAAGGGTCTGTCAGTAACCAGAAGAAGGATGTAATCGGAAAGGTTGAGAAGGTGAAGGACAGACATGGGAAGCATAGGACAAACTTGTCTACAGAGAGGTAAGCTCTCGTTTTCGTTTTCCATTCTTTTTCCGCTTTGTTCTTTTGATCTTCATTGTTTGTATTTCTACTTAAGTTCTCAAACTGTGAATTTCCATCTTGCTCTTTTCTTTTTCCTTATTCATTTTCTTGATTATTCTCGAGTGTCGACGATGTAAAGGAGATGGGAACAGATGCCTCTGTAATTTGTTCTCCTTGTAATAGAAAGCAGTTTTCTCTGAAATCTCTCTCTCATGGGTTGTTCCTTTGTTTTCACCATATGAGGGAAGAATAGGATTATTTAAGATGAATGGAGTTTATACCTTTGGGTGCAGAGAGAATCATAGAACAGCCCTTCTGTACGTATTTTCACATTTTGAATATACCCATTAGCCATTGTTGCCCAACTAAACTTTCTATTAATTTTCTTTGGTTTCATTTTCTACTTACTGAAGGTAGAAGGTATAGAAAAGCATTACAGAAAACCACTTCTACTACTCATGGAACATTGTTTTCACCTGTCATATGAGAAATTGTTCCTGACATGCAAATAAAATGATGATATCCAACTTTAACCTAACAGTCACTCATCTAGCAATTGAGATCAGAATATCAATTCAAGAGCTATAAGTGACCCCAAAAGTTCCAACTTTATCTATTCTGAAAGATGTCTGTTTTCATCACATGTCCCAAGTTGTTGGTCTAAGCGGGCAACCCAATATTTTGGATAACTTTTGAAATCTCTCAAATTCTATGCCTCTCTGGGCATGCTCAAACCTACCCCAGCAATCTATGCAGCATCAGCTTGCCTGCTTTAGTATGAGAATAGAAGGCCTTAAACTGCATAAACAAAGAGGATTTCATTTTCTTTTCCAATATCTAGGTGAATTAATCCAAGAACCTTCAATTGATATGAAAACTGGGATACAGTTCAGGCGTCACAGTCCAACAATCTTTATGGGTCTTTGCCCAGTTGTATATGGAAGATGGTAGTGTTTGAAAGCTCACTTTGATTTCCCTTGACCCAGTCTGTGAGGATATCAGTGGGAACCTCAATGCCTCAAAAGTGGGTAGTTGGGCAGTTCGTTACAGTCGCATGTATAAACCATTCTGGACTTATGGAGCTTGATTTCTTATTGGGGCATCACTTTGCTGGCTTTAAAGTGGTGCCCATTCAAGCTGGATTGAAGTAGACTTTGCTTTGCTCATTGCTAATCTAGGTTATGGGTATCCAAATTAAAAAATGAACTACTTTTAATTGATTGATACAACCGATCTGTATCTGTATCGATTCCAGCGATACTGATACATATCGGCCAATACATCAATACAATGCATGATACATGGGATGTTGTGTTTCATTTTGTGTCAAACTCTCCCATAGTGAATAATCATTTTAGGACAAAGTTTTCCTCTACCCATGAAGGACGGTTCGCCCACCATCCTAGGGTTCACAAACCCCTCATAGGGTCGTAGTATGTTCAAAGTACCCTCCCGATACCCATTCCCACCCTCTCCTGCGCCCTTTGATGAATGTGATCACCGTGGGTGGAAGGAAACTCGGTCAATCATTTTATTTGTGAATAATTTGCATGTCCTCCATATATGTAATGTCATATAGGGAGAATTTTATGCTTTGATGTATCATTCTTGAACATTTGCCTTATTATTCCATATGTATACCATTTTAATGGATTATATAAATTTATTGATTAAATAAGTATTTTTGTCAAAAAAAAAAAGAAAAAAATATATATAGGAAAAAGAATGCTGTCGGGTTGCTTTCCCCTATACCCACATAAAGGGGGCAAGAGTTTTCTGTGGGGGAATGTACCACCCACCCCAAACATAGTGAGGGCCGTATAACTGCCCCGCCCCATGATGTTTACATTGGCCCCTACTCACACGCATGAGCCACGCTTGCCCATAGAGAACTCTTACCCATATCCTTGGGACGTTTTAGTCCATCATTTTGAGCTACCTAGAGGGCTGACCTTGTCAAACTTACAGTTGGATGTGTTGCATATCCCACTAGATTAGACATTTATAAAGTTATGGTCTCATCTCAACCATATGGCCTCAAGTGTCATATTTTTATCTTTCTATTTTTTGCACTTAACCATAATCAAAGATCGCTCTTCAATCAATTTAAAACTTTATTTTGTTTTGTTGGGAGCATTTTACTTAGAAAATACCGAGATGGGTAGGTGGTGACATTGACATGGCAACAGAAATTTTGAGGATGTTTAGGGCTGTGATTATAATGGAGATCTTTACCTTAATAAAGTAATATATAGGCTAATTTTTTCTACTTTTCAATAAACACACCTTATTATACCCCTGAATAGGGGTGCAAGTTTGGCTCCGTCGGTCCGAACCCGCCCTGGCCCATTCTAAGCCCAAACAGGGTCTGGGCTGAGATATTTGGCCTTGAGGGCGGGTCAAGGTTGGAAATTTTTGGCCTTGACTCAGAATCGGATCGGGTCGGTTGGGGTTGAGGCCTCAGGCTAAGCCTGGCCCGGCCCAGCTTGAACCTATTTCAAGTTATACTAAAAAATATATATTGATATAATATATATATATTATAAACTGTAAACGTCATTCACATTTATTATATATGAAGACAATAAGTGATATAATACATTTTATTACAATGTTATTTTACGTAAAATTGATAATTTTCTCCCCAGTCCATTCCAGCCCATGTATTTCCTTCCCCCTCGCTAAGGGTGTCAAAACTAAATCGAAACCGTTTATCGAAATCGAACTAAACCGTTTAAATTGAAACCGGCAGACCGTTTAGTTAAATGGTCTAGTTATGGTTTTAGAAATGACACTGTTTATTTACTCGATTTGGTTCGATTTAGGTTGATTAATCCAATAGTTTCAAATCGTGTAATCCAATTAAAACCGATTATAACCAAACCGTCCAACCGTTTAAAAACTTAACAAATTTTTTTTTTTAATAAACAAAAAGTCAAAACCTAGCAAGTAACAATTGCTAAGCAGCCATGTTTCTTCATTAATGATTTCTTTTTTTTCAAAAAAAAACTAATAACTTAGTAAGTAATAAGTAATAACTATTAACTAATAACTAGTATTAACAAATAGAGTAGAAAATGTGTATAGAACCGTCTAATCAAAACCATGTAAAACCGTATGGAACCATTTAACTGAAACCGTTTATCAAACGGTCTAGGTTTTGATTATGAGACCGTTTAGGTAAACGGTCTGGTTACGGTTTCTACCCTCAAACAGTCAAAACCGGACTGAACGGAACCGTTTAACACCCTTACCCCTCCCCATGATTAGGGCCAATCAGTGTCAGCCCGGCCTGACCCTGAGCATAGGTCAGGGTTGGATTTTTCTGGCCCTGAGTCCTGGTCGATCGGACCTAGGCCCAACTAGGCGGACTTAGGGTTGGGCTAGGGTTATATAAAGCCCAGCCCAACCCGATCCTGTTGCAATCCTACCCCTGATGCTCATTTGAATTGCCACTTTTTGCGATTCGACTTGGTACATGCCTTCCACGTAGATTCTACATTAGTTAAAAATGAAAATTAGCAAATGAAAACAATATAATTCTTCTACAAATCCTGTAAGACTGAATTGCATTAGAATCAAACACCTATTAGATTTTTCCTAAAATTTTGATACTCATACTATAAGTTCAGCATTAATCTAGCTATTTTTTAATAGGGCAAGAGATCACTGTCTGGTCGAGTGGCTAGGGTCAATGAGAGCGTGTAAAAAGACATTAACATTGATGAGATTTTTTTATTGCACAAGGGCGAATGGTAACTTTGCATGCTCCTATGTCTGGGCTCGGAGCCATTCAACCAAGCAACGCTTTTTTTTTCTTCTTCTTCTTGTTAAAGGGTTTGAAAGAATATATTAAAAATGAAAACAAAAATGCAGAATTAAAATTTGGGTACACAAAAATACAACATTAACGTCTGATCATAGGCAGACGAATACAAGAAATAAGAGAGGAAAGACACCCCACCTTCGTCATGGCCTTCAATAGAGAGACCCAACCTCACAAAAAGAAGAAAAAAAAAAGATTACTCAAATATGAATCTAGGCATAGAATGAGAATCCCTCCGCAGCTCCTCTTGAATATAAGATGAGAGGGAGAACTGAGAAGAAGAAAAGCCTTACTTTGGTGCATCATTCGCCAAGAAATTAGCTATAGAATTTGACTCTCTGAGACATTAAGTGATTTTCCATTCAACAGAAGACCCAAAAAAAAAAAAAAAAAAAAGCAATAGGAAAATCCAATCTTGCATTCTACTCCAAGGAACCAAATATGCTTGTTTTCTTCCCTTCTGCCCTCCAGGCCCTAATATATCGCTCCGCTTGCGGGGTTTTTCGTGCCCAAAAAAAAAAAAAAAAACACTCGGTATCAGATGAAGGACTTTGACTTTGATTTTGGTTTTTTTTTTTCCTCGGTAGAAATCATGATATAAGGTTAAGGCAAATCTCTGTAAATTTTGGTTGTTAATTTGAGGAGTTGGTTAAGGGGGTGAAACCCAAGGATTCCTGGATTGGTACAGTAGAGCCTATCAGCAGAGTTGCAACGGAATAATATAAGAAGGTTCTTAAAGGGGGGAAACATATTTAAATAATATAGGAATATATTGGGGAATATACTGAAGTTGGATACATGCATGTACATATAGGTAGCTGAAGTTGTTGTACTTTGGGCAGTAATAAAAGCATTACTTGGAATGACATTGAGGTGGCAATGTGGCATCAACTACCTATGTACATGTTTTTTTCTTTACTGTTTTGATGGTTTTAAATGCACATGCACATGCACATGCACATGTTTGAACGATGATGTTCTTAGGCTAAATGTTGATTTTCATGTGAATATGTATGATTCTACATGTGCTATGTGAGAATGAATTAAAGGACAAAAGGTTTTATGCTTTTGTGTTTTGGACATGTCAGCAACCTTTTTATAGCAGGGGGTTAGGTGTTAGATGAGGTATACTTATGCCATATGTTCTTCGCTTAGCTGCGAGACGCCAAACCTAACCAGCCAGACACTCCGTGTGAGTGATCAGGATGTGATGTTAGACTGCAGCCTAGGGAGCTATGTGCCGACTAATGCAATGTAACTGATGGACTGATGCCATTTGATCGAAGGAGTCCTCTCACCCTAATGTTTGTGCATATGGCAGCTTGTCCCAATGTTTTCAATGAAGAATTGATGGTTTATAAATGGAAAAATGTTTTCATGGAAAGTATGCATGTTTACTGATGCCTTGATCTATGGAAGTTTATCCGGTCTTATGATTGTGATTGTTTGCGCATATGTATGGATTTTTTAATGCATGCTTGTGTATATGTGGTTGTGCTTTGCTCTTACTTGCTGGGTTGTATAGCTCACCCCTCTATTCTTTCAGATCAGTAGGAGTGATTAATTGGAATTTTTGGCGAGACTTGAGGAGGACAATAGATCGATGGCGTTGCAATTTTTCTTTTAAAGCTTTTACTGTAGGACATTAGACACTTTATTTTTGTTTGATGCTATGGTTTTAAAAGGTTGTAATGGACTTAATTAACTTTAATATTTTGGAGTAACCACCAGAATTATTGCTAGATGTTTTACTAGAGGACAATAGATCGATGGCGTTGCAATTAATCTTTTAAAGCTTTTACCATAGGACATTAGGCACTTTGTTTTTATTTGGGAGATATTGGGACCTCCATGTTCACCAGGGAGTTTCCTCTCAAGACAGTGGCCCCAAGGGGGAGGCGGAGTCGAACTCAGGACCTTCAGCTTCCTTAGGCCTCTTCCCATGCCAACTGTGTTGCCCCTTGAGGGTTTGCTAGATGTTTTATTTATTAAGGTTTTCTGCTAGATTTTATTTGGGCATAAGGGAGCGCATCATGAGGTGCAACGAAACAATATCGTAAATAAGAGGACAATGAGGTTATATCATATAAGGAGAAGAGAGATAGACACAAAACGTGCTAGCGTACCCTCCACCAGCGAATTATAAATTTTACAAACTATAAGTAGTAGAAAAGATCATGTAGAGATACTGAGATTAATGGGAATTACGACCTTCAATACCATTAAAACTTTAGCTGGTCCATGATATAATTGGACCGAGTCATGGGCTTGGCCCTTTTCAAAATTTATGTATTCCCAACCAAGGCCGGCCCAAGTTGCATATTGTCCTTGATGTCCCACAGCCAATAAGAATTGGTGTTGTGGAATCTGATTTCTATTTTGCAAGAATTAGTCACCCGATGGGAATCTAAGTTCCCAATTACATTGATACTTATCACAAGATTTTTTTTTTTTGGTAAGAATATCACAAGATTCAATGTAAAGCCAAACCAATTGATGGCTATTTCTCCCATGGTTTAAAAAACCCGGAATTGGGATTCAACTCAGTCCCGATCTTGAATCCCGATCAGATCAGAATCGCTCTAAATCGGTCCGAATCAGCCATGGAATTGGTCTAATCCAGACATCTAGGGTTTTCACACAAAATCAACCCAGACTGGATTAGGAGGAATCAAGATAAACTGGAATCGACCAATCTGATCTGATTTTTATAGCCCTGATTTCACCTCTTACTATACAAGATGACCCCTCTTCAAGATCTATGCTTAATAAATTTCAATCTAGTCACAAAAACAATTGATGGCTATTTAAGAACCTGAAATCGAGATTCAAATTGGTCCTAGCTAATTCTGATTCGAATCAGAACGAAATGTGCCTAAAACAATCTGGATTAGCCTTGGCTTAATTGAGTTGAAAGAATTTTAGAATTAGATTAGACTGACCGGTTGAACCAGGCTATACCGGAGTCGGGCTTCTATTAGATCACTACAAAAAATGATCTGATCAAACCGCATTTTCCATCTTGGTCTGACCAGTTTTCTGTAGCATCTTGAGATTGTATCCAACAAGAAATAAGTTGTTAGAAGATAAAACCAGCAATAGAAGTGACATGAACTCGAGTTTGGTCCATGGTGAGGAAATGTTGATGCAAGTTCACCAAAGAAGAGGTAGAGTTGAAGCCCTCACCACTTGCCCCTTGGGTCCTGGACCATGCACGACTGGGGTTTGAGGAATTGGGATCAGATCGGCTGAATCGTCACCTTTAAATTGAAATTGTTTGCAGCCGATCCCAATTCCGGTCTATTGGAAACATCTTTTTTAGGACATTTTGAAACATTTTAGGGGTTTTTCTTTTTTGGGCTGATTCAACCCGATTCTTCCCAATTTGGACCGGAATCCATGGTGATTGATTCCGATTTCTTGAACCTTGTGAGAAAAGCCTATTTAATTTTGTGGCTCAGGCCAATTTGAAAATAACCGTTTACTGGTTGAGCCAGGTCCAGAAAAATTTAGAGAGGCTAAGTGGGTTGGGCCATGCATTGCCACCTTTATCTTCCTCTCTATTTCCTTGAGGCCCAGTCAGTCAGTCAGTCACATACCGTATATCCAAGATTCTCTGCGACACATCTCCGTAAGACAATCAATACAACAATCAGAAAAATCATACGCTATGGGTCCCAGATGATTACGATCGCACGGTGAAACGCCGTAGAGGATCACAAGTAATTTTAGTTCTTACGACGCCGTTATCGTTAGGGGTGTAAATGAATAGCCGATATCCGTTTCTGTATCTGTTTAGCATTATTTGAATCCGTTCGAAAGCAAAATGGAGAAGGATACAGATAAGGATAAGCTATAGCTATTCGAAAAGCTATAACGGATAAACTATCTGATCCATATCCATGTCTGTATCCGTTTAGCATTATCTGAATCCGTTCGAAAGCTAATCGGATGCGGCTGCGGATGCGAATATAGCACTATCCGAACCGAAATCGATCCATTTACATTCCTAGTGTTACACCCGCACCCGAAATATACCCTAATACCCTAGGGCAATTTAGAACTTACCAATGGGTAATGCCAGGGTGGCAATGGTCAACACATATGACCGTGAACTTAAAATATTATTATAAGTGTTCCCTCGAAGTCCTAGAAGTACGGGTCAAAGCCCCGCAGTTTTCCTTGAAGTTTGGGCCTTGAGTAGCACCAGAGTCACGAACGGACTCACTCGAACTGAATCCGCTCGAGGATCCACCCGTGCTGTTATCTGCCATTTTGGTTTATTTTTTTATAGGACCCACATTCCCATGTCCCGGACACTATAATCAGACCCTTGGACCAGATGGACCCCCACCCTTAACTTGTTTTGCATTTTTAAACCTTGTATATGGGCCCACAAGGCCCAAATATGATTTTAATGAGTTTTAGTATTAGACTAGCTTTAAGACCTTAGCACTTGAGATTTTAATGAGAAACCAAACGGACCTTAAGGTCCATGTTTTATTCTAAAACTAGCTTTAGATGTGTTTCTTGTTAAATGAACTTTTAAGCTACCCTACCCAAACAGGTCTTAAGTTACAACTAAGAGACCCTAGCCAAACAAGCCCTAGACTAAAACACATTTTTGGTCCTTAAGTTAAGCCAAACATACCCTAACTAATTGGACCTAATAAACTTAGCCAAACTGGCCCTAAGGTCCAACTTGAGTTAGAATGGATTTTGGAGATTTGGGCTGCCAATCAAACTGGCCCTAAGGCCCATTTTGTTTTATAGCCAATAGGTTCTTTTTAGGTTTGAGAAGTTGGGTTGGTTCAAGGACCATGGGTTTAATCTTGGCCCAATAGTTGGACCATGACTTGTTGTAGGGAAAAGGGAATAAAGGTAAGGGTAGTTTAGGGAGTTTATATTTTGTTGTTTATTTTAGCTTTAAGAGGGTAAATAGAGGAGGGAGCTCTTAAGCTTTTCTTCATTTCTCCAAATTACTGAAATCGTAGAAGAGAGAAAGGAAGGAGGAAGAAGAAGAGAAGAAGAAGAAAAAGAAGAAGAAGAAGACGAAAGGGGGGAAAAGGGAACTCTCTTACTCACACTCTCTCCCTCCCCTCTTGCTGTCCAGATAAAGAAAGAAGAAAATGAAGGAAAAGAAGGGAGAAGGAGAAGAAGAAAAGGAAAGAAAAGAAGAGGAGAAGGAGAAGTAGAAAGAAAAAGGTTAAAGAAGGCTCACCTAGCCTTGGATCTTGTTCTCTTATTGGAGGTGAGTGAATCTTCCAACTCTCCTTCTCTATTTCTCTAATTATTAGCTTAGAGTTTTGGATTTTGTCTTTACAAAAAAAAAAGACTTTTGGATTTTGGGGTTGGGGATGACCTTGGATTCTACTTGGGACTCAATGCCCTTGTGTGGGGCTTGTTCTTGGTCCCTTTGGGATGCCTTTGCACACCTTTGCACCTCTATTGGAAGTGCCATTGAACTAAACCTTGAAAACCTAGAGATTTCAACAAAAAATCCAAGTTTGGATTGAGGAATTGGATATAGACCATAGATGCCTTAATGCTTTGTGCCATTAGGATATTTGGGATCCTAATGAACCTTGGAAGTCATCCCTACAAGCCCTTGAAGCCATTGGGGGCCTTAGGAACCAATTTGGATGAAGTTCGGAGTTGAAAAACTCATTCCTACTGTGAACGGACTCAGTGGCGGACTCACAATCGTGCCTTCACCCGTGGATCCGCCCTCTTGGGTGCGTCTCAGGGTTCAAACGGATGCATGGCCGGACTCACACAACAGAATCTGTTCGTGAATCCGGCCACAGTTTATACATATCGTATCGACTCGATTCAAGTTGCATTGTAAAATAGACTCAAAGAGATACATTTTCTATGAAGGAACCGTGGACCAAATCTAAATAAAAAACCCTAAAAAATGGGCTCAAACCTAACTGATGTGTTTTGACAGACAGTAACTTTAGACTATAACCTTAATTTGGTGACCTCGCCCATGTCGTGGCTGTTTGTGTTAGACTTGAAAAATTTTAGTAGGGGTTAGTTAGCACCTAAAGTGACCCCCTAAATATATTAATTAATTAACCTATCGGGGTACCAAGGTCTACCCTTGATACCTTTGAAATCCCCCTTGCTGTCCTAAGGGACTTATGACCTCAACCTAGAAATGGAAAATCCTGAGAGACCAATGAATGATATGAGACATTATGCCCTTAGGAAGGTTTAAGACACCCTCCCCTAGCTCATGAGGCTGTTGGATCTCAAAGAAGATGGTTGGGAATCAGACTGACTTAAGGATTTCATATTTAGAATTACTTATCTATAACACTTGGGGCTCCTCTTGGGACCCGTCCACACTTTCTAACTTTATGTTTCACGTATCCCTAGGCTACCTAACCAGTGCGGGAGAGCATATATCAAGGCAATTCATACAAAACACATTGAACGATATCTGAATTATTGTGACTGGGTTTTGGGTGATGTTTGGGCTTGTTATATATATATAATTATATTGATCATATAATTGTATATGCTTGCATCCATACTTAACATGTTGCATTCTTGCATATAAACTATGTTGGATATGAATTGATGAATTATGGATATGTTGCTTTACTTTATTATATCGGGCTATGGTGCCGGGTATGCCGGTGTCGGAACCCCCGAAATGCTTATGATATTCATTGCTTGTCATCCTGGTCTGTATGTGTCGTGCCGTGTTGGTATCCGGGTACTAGATGGAATGGGGCGTTGATGCACCCGAAATACCTCTCAGGACGATAGGATTTGCATGTAGTATATCTGTGGCTAGGATTTATGCTCCATTATGCTACGACCCTTGCCAACAGGGGTTTATGTGTTGGATAGTCTGAGCACCTGATGGCTGTGGAGGCGGAAGAGGCCAGGTCAGGGGTAGTAATGACTATCGGGATCTGCCATTGGGTGGTCATGATGGCTTCTACCGATGTAGGTCCCCTCGTGATAATTGAGGTTTCACTGGGGCGATAGGATAAGTGACCCTCAGTGTTTCCTGAGTTATCACAGTAGCATATATCATGACTTAGATTATTTGTTAGAGGAAAAATATATTTAACATTTTATGCATTATGGACTATGTGTAATTATGTGTATGTGCACTCCCCATCCCCTCACTGGGCTCAGTGGAGCTTACCCCCGTTGCACAACTCTTTTTAGTTGTATACAGGTGATCTATGATGGTGATCCTCTTTTTGGTATGGACTGATTGGAGCCCGTGATTTTGGACCTTGATGATAGCGTACACTCATGGTCTGTGCCATTGGGGCACGGTTATATCTCTTTTTATCTTTTATTTTGTTCATCATGAGTATTGTATATATTTGGTAGTATTTCTACTATTTCAGTTTCTAGTAAATCTTTTGGGTCGAAATGTAAAACATTAAACTGTCTATCACGTAGACTTTGAATCCTTTGTATTTGTAACGCTTCCGTCCAATTCTGATCTTTTGGAATGGAATATTCCTTTACTTTCTGCATTCTAATATTACTGTAATTTAATATTAGTTTAAGACTGTGAATTGACCACTGCATCGAAATCTTGGTAGTGGTTAGGATGTTGGTAAGCATCCTATCATACCCATTTTATAGTATTTTATCCTTTATTGGGATGGGGTGTGACACCTAGCCACTCGTCGTCGATTTTCTCTTGGGTTAAATACGCGTACCCCCCTGTAATACACCCAATATTCCTCGTACCCCCCTAAGCTTCTGATAAGTCCACGTACCACCCCTACTTTACCCCCTAATGCCATTTAAGTCCACACCAGTTATTAAATGCTAAAAGATACCAAACTACCATTTCTTCTATCTTCTCTAAAATTTGAAAGACCTAATTGCTCTGACCTATTTGCTAAAATTTGAAAAGATCAAAATGTCCTCATCTTCCCCAAATCATTAACTTCTTTTACATACCCACCACCACCCACCATTAACACCATCACCATCCCACCGTGAAGCCCCAGCTCACTGTCTCTCCTCCGCTCCTCTACTTCCTCCACCTTTCCCGAATGACTTGAAGAGGGAAAAATTTTGTCAACCAAAGACTTCATTTCTTAACAACAGTTGATGTAAACAACTGAACCTTAATGATTTCAAACCCTACAGAGTATCACTAGCATATAGAAAAAGCGGTAAACCCCTAAAAAGGGGAAAAAATTTAACAATAAAACAAGAACATTGACAACTTAAAAGGGCAAGACAAGGAAAGGGAGAAGGAAGATATAAAAATACCTAAACATAGAGAAAAGGATCAGCCACAACATTGCTTGGAAAACCAGCATTCGACAAGGAAGTGCATGTGACTACAGGATTTGCAATAGGCCAAGCCGCATGCTCAGCGTTAAACACATTGTTCTGTTCCTGATTCCAATTCAACAAACCAATCCACCACCCAATGAGTGAATAAACAAAACCCAGATCGAATAAATAACGAAAACCCAATCAAACAAAGTAAATAGGGGGAAAAGAAAAGAATCAAACAGAGACGACTCACAGACTCAATGGGTTTCAAAGAGAGGGGTGAGTTCCCATAAAAAATGTCGATCGACCATGATCCTTCACTGTTGTCTTGGCAACCTACTGAATAGAGGGCATGACGATCATATGGGGAGAAAGTAAGCCAAGCGAAGAAGGTGGCGACGAATCCGAACAAAAAAAAAGAGCAGAGGAAGAAGGCAAACGTTGTGGAAAGGAAAGAGTGATCCCATCTCCACCTGCACCAACACTTGAGACTCATATCACAGCAACTATTATTGTTGCTGCTGCTGCTCTGATACTGCTACTACCGCTGACAGGGTTTCACGGTGGGATGGTGATGGTGTTAATGGTGGGTGGTGGTGGGTATGTAAAAGAAGATGATGATTTGGGGAAGACAAGGGTATTTTGTTCTTTTCAAATTTTAGCAAATAGATCAGGGCAATTAGGTCTTTTCAAAATTTTGAAAAGATAGAAGAAATGGTAGTTTGGTCCTCTTTTAGCATTTAATACCTGGTGTGCACTTAAATGTCATAAGTGGGTAAAGCAGCCAGACTTATCAGAAGCTTAATGGGTACGAGGAATATTGGGTGCATTAAAGAGAGTACGCGTATTTAACCCTTTTCTCTTTCCATTCAAAATCCGTCAGTGTCTTTCATGCTTTTTCAAGATTTCGATCTTGCGGGTCCGGCTGTCCCTATATATACTAAAACAAGGATTCGTGTGAACATTTTTCAACATTTTGAATCCTTGGAGTTTATGAGATCCCTTGTCTCTCTTTGAGATCTGAATCCCTTCTTCACCTATTGCTTTGAATCTCTGGTTCGTTTTTTGAACCTCTTGGATCCAATGGAGAATGGTCAAATCGAGAGCGCAGACGAGGAATTGCCCTCGCGAAGCGGACGTAAATACACACCGGTCGTCGCTCATGATCGAGCTGTTCTCCAGATGTCTTCAATGGACCCCGAATTTTCTTCTTCTTCTCAATTGCCCAATCGTGATGGTCCCTTGAAGTAAGCTTCTTTATCAATTTTCTTCTTGCTTGAATAGTGATTCAATCTGTGAAATTCTCTGTTTGTTATATATGATGTGGTTGAATTTTCCATTTCCCCTCCTTTGGAGCTTTTAAGGTTTTAAATTGTTTTGTTCCTATTACCGTTCAGTTAAGCTCCTGTTTTCGATTACAGAGTATTTATTTGTATTAATATAGCAGCTTGGTTACATATGTATCCGTAGTTAACAGAGTATTTATTCGTATTAATGCAGAAACTTGGTTACATATGTATACGTTGGTTAACATTAGTAAATACTCTGTTAACTGATAAATGTATGTATATTTATGCTTGTGCCATTACAGGCAACAGTGAATGTATTATGGCGAGAATTTATGAATGTACTTATATAAATTCAGTAGATTGCATAACGCTATAGAATTATGTTCCTGTTTATGCGTTTGCTTATACTCATATGACATGTATATATGCATGTAGAAGAATGCATGCAGTATTATGTTTGCACTAGTTTAAGCATTTAGGTTTATGTATGGAAAATGTATTGATTCATGAAGATTGAAGAGATGTTGAAAATACATGCACATAATAATCCTCATTCGGTTTTCGCTTCTCTTTCCATTTTAAAGTACTCCCTTTTACCAATTCTTTGTAAATGCTTTATATTTTCCTGGGACAGGAAAGTTAAAGTAAGCTTGCAATCAAACATGGGTTCTAATGCGAAACAGGGAACATCTCCTTCTCATGCTCGTGGGGAATCCAAATTGGAATTGTTTGGTTTTGATTCTCTTGTCAATATTCTTGGTCTTAAAAGGTAACTGAATTTATCCTTAATTTTACGATGCCGAATGTTGCTCCTGTTCCTTTCAGTTTTTGCACAAATTTTTGAACTGTGATTGTCTTCACTTGGAAATCTTGGATATGCTATTCCCGTAGTATGACAGGAGAACAAATTCCAGCACCTTCTAGTCTTAGAGAAAGGGAGGATGTTTCCATCTCTCTTGGACAGACAAAGGTATGTCAATTCTCTTTAGCATGTTACCATGGGGTTGAGTTTGTAGAGATGATAACAAGCATGGAACTAAATCTCGGTCGAAACTGACCGAAATATCTAAGTTTTCTCAGTTTCAGGCCTGGTCGAAATGAAACCCAGGGTCCAAAGCCATGGTCGAAACCCAAGTTTTGACCCTGGGTTGAAACCAATGAAGGCCCAGTGTCGAGACCTTGAAAGGAGATCCTGCACGTCTCGGTTTCAGGCCTGACCGAAATCAGTTCTGAAACTGAGATCTCGATCCTTGATTACAAGGATGGATATTATGGTTGTTATATATGTTGTGTGGATTGGTCTAAATCCTCGGACTGAGCTGATTTTGCACACTTTCCTTCATAGTTGATTGGGGTTGTACTTTTCACCTTGTGGATTATATATTAGGATTTCTGACATCCAGCTGAATGTTATTGATATTCTTTCTAATAACTCTAACCATTTGATGAAGCAAGTCAATGTCTGAATTCTGAAAACTTTAAGCTTTCTAGCACTATAAAGACGGCCTAGAAAAAAGTGGGAGCCATTTGATGAAGCAAGTCAATGTCTGAAAACTTTAAGCTTTCTAGCACTATAAAGACGGCCTAGAAAAAGTGGGAGAAACTTGGCAAAGAATTTACTTAAAAAATGATCTCTTGCATAAGTATGTTATTTTTTAAGAATTAAAATTAAAATTTTAGTAGTTATTTCAACATCCTAAAGGACTCCCAACCCTCTCCATGGTTATAGACAGACCTGAAAGCACCCTAAATCTCTCAGTAGCCCTGCCAAAATTAGAATCTTCTAGTGACTTAATACTCTTAAAGAATTTATCCAAAAGCATACATTCTAAAATAGAACTTTGAAAAATAGGACACTTGAGATTTTATGGAAAACTGACTCAACGACACCCTTCGAATCGTTTTAGTGTCTCTATTGAAGGTAAAGACTGAGGGTCTGCGGGAGCTAACGAGGAAAAGTAGTTGTCTATGAGGAAATTGAGGTACTTTTTTTTTCCCCCAAGGGTACAAAAATGTGAGGTTCAGTTTGGCTGCAAGGATTTGTTGTTGTCTTAAGGTTTATAATGAAGGTGTGTAGGAAAGGAAAGCCTTCACGTTCCTTGCTGGCCCATTGGCAGGCTAATCAAGTTGAACTTGTGGATGAGTTAAACTCAAGTTGGGTGTTGGAGATGTGTAAAGTCTCTGGTGAGGTGACTCTAAGGAGCTTGGTTGATATGTTCCTTACCTTTTTATATATCTATTTATTTACATCTTTTGGGTGGGGGTGTCATGTGGGTGAGATAATATTTAAGGTTTAGGGGGGGGGGGGGGGAAGAAAATAAAATGCAGGGAGTGAGAGGCCCTGTCACTAGCAATAGGAAATTTATAGTTTGGTGCCCCAAAAGGAGGTTAAAACAAGACTAAATGACAAACTCTTTGAACTGCCTGTTTTTGAATACTCATTTATTTCTTTTTTCCAAATCCATCGACAGATTACTAAACGTAAATGTTCCCTAAGCATTTCCCTTGAGACCCAAACGCTTTTATTCACCAATTAAGAACTTAAGAAGTACATATTCAATTCTTTCTGGTAGGGTGCAGTGGATCACAAATTTTCTAGAGAGAGAACTCCCAAAACCAATATGAAGCTGTGACAAAGGAAACAATGGCATTCAGAATAACTTAAAGCAGGTTATAAGTGGGAACTAGTCTTTCTGAATAAAATTCTGTGCTTTAACATCTTCATTTCAGGGACCCAAACATATCTACTCTAATGGATAAGGAGTTTAATGCAATACCATTCCCTAACCAGAACTGGAATCATCTAGCAAAAACCTCAGGTCCAGAACAAAGAACATTGAACAGTTTAAGGAGAAATTTTGTATCTTGAAGCACAGGGACCAGAATAGGGCAGAAATCAAGTCGAGTGCGCTACTTGACTAATAGAATAGGTGTGAAAAATATCTTAGAAAATGGAGAACAAATATGGCTACTAGGGAAACAAGGTAGCAGAACCAGAACAAGTATTCTAGCTAATCAATCTCAGGATCTCAGACAAGAATTCAAACGAATAGATATCCAGAAGCTTAAGTATCAAATTTGAAACAATTTTGAACAATGTTGAGAGAGCTATAATTGAAGAAAGCAAGCTGGAAATAGGTAGGAAACAGGGGTGCCGCTGGCTTCAGAAAAGAGTAGAAAACTAACCTGCAAAATTGAATAGAAGAATTAGAAGCTAAAAGAGATAGAATAAGGTGGGAATCCACCTAACCTTTGAAGAGAGTTCACTCTTTCACTAAAGAATCCACCTTAGCGCTTTTGGAAATCCAGCCAAACACTTGATGAATCCACACAGCCAAATCTTAGAGAAAACTTAAAAAATATTACTAAAAAATTCTTGGGTTAGGCTATAGGCTAGTACATCTATATATACATTATACAGAAGTCATAAATTGTCTCTCTAACAATCTTAAACTGATTTGGAATTCAAACTCTTACTTGGAATAGTAAAACTAGACATGTATTTGGCACTCCTACTCAAATTAGTACTCTCAAACTTAAGCATAAACTAAAAAGTAAAACCCAACCAGATTTGCTAATTACTCTAGGGCGTGTCTTAACTAATTTCTAACACAAAAAGGACTCAAATAACCCCATAAATCTGGACTAAACTAATCTTACTTGACTAATCTCATATTCCTAGCTTCTACCCATAGCCAAGGCCCATTAAAGTGGCTTATTACAAAGAAAACCCTTTAGACCAAAGGCCCAATACATATGTACCCAACCCAAGGCTTATTTCCACTAAAATTAACCCACTTCTGATATTTTCCTGCATCAAAGTGCCTTGCAAGATCTGCTAGTTGTTGATATTATGATGAGAAGCAGGAGACAGGATCATTGTTGTCACGGCGTCTAGGCGATCCAAGGCATTGAAGGGGGCCTGCATGTCAAGGCGACACCAAGAAGGCGACTAGGTGGTGCCTAGGCGCACAAGGCAGTTGTCCAGCAAAAGGGTGCCTGGACACTGTTTAAAGTATCTGTATCGCGTATTGCATCGGTTGGGTGATTTTAAGGGACGTATCGTATCGGAGATACGTATCGAACGTTACAGATACGCATGGAAATGGTCAAGATACACATTGAAATAAACTTTTGGAGCAAAAAAAATATAAATAAGCAATATATAACAAGTATCATGGATAAAGTCATAAACACTAAAATGGAGAATAATCTATAACCCGACAAGTGCATTAAATTGAAATTGTTATAAAGATGAGGTTTCTTACATGTTCTAATAGTCTATAGCCATGAAAAGTGTTGAATGATGCAAAGGATGATGTTGTAGCACTCCTTGATTTGCTTTTGAGTCCAAAAGTGTGAAGAACCAAGATTAAATGCAAGATTTAAGATTCTCGGTTGAGAGATTTCCTTCATTTTTCTGCCAGAATAGCTATATCGAGTCTGTTAGTGAAAAGGGGTTTTTTATGGAATGACGGAATGTATCGACCGTATCAATGATATCGGTATGTATTGAGCCATATTGGCCGATACATATCAACACATATTAATGCACCCACGAATCCATTTATCAATCGTATGGATGGTATCGATAAGCATCGATCATATCGTATTGTATCGGCCCGTATCGGTCGATACAATTTGATACGATTCAATACAATATGTTATTTAAAAAAAAAAAAAAGAGACGTATCGGTCTCTATCGTATCGACACTGACTGATACCGATATGTGTTGGCCAATACGATACGGACCGATACTTTAAACCCTGCCTGGACTAGGTGTCTCCTTGACAATTATGGATAGGAGAGCGGATCCTACAATGGTCTTATGCGAGTCTGAGATGTAGAATCTAGAATGATTTGTCCATCAAAGCCTGGAACAACAAGAAAAGCTTCCACTAGAGGCCTCTCTTGCACCATTTCTCCTCCAGGAAAGAGTTCTGTTAGCTGTTTCCACCATGATTATAATCACCCCCTCGACCTTAGGTTGGTTTTTGGCAGTGCGTTCCAAACTCCTCCACTTTAGGAAATGTTGACCTCTATGGGATCCAATTGTTGTAAAACCCATACTTTGCAGCTGGTAGTAGTCTAAAAAAATAGTTAATCTCAGAACCAAATCTTCACAACCACATATCAACCTTTAAAGTTCTGATATAGATTCCTCCCATTTCTTTAGGTAGACATATTTAGTTACTTGGATGCAGCACGTAGGATGATATTTGAGTTGTCAGTGAAGCCATGGCAAAGGATATTTTCCTAATTTTTTTTTCAATCTTAGCAGTCATGAGAGCAGGGATTGGAAAAAGAGATAGAAAATACATAGGTCAGTTCAAGAGGGTACCCTGAATGAATTGGGGTGATTTTTTTATATCTTCACCCCACCCCCCATAGTTTTTTTTTTTTTTTTTTGGGGGGGGGGGGGGAGGGGTGTATATATAACAGAAGATATCTTTAGGAAATTGATAGAAAAAGAGTGAATATCGTACAAGGGGCTGAAAGTTAAGGGAACAAAAAATTCATTTTTTACCCCCAATCTTCACCTCAGCACTCAATCTGCTCCTAGAGACAAGCGCAACATGGATTAACTACTCTAATATTGTCATTTTTTTGGAGGGGTTTTGTTGAGAAAACTCTTTAGGGAGTCCAAGAATTATGGTTATCCTCCTTTCCCAAACTCTCATTCCAACCCTCACAGTAGTATAGGTCCTAACCTAAACAAAAGGATGAGACTTCGGTTTCTGGGATTAAATTCTCAGTTTTCCTTTCAGGTGCAACCCATTCACACTTTTCTCCTCCCCCCCCCCCCCTTTTGGGTGGGGTGGGGGGTTTGGATATGCAAACAGGGTTTCAGTTGCTGTATGTAGTATGTTATATATGATGTCAACCATGTTCTATCTGTTTAGTGCTGAGCTGGTTTGTCAACTTTTTTACCATTAATTAGGCGAGACGATCATACTCCCTTTTTTTTTCTTCTTTCGTGATTTTTTATAATTGTGCTTAGCTTTAATTGGATATTCCTTCGTGCTGTCAACATTGTAGTGGCGCCCAAGGCATCCAAGGCGCCTGGATGCCTAGGGGACGCCTTGACAACTATGGTCAACATAAAATGATAATTAGTGCCAGTATTATTAAAGCATGTGCACACAAAAGGCACACCCATTTGCCTTGTGCTACTTCAGTAAGGTATGCACTTTTGCGTTTGTTTGCCTTTTGTCTGACTTTTGTGTGTTTGTGTGCTCGTTTTTGCATCTTTATGGTTGAGCTGCTTTGTTCAAGCAAATAAGGCGTAACCTCTTTTTGTTCGACCACTGCATCCTTTAGGACTTGATTTGGTTGAGCAAATAAATCTTACTCTGTAGTTTTCCTTAAGAGTAGTAGGACTTCAGAACTTAGGAGTTGTTATCTTCTGCAGCGGTTATGTGCTTGTCACTGATTACTTGTAATTCTATATAACTTTGTTATTTCATTTTTGTTCTTTATTTGTTTTTTTTCTCCTTCTGATAAATAAAAACTTTATTGAGAAATCAATGTTCAAATGACTAGGTTTGTAATTTATGTTATATGTATTATGCGTTGCTTCTTAATGTTTTAATATTTCAATACATATTTTCAAAAGTTGTGTCTCAGTTCAAGGCTTTGGTGCCTTGAGAGTGCCTCTATTGCTTTAATAACTCTGTTAGTTCTATTAACAATAAATAGCAATGGGTTTCTGTTATATGATAAATGCTTGGCCATGCCTTCGATGATAAGAATTTTTGGTTTATCTTGCAGCCATCTGGTGTTAAACTTGGGACAACGATGGGTGTTTTTCTGCCATGCTTGCAGAGCATCTTGGGAATTATTTATTATATCCGATTTTCTTGGTAAAATAGTACTTTCCCTGCTGTTATTTTTTGGTTAATAATTCATCATGGTGTTGCCTTGATGTGTCTGGTAGGACAAATAAATTTTAGCATGGTTCTACATGTTAATGTGCATTTTGTTGACAAAAGTTACTGCATTTCTGGTTATGCATGATTCAAATTGTAGAAATTTACAACTGGTAGATTATTAAAGTCTTGCAATGGTAAATTTGAAAACCATGCACTACTAGTGAAATAAATTGTTAACAAAACACTATTGGAGAATAATGCTTGAATGATTTATGACCATCCAAAGCTCTTCTATTTATAATATTGAATAGAAAAGACAGAATTACAAATAAGCAATGTGGGACTAAACACCACATAATAGGAAAAATAAAATAATGTCTAGAATAACCTTACGGTTCTAACACTCCCCCTCAAGTTGGAGCAAAGATGTCGACCATGCCCAACTTGACTAGATTAGGATGGAACAACTTTCCAGACAATCCCTTGGTGAAAATATCAGCAACCTGATCCGTAGACTTCACAAAGGGAACACAAATCAACCTTTTTCCAACTTCTCCTTAATGAAATGCCTGTCCACTTCAACATGCTTAGTGCAATCATGTTGTACCGGGTTGTGTGCAATGCTGATGGCAACCTTCTTGTTACAGTACAACATCATAGGGAGATGAACAGGAACACCAAGGTCTTGTAGCAAGCCTTTCAGCCAAAGTAACTCACAAATACCCTGTGCCATAGTTCGAAACTCTGCTTCAGTACTGAAGCGAGCCACCACATTTTGCTTCTTGCTACACCAAGTGACAAGATAGCCTCCTACAAAAGAACAGTACCCAGAGATAGATTTCCGATTTGCAGAACCAGTCTAGTCAACATCGGTGTACGCCTCTACCCATAGGTGACCATGAGGAGACAGAAGAATGCCTTTTCCAGGAGTTGACTGCAAATAGTGAAGAATCTGAAGAACAACCTCCATATGAGAAGAATAAGGATCATGCATGAACTGGCTCACAGTACTCATAGCAACAGCAATGTCTGAACGAGTGTGTGAGAGATAAATGAGCTTCCCCACTAGTCTTTGGTACCGGCCTTTATCAACCGGTTCACCCTCCTTTTCTTTGAGACAGACAGTAGCCTCCATAGGGGTATCTGAAGGGTGACGCCCTAACAATCCAGTTTCAGCCAACAAGTCTAGGACATACTTTCTTTAGGAGAGAAAGATGCCTTTGGAAGATCTGGCAACCTCAATCCCAAGAAAGTACTATAGCTTCCCTAGATCTTTAATCTCAAACTCCTGACCAAGGAGCTTTTTCAACCGATGGATCTCATTACCATCGTTCCCAGTAACCCCAATGTCATCCACATAGACTATAAGAACAGTGAATTTTTCACCAACCCACTTTATAAAGAGAGTGTTATCAGCATTACTCTGCTTATAGCCTACAAAAATCATGGCCTTGTGAAATTGACCAAATCATGCTCGAGGTGACTGCTTCAGCCCATAAAGTGCTCTCTTCAATTTGCACACTTTACCTTGATTACTATCACAAGAAAACCCTGGTGGAATATCCATGTATACTTCCTCACCAAGTTCTCCATTTAGGAAGACATTCTTCACATCCAGTTGTTGGAGAACCCATCCAAGATTGATTGCACAAGATAGCAAAACCCGAACTGTATTCAATTTTGCAATAGGAGCAAAGGTCTCCTGGTAGTCAATTCCATATGTCTGAGTGAGGCCTTTTGCAACCAACGTGCCTTGTACCGATCCACCGTCCCATCAACCTTTTGTTTGACCATAAACACCCACTTACATCCCATTGGTTTTTTCCCTGGAGGAAGGACTACAAGATCCCAAGTATTATTTTTTTTCAAAGCGTTCATTTCTTCCAACATAGCTGCCTTCCACTTTCCATCTGTATAAGCTTCTTGCCAATTTTTAGGAATAGAAATAGAAGAAAGAGAGGACACAAATGCACGAAAAGAAGGAGAAAGTGAACTATAAGAAACAAAGCGAGAAATAGGGTGCAGGGTGCAAGTCCTAGTACCTTTGCGATGAGCAGCAGGGAGGTCAGAAGGAGAGGCCTCACCAGGAGGAGGAGGAAGATCTAGATCCTGAGCTGGCAATTGGATAGGTATTGGTGCCACAGTGGATTGATGCTGCCTTCTTGTGGAGATTCTCTTTTGGTAGGTAATGATATCGGGGTTGTCGATTCTCTTATAAAATTCACTGATGGTTCTCTAGACTGGAGTCAACTCCCCCTGATTAGGAATATTACCACCATTATTTTCAACAAGCTCCCCCTATAAAGGAATCCCTTCAGAAGAAGAGGCAACGGCCAAAATAGGCTGGACAGCATCCAAAGGAGCTTGGACAGCAGCTGTAGGAGCTTGGACTACATCCAAAGGAGCTTGGACAGCAGCCAAAGGAGATGTCAGAGGAGGAATGTCAAGGGGAGGAACCACAAACACATCTTCACTGGAACTAGAACTCTCCCCCTGAAGATGTAGGGACGGATAATAGGAAAGACTCTCATGAAAATCACATCCATACTGACCAGAGTACGACGGGAAGGGGAATGGTAACACTTATAACCCTTCTGGACGGGAGAGTAACCCAAAAAAATACACCGCAGTCCACAAGGTTCAAGTTTGCCATGAGATTTAGTTTCTCTGGCATAGCACACACAACCGAACACTTTGGGAGGAACCACAAAGGTGGAAGTCCCATGTAAAATATCAACCGGACTACGGGAGTCAAGAACTTTGGAAGGTAACCGATTAATAAGATAGGTGGCAGTAAGGACAGCATCCCCCCAATATTGGGAGGGAACATGGCGCAAAAACATCAACGCCCTGGTCACTTCCAACAAGTGTCGGTTCTTTCTTTCAGCTACACCATTTTGGGCTGGGGTATCAACACAACTAGTCTGGTGAACAATCCCATGATCAGCAAGATACTTTTGAAATTGATTTTCCCTATACTTAGTGCCATTATCACTTCTCAAAACCTTTAGAGTAGCCTGGAACTTAGTTTGAACCATATTATGAAAATGCTGAAAACAAGAAAAGACTTGACTTTTGGTGTGCATAATATAAACCCAGGTGTGTCTAGAATGACAATCTATAAAAGATATAAACCAACGATGACCAGAAAGCGATGTCTTACGACTACCATACATCAGAATGTACCAACTGAAAAAGTGAAGAACTCCTTTTATTAGAAACAGAATAAGTTGAACGTGTCTATTTGGCCAGAACACAAGCCTCACAAAAAAAATCGGTCTTATCACATTTTTTGACCAAGGTAGGAAATAAAGATTCTAAAACCCCTAACGGAGGATGACCTAATCTAGAATGCCATTAGTAAATTTCAGAAGATACTAAGGAGTTCTGATGCGGTGGTAGTAGTGGTGGTGGAGTGAGATGGCCATCATAAAGCAGGTACAAGCCACCATGCACTTTACCCAATCCAATCGTCTTCCCAGAGGCCAAATCCTGAAAAACACAATGGGAAGGAAAAAAAAAGTCACTTTGTAGTTAAGATCTCTAGTAATACTACTAATAGAAAGGATGTTAGTAGTAAAATTAGGAATATGTAAAACGGAAGACAAAGGAAGAGAGGAAGTGCAGTTGATGATTCCTTTTCCAAAGATGGAAGAAAGGGAACCATTAGCGACCTTGACCTTGTCTCTCCCAGAGGTGGGAGAATAACGATGGAACAGGCTAGAGGACCCGGTCATGTGATCTGTAGCTCCAGAATCAATGATCCAAGGATGGGAAGCAACAGAAGCACAGTAACTACCAAATGAAATACCTGACCGAGCAAGGGGTGAACCTGAAGGAGGAGACGGATTGGCAGTAGCTGATGTAGTAGAGGCAGTGGCAGCGGAAAACCTGAGCACACGTAGGAATGCCTGTAGATCCTCCTGAGAAAAGCCAATGTCAGTAGTAGGGGCTGTAGTAACAGACTCAGAGTGATTGGCCTTGTTTTTTGGCTTCTTCTTGACAGCCCGTTTAGCTTCAAAGTCGGCAGGCTTCCCATGGAGCTTCCAACATTTGTCCTTGGTGTGATAAGGTTTGTGACAGTGCTCACAAGTAACAGTGCTTGCAGTAGTACTACCAACAGAGAGAGTTCCAACTGGTATAGCAGGGGCCTGGACCGCAGTCTGGAGGGCTGACCTTTCAGTAACAGTAGGGTGTAACAGAGCAGCCCGACGGTTTTCTTCAGAGGAGACCAAGGCATAGGAATGTTCAAGTGTGGGAAAAGGAGAATGGCCCAACACTTGAACACGAATCTGGTCATACTCAACATTCAACCCGGCCAAAAAATCATAGACCGTGATCTTGTCAACATGTTTCTTATAGGCAGCCAAGTTAGTGGGATTATCAGGTTGGTAATCAGAGAAGTGGTCCAACTGCTGCCAAAGGCTGCGCAAAGTAGCATAATACTTAGAGACTTATAAGTCCCCCTGAGCGGTATGAAGAACCTTCTGCCGCAGTTCATAAACCTGAGCATCATTACCAAGCTGCCCATATGTCTCTTTGTAAGCTGTCCAAATTTGAAAAGCTGTATCAAACAGCAGAAATCCATGTGCAAGGTCTGAATTCATAGAACCAACCAAATATGACATGAGAACTCCATTATTGGCAAGCCATCGAGTCTGGGCAGCACCAGGGGCAGTTGGCTTAAGACTTGTGCCATCAATATGGGCAGTAAGGCCCCGGCCAGCAATGGCAAAAGAAGCAGACCTAGACCACAGTAGGTAGTTTGTGCCATCTAATTTGATGGGATTTGGAAGAAAAGTGTGATATTCTGATTTGCCAATGCCATCTTGATCAGAAGTTGCAGTAGAAGTCGCAGAGTCATCCATTATGGCAGGGAAGGACTGATTGTGAAGAGAAACCCCACTAAAACTCCAAAACAGTGGCTGAAAGCAAGGTCGAGTGGCCCTTTTGGAAGGGGAAAACACCTCCAGAAAAATCAGAAACAATGAAGAACCTGTTCCCAAAAATCGATAATGTCAGGGTTTTGAAAAAAACCCTGAAAGTGGAGATGGATGTTGGGATTGTGCCTCAAATAGTAAATCTGCAGGTAGAGCAGTAATTCTGTTGTCCAGTAGTTAATAGAGGCCTCTTCGATGAAAGAAACTTCCTCCAAAAAATAGCAGCAACAAGCAGCCCCACACCCAAAGTCGACAATTGTCAGGGTTTTGGAAAAAAAAACCCTGAAGATGGAGATCGATTGGGAGTGGGGGTCTTCAATCAATGAGAAAAGGGCTAGACAGATGCTGGAAAGAGTGCTGAAGGAGCTCCAATAAGGGAAAAACAACTTGCAATAATGGTAGGGGCTGATCTCCACAAAAAACTTGAAAGCTCCAATACGGCAAAGGTAGGTCCAGCGGCTAACGAGCAGGTATTAATTCATGAGAAAAAAAAGAAAAGAGGTAGGGAGGGGCAGCAACTAGATCACAAGGTTCGAGAACTCGGGTCTCGGTGGCATCTCGGCCAGGCCAGAAACCGAGTCGAGCCGAGATCTCGCCGAGTTTATGCATTTTTTTTTTTTGGACTCGGACCCCCAACTCGGTGGGTTGTACACATATTTTGGGTCTGAAACTTGGTATCCAGCCTATTTCAGGCCATTTAAACACAATGGCATGCCCAGATTTGCCAAAAAACAAGTCCAAATATGAGTTTCACTTTGGACCATAGGTTGGTAGGCGACGAGTCGTACTAAAACAACATAATCTATATATAATTTAGTAAAACATAGCAAATTAGCAATCAAAACATTCTAATTAGCACACATCAATCAAAGCATTCAAATAAAATGTACATTACATCAATGTTCACTTAATTTGTTACATAAAATGAGATTGAACAAGAAATTCATCCCTATATCGATCCACATAGAATTCCCATGTCATGGAATTGCTATAGTGTTGCAAATAGTGTGACACGACTTCCATATAAGTCTTCGATCAACATATACCAATCTCCCTATCTTAGGGTACATGGGAGGTTGTTGGTATGAGGTGTAAGATCCATCACTCTTGTCGTATTGAGTTTGAGGCATGTATGTGGTTTGGGACTAGGAATGTATACCCAACACGACTAGAGCTTTGTTGTCATACTCGTCGATGTGCCCATACCGACCATGGCACTATAATCGAACCGGTGCTCTGCTGGCCATAGTCATAGCCATGATGATCTTTGAAATGATTGCCATGATGATGCTCACTAGTAGTATCTATACTCATGCTTCGAAACTTGTAAGCATGGTGTTCATCTGTTGTTGTCCTCCTCCCTGAGCATATGGTCGATGTGAGTGTTTGCGACCCTTCTTTCTGTTGTATGTTTTAGGGTAGCCACCATGGTCTTGATCTTGAGTGGCATGCGTAAACTGAGACTCACCGGTGAAACGCACAGGGTCCTCCTGCGTTCCAACTTCTTGCTCGTACTACTCGCGCATCCCCTTATGATGATCATCATAATAACCGCCACTCCGCATGCCACTAGCAGCAGCAGCTTCACCACCATCACCATCACCATCACCATCACCATCACCATCACTAGCATCACTAATGTCATCACCACCACCATCATCATCATCAGCAGGACTTCCTACAGCAGGCTCAAAAGGTTTCGGTGACTCTGCATGTGCACGCCCCTCTTGCGTCGACATATATTCATCAACATCAGTGCCGGTTACAGACGTAATGGTGGGGTCGGGCCTACCCCCCAGATTGATCCATATCAGGTGTACCACGATCCCTCACCCACTGGAATAGGGGATCCTCATCGTCATCAGAGTCCTCTTGAAAAATGTTGGACAGTTCAATGGGTTCTTTATCATTGGCCTCAATTCCTTCACGTATGTGCCTCATCCTTAATCTCATATTGTAGTGCACATACACAAGCTACTCCAGTCGTTCGCTACCCAACCTATTCTGCCTCTTTGAATGTATCAATGAGAATGTACTCCAGTTGCGCTCACATCCGGAGGATGAACAAGTTTGTGAGAGCACTCTCACTGCTACCTTCCTCAGGTTGGGTGAACTTGTACCATAAAGCACCCACCAGTCGGCTGCATTACAAATATAGAATAGTAAGAATATGTACATTCTAAAGAGATAAAATTATAATTCATAAATGTAATATCATGCCACCTACCAGGGTCTGACTTTTGTCTACCCTCCACTGCAGCTAGTCGACCGAAACTTGCTGAGGCCTCTCTGAAGTATTTGATCTATTTTCAATATGAGGCATTAGTATTTCCTATTTAGTAATTACATTCATAAAACCAAAGTGCCAAAGTCCCATACTCTCACCTCATCGTTGCAAGCAGCTTGTGTCTTTGGATGGGGCTCCAACTTCTGAGTAACAGCTTGAACTGCCTCTAACAATTCTATGTCTAGCCCAAGATCATGGGAGTAGTGATACTTTGGATTCAAATAGTATGCTGGTAAAGTAAACACCACAAATATGATTTGTTAGTGACTTAATCGCTTTAATGCCTTTAGGGTTTTGAATATGTAAATGTAAAAAAGTTATAACATTTAAAGTATAAAGTATGTTGAACTCACTGACCTTATGCAATGGATGACTCAAGTGCTTCTCCCACCGCTCAAGAATGATGTTAGTGTAGGACTTTGCACTTCGAGGTATAGACTCTAACCATTTCCTTCATTTTTGGATGGCAAGCATAAATGTGGCCCAAAGTAGGCTTCTTCTCTGTATCAACCATCCTCAGTACTGCCACCACTGGCTCTAATATGCCAACCACTTTCCCCAAGTCCTTCCAAAATCCATCATTTGCAATGGTCTGTTGTGCTACCTTTGCTTCTTCTGACTTAGAACCTTGCCAACCAAACCATTCATGACTTGCAAACATACACCTTAGACCTATCGCCTTACTCTGAAAGCTCTTCAATGCAATGTAATTGGTGGCAAATCGAGTGACACCAGGCCTCACTAAATCTCCATTGCATTTCTCCCTCATCAAGGCTAGAGCATAAGAATGGTTGTACACAAAAGTTGTCACTTGTCTTGCCCTATTTACCACACCCGCCACCAAAGTCTTTTTCCCCATGTCCTTCAGCATTAAATCAATAGAATGGGCTGCACATGGGGTCCAAAAGAGCCGGATCCTCTTACTCTTCTTATTCATCAACTTCTCTCCAGCCTTTTTATAGTTGGAACCGTTATCCGTCACAATTTGGATAACGTTCCTTGGTCCTACCTCCTCCACCACTTGCTTCAACTCCTTATACAAGTATGATGCATCCTTTATATGCTTTGATGCATCGATAGACTTCAAGAATATAGTCTTTCCATTGCAACTCACCAAGAAATTTATGATGGACAGCCTAGTAGGTCCAGTCCAACCATCAGCCATAAGAGTAACCCCATATGTCTCCCACATTGGCTTCAAACCATCAATGTATTCTTTTAGCTCCTCTACCTCCCGAGGCAAATATACATTGTATAATTCAAATGGTGAAGGTCCCTTCCATCCCGCACACCCTCCTCTGACATCAAGGAATGCATTATAGTATGTTCCTTGTGCTACATTGGCTGGAATGCCATGGTAAAGCATGAATTTTGAAGGCTTTTCGTGCTTTCTCTTGTTTACCATCAAATACTTGTGGGATGGTTGGCTGGTAGGCATCTTGTTGCCTAAAAGTGGTGGGATCCTGCTCAAAAATGGGTTCTGGACCTTGTACTTGTGGTCGGGTTTGGGGTCGTATATTTCTTGTCCCAATGCTTCTCCTCCTCTTATCTTCTTGCACTGGTGCAGCTGAGCCAGATCCACCAGCTCCTCTTGCTTACTCATATGCTCTTATATTATCAAAATGAAAACTTTGTCTACTCTCAGCCAAAGTCTGCTGGTAAATTCTCCATTCAGCCTTTGATTGAAACTCACCAGGTGGAGGCCCAATGTCAGTATCATCTTCGCCACAAACCTCTGCACCAGCCCTCTCTAGTATTGCCTCATTAAACTCTTGTTGCATTCTTTCCCTCTCAGATTTTTTTAATCTTCCTCCTTTCAAATGTTGTGTCATTGCCACTTTCACTTGGATAGGAACATTTGGGCATGATGAAACATCCTTGCCTGTACTGCAGACAAGTGTTGCTTTAACCTGGTGGCTCCTCCGGATAGCAACTTCCCACAATAATTGCATTTGGACTTCTTTTTGTCTGCGGACATGGGAACCCCATGTTGCCATGCTATATTAGACATTATATACAAAATGTCTTATGTTTGACACTGTTACATAAAAAAGCATGTATTAATAACCATGGATCACTTAAAGTAAGGTATTCAAGACTTAAAGTATGCTATTCATAACTCTTAAACGTAATGTCAAGCTACTAGAACTATGAAATAACTATCTCTTATTTATCCCCTAACCCTAGTATTTATTTGTTAATTAAAAATAATATTTTGAATTTTTTTTAAAACTATTTATACCTTAAAGTATAAGAAAAATATAATGTAATGATGAATTTGACACCATTTGAAGTTGAATATTATGTACATATGTTGTACATAATTTTCCATAAGCAATAAGTATTTTTCCTTAATATTATATATATATTTTTATAATTTTTATAATATATTTATTAAATCTGAAAAATAAAATAATTTTTTTAATGGGTGAAAATAAAAAATTAATCCATGGGGTTGTAGAGCATCCCAAGTAGTTTAACATATATCAAAATCATTTTCAAACAATCACTATTCATCCTATTTTTTTCATTTTCTTTTTTCAAATAAATCATTTATTTTTTCAGAAATTATAATAAATAATTTATTAACTGAAAAAAAAATCCGACTCCATGAAGTGATAGATTGGGCAAAGATGTTCAACATATATTAAAACCACATGAATCTAACAAGGATTACAAAATTTTTTTTTGGAAAAAATAGATTTGGGGAAGAAATAGAAAACACCTTTGAAATCTTGCAAATAGGTGATGATGCTCCAAATTGGCACTTGAATCTTCACTTTGGCACTTCAATCTAACTCCAAACAGTGCATTCCATCTAACAATCGAAAGAAAGAAGAAGAAATTTGAAGGAGAGGTGTTTTTCCCCTTGGTTTAGAGCCTAAGAACTTCTGTTCCTGCTCTCTCTTATGTTGGAAATGGGTTTTTGGGTGAAAATTGGGCTGAATACAAGTAAATAGCATCTTTGGGCCCAACCGAGATATCGCCGAGATCTCACCGAGATCTCGGCGAGATATTGTTTTTTTTGTACTAAAAAAAACTTGATTTTCACCTTCGAGATATCACCGAGATCTCGGTCGAGAAAGTGCACTTTTGAGTACCGACTTGGAACTCGACTCGGTTTTGCCCAAAACCGAGAAACTCGGCGAGATCTCGAACCTTGCTAGATCATACGACCACCTCTTGTAGTGCTGCCCTTATGGAAGAATGAAAACCAAGGAAAAAAAAGGAGAAAAAACGATGGAAGAAAGAAAGGAGGAGAAAAAAATCGAGGGGAGGGTGGGAGGTTTTGAAAACTTAGATCAGAGTTGGCTCTGATACCATGTTAACAAAAACACTATTGGAGAATAATGCTTGAATGATTTATGACCATCCAAAGCTCTTCTATTTATAAGATTTAATAGAAAAGACAGAATTACAAATAAGCAATGTGGGACTAAACACCACATAATAGGAAAAATAAAATAATGTCTAGAATAACCCTACGGTTCTAACATAAATTGATGTCAGACCTAACAAAACTTGACTTGTGCTTTGGTTAGCATCTTGTCGGAACCAACAAGAGCTGTTCCTTGCTTTTTCTCGTAATGATCTGACTGAATGAAACCCAAGATTCCTTTCAAATTTGGTGTTTGTTAACATGCTGTTTTTAAGATGGAACAAAAGGTATAGCCTTGGCGAGTGCACAACTCTAGTAAATTGTTTTTTTGGTGAAACACAACTCTAGTAATTGACACTCTTTTATTGTAAAAGATCCCTATTCCACCTCAAATTCTTCTCTCAGTAGTGTTATAAAAAGATGATAATTGAGTAGTTCAGAGGTTGACATTGCTTCCTGTAATGTCAGAGATATTGTTGAATAATGATGGCCACTGGGGGGGGGGGGTTAAATCAGTGGACTCTAAAACTTTTCTTCCTCAACAGGTTCACCTGTTGATGTCCCTGGCACTCAACACAGTCACTAATAGTGTCCTCCTGATGCACAGTGACTCACATATACTGTCTGCTAACCTTTACTCAAGCACATATATCCACCACAGTCACATACACTTGCTGCTTAGAGCTGATGAGTACAATGCTGCCTGGAGCTGATACGATAATGTCTGCCACTGGCACTCATGGACTGGTTGGGGCAATCCCAAGTTTATCAGTCTCTCACATAAGCTGCCTCAACAATGAACACACAGTCGTGTTCATGTCAACCTCAAAATCACAAAGTGGCCAGGCCTACAGACAGTGCACAACAATCCTGCTGACATACATGGCACTCCAAAATATACATGCATACATCCACAACACAGAATATACGTGCTTCGGCAGATTGCCTACATGCACGGAGTAATGCCCCAAACTGGGCTCGGCATTTACTCATCACTATTTTCCCAGCATAAAACAGAGAGGTTGTACCCACGATAAATTACCCAGCATAAAACCAAGAGGCTGCACCCACGACAAAGTTTAGGTTGCAGTAGCTACCCAGGAACACCTATCCCTGTGTCCTAATGCAACTAGACACCCAAATACAAAACAAATGGGCTTATTAAATTGCCTTACAATGTAGCACCTCTAGTCTAGGTATTTGACAATCAACACAACCTAGGACTAGCATACATGGATACATAAATGCTAATGAACGAAGCTAAATGATGGAAAACCTTACAACCAATGCTCTGCTACGATTCTTGATACCTGGTGAAGCTCTGAGTGGCCAATGGAGCTTAACTAGATATACCTTGGCAGTGGGGACCTTCCCTTCTTCTTCCTTCCTTCGCCGCCTTCTTTTTTCTCCCTTCACTCAATGTCAATTCCCTCTTGAGCGGCTCGCATTCACCGATTCCTCTTCGCCATAGGAGTTTCAACCAAGTCGTCACTTGGGTTACTTGAAGCTACTCACAAGAATTACAAACCCTAGGTTTGTATTCTTCCTCTCCTTTTCTTCTCTTCCTTCTCTACTCCTCTCAACAGCCCTCTTCAACTCATAAGCTTCACTTCAATATGTGGAAACTTCTCATGGATGTTCTTGAGCAAGCAAAGTCTTCCTTGAGTCTTCTACACAAACCCTTGAATGTGTTCTTCAATGCAAAACATCAATCCTTCCCTTGTATGCTTGAAATTACCAATAAAACATGGTAGAAATGGGATTCTAGGGTTTAATCTTCTTGGAGCTTCCTCTCACTTTCCTTTCTTCTTCCCTCTTCTTCTTTTTTTGTTGGGGAGATGTTTTTAAAAATGAGCCCTAACAACCACTTAAAGAGCACAAAAACCAAATTCGAGCTTGGTTCAACATCCATCCGGTCGACCGCTTGAAGCATCCGTTAGCAAGGTTCTAAAACTTGGGTTTTGACCAGCCAGAAACCAAGATATAGTCTAAGCTTGTTGAAACCTGTGATTTTTCCCCAGCCAACTCGAGTTGGTGGTTTCAATGCCCAGAAATGCTTTTTTTTTTTGTTCCGGTCAAACTTCAAAACAAATAAATATTTTACCGCACTTTTGGTTTTTAGTAATGTTTTACCATATTAAGAAAGTTTTAGATTTGAGAAAAACCCTAGTATTAGAAAGTTGAAAATTTCACCTACCGCAAAAAATCCAGTTTTTGTTATTGAACTGGGGGGTTGACTTTTATCCTTCTGGAATTTGATTTTGAACTATTTTTATTGGATTTAGATAGGGGTTATTTGCTTATTTATGAATAATATCTTAAGTAAATGAAATAACAAATGATATTAGGCATAAATAAGTGTCTGGCCTGGTTTCTGGCATAAATTAGTGCCTGTCCTGGTTTCCAGCCAAGTTTCCTCAAGTTTTGAAGGGGATAAGTGGCACTTATATAGGTGTTCAGGTTGAAATTAGCGAAATATGGTCGAAATTTGTTCGAAGCAGGTCGAGTTGGGTCGAAACATGGTACTTTTTAAAGCCGATGACCATCTCGTCTCGGTTTCTTGCGAAATTGAGATTTAGTTCCATGTCCGTTATAGGGCTTGGTCATTCGGAGGCATACTGGTCGACCTGCACTTCGGCTAGATTAAGGATCCGGTCGACTTCTTGGGCAACCGGCTGATGCCGACTTCTAGAATTGAAAATGGTTTCTATTCGGGAAGTTTGATTTGAGTAGAAACGGTCGACCACTTCACTAACCGGTCGGCTGGATTTTGTCTTTGAACCCTTTTCCAGACCTCTGTCCATTCAAACTTTCATATCTTCCTAGTTTGGACTCCGATTGACCCGATTTTTCTTTTTTTGGAAAGCTAACTCAATGATCATCATTTCTTATATTTTGAGCTCCTCCAAATTCTGACTAGAAGATATCTAAAAAATTCCATGAAGCTGCTGAACCAAAAAAACTGCCTAGCTGCTTCCTCATGCACTCAAGCGGTCAAGCCACATCAACCTGCCACATGGCAGATCCCATGCGACCATGCTATCATGTGCCATGTGGCACCTCTGCCTTCACACATCCATTTGTGCCATGTCATTTAGCATGGCCACCTCAAACGTCCATGCATCTCGCATGCACACATGTGCATGTCACATCTTCATCACTTCATGACCGTTGTCACCTATGAACCTCCATACACTGGCCACCTCTGCTTCATGCTGCCACCATGGTCAGGCATTCCACATCACCAGTATTAACCACAAACATTTGGAATCACCTATTTTGCTTCTTTTCGGTCCACTAATACAGAAACTCCATATCTTTCTCAGAATTTGGAATGAGGTGATTCCAATTGCATTGGAAAGAGGACTCAAAGCACTAGAATTCTCCAGTATATGCCCTCTTCCAATTCAGCTACTTGGCATGCCCAAATTGCCTCCAAAGTTGACCCCTCCACATGAACCTGTCAAGTCATCATGGGAAGTTGCATGTACACTGTCCCCAATGCTGCCACATGCTGCCAACCACTGTATAACACTGCCAATTGCATTCATACACTGCCACTGGAGTCTTGAACCCTCTGAATTATTGCCATGATGCCACATGTCCTGAACCCACTGTCAAGAAACTGTCTGTTACAGCCAGCTTTGCTAAAACACCTATGATCCCTGTCACATCACCGGCCATGTCACACCAATACACCTCCTGTACTCTGCTTTGCTGACTGTACTGCACCAAGATGCACTGTATTGAGAACAATGACAACCAACACAAAGACACTGCCATCTGCACTGTGTGTTCAACAATATGTCAAGTACATAAAAGATAACCATCAAATGATGAGATTCCCACTCTTCTTAAGGATTTCAAGTCTGCTTCCTTATAAATATTTTTGATAAAGATTGAAAGCCCATGCTTGTTGTGTTGGGTGGTGCTGGATGCAGGACTAGGATGATGCCCTAGTGATGGGGACATTTGCATGCAGGGCCCATCAGAGAATAATTGAAGCCAATGGATCACACTATTGTCAAATTGGCTGGAGTAGTAGCTTCTTTCAAGGATCAAGGGATTGGATTAGTCTCTTGGCCTTGTACACTAAAGGGCGTACCCAGTGCATGATGCTCCTGCCACTGCGGGGTCTTGGCCTTGTACACTGTTAGAACTAAATGCGGTTGTCTGGATGGAAACTGAAGCCGTCTTTGAAGATGATATAAAGTGAGGTTGGAAATTGGTCAAACTATCAATGTGAATCCAAAGTTGAGAATGCCAGAAAATCAAACAAGTAAATATCCAAATTTCAGCAGGATGCTTCTGTCCTCATTGGTGTTTTTTGTTATGAGATAGGTCTGGTTTCTGTTGGTTGGAGTTAGTTCTATTTGTGATTACGTTATGTTTTGGAATAATTGGTTGTGAGGGAGTGATTTAATTTTTACTCGGTATTGCAATCATAGTTGTCATGGTGCCAAGGTGAGCCCAGACAGTGGCAAGGCGACTAGGTGATAAAGCGTGCCGGAGGGGATTTTTACGTAAAAAAATTAAAATCTTATTTTTTAGTTGTAAATAGAAGGGAAGTAAGGTACTAATGTATAAGATAAAAAAAAACTCTATCCTTTTTTAACCTTATATTTTAAGAAAGAAAACCCACTTCAATTACAGCCGTAGCATCTTCTTCCTCTTCAAATTCTTCATTTTCAACGCAGGAATATAGAGGAGTAGAGGTCATTGCAGTGGGACAGTTAAGTAGCATTTCCCTTTTCTTCCTCCTCTTCCTTCTTCTTCTTCTTCTTATTCCTACAGAGTCAGCAGCAACGGCTGCAGCGCTGGTTGTTGCAGTGGGACCAGCAGTGATGGTTGCAGCTGGTAGGTTCTTCTTCTTCTTGGCGGCCGGTTGCCTATGTCGTGGAAAACCACTTTGGGTGACGCCATGACATCTATGATTGCAATTTGGAGAAGTGGGAGATTTGTAATTAGCTCCAGCTGTGGATTATTTGGGCTTTTATTTTGTTTCCTACACCTGGACAATCAGTATGGGTTTTGTTTGGTTTTGGTTTGAGAGTATTTCAGTTTCTGGTTCAATTAAAGGTGGTTAGAGTTTGAGGAATTTCAGTTTTAGATCCATATAAAGAGTTGACAACTGCACATTTGGCTGTTGAGTGAAAACTTATTTTCCCTCTAACTTCATGTTTCTGTATCGATTCATAAAGGGCCTTACCCCTGTGCAAGTCCTGCTTTTGTAGGGTCTTGGGAGGGGTAGACTGGAGTCAGTCCTAAGCTTCATCGTTTTTTCACAAAGTCATTGCTCTCGGAAATCAAACTGATATCTTAACACTGGCTGCAATTCATGTTTCTCAATTCTTGGTATTTTCTTAGGTTGATTCTTCTTTTCTTTTATTTTCTATTTTGTAGTTGCTAACAGCAATGTTTTTTTTGATAAAGTGCTAACATCAAAGTTGTCTAGGCATTGTCAAGGTGCTTTCAGTCACCTTATGTATCAAGGCACCCAGACACAAAAGATGAAGGAAATATACTTGGAATATGGATACATATTTGGAATATGGAAATTATACTTGAAATATTGCTTGCCTTGGGTTCCTTGTCCTGGTCTTGGTGCCATGGCAAATTTTGCTACCATCAGTCAACATATGCAACTCTAAGTCTGAAACCTTATTCTACAACCCTATTTGTCAGTTCAGAAACCTATCTTTTTGCTACTATTATCATCCTATACCATCTTCTGCCAAATTTGGGTCCACTAGGTACCCTAGTTACCCTAATTGATCTGATAGTTGACCAATCCCACATCCATTACTCATGTATATTTATGTTTATATTAGACTATTGGTGTGGGTGGTAACCAAGGTTCGAGATTTCGGTTTTGACCAAAATGCGATTAAAACTCAGAATATTTTAGCTGGCCATTTCGGTTGGCCTTTTTGATAGTCAAATGGTCATATTTTGTCCTGAAGCTTTAGAGAAATCTTAATTAAGCATTTCTAATCATATTGTAACTTGTAGATTGTAAAAAAATGCACCTAAAATGGTAGTTTGGTTTCGTACCCTAGGTTGGTAGTATGCCATACTCTGCTGTATACTTTCTATAATGTAGCCTGTTATACACATAATTTAGTATTAGAAGAACACACAAGATTCAATGAAAACAACTAAAATAGCATTAGGAATGAAGAAAACCATTTAATATTACACTATGTCAAAGTGTTATAAGTACAAGTGTACAACTAAGGTTAAAACACCTTTACAAAACCGTTCCTCCAACTCTATGTCAGTAACACATAAAGTTCCAGGAAGACTCGAGTCCTTTGGGGAAAAAGAGTATGCCTCTTAAGTTTTAATCTCACATAAACTTGCTCAAATTTGCAAATTGGAGCTATGTAGTCCCTAACACTTTGTTCCACCAAGAAATGCCGGCAATTTGGCAAAAAATACAAGCTGGTTTATTATTATTATTATTTTATTTTTTAATTTTTTTTTGAGTTTTTCCCTTCTAACAAGCGAAACCGCTAGAAACTCAAAAATTCGAAACATTGTTTTTATATGCACTGTTTTGTACCGAAATCGAGTCGAAACTGAAATTTCAGCCGAAATCCCAAAATTTCAGTTGAAGCTCTGCATTCCTAATGAGTTGCACCCAGTTTCATTTCGACTTTCGTCAAAACCGAAATATTTCGCCAAATCTCAGTGTTTTCGACCGAGATGATGAATTGTGGTGGTTATTGAAGGCTAGCTGTATACGAATCTAATATGAAGTGAGAGGAACTTGGGGCTTGAAAATGTGCTCATATTCTATTTGGGCCGAAGAAATTGTGATGGTAGTCCATATCATGAAATGCTTAACCTCATTTGGGGACATTGTTGTTACATATTAAGACAGAGTTGGGTAGTCGTTTCATATATTGTAGGTGATGACTTGGAGTTGATTGCAGCTCTTGTTATTCTTAAATTGCAGCAACTGCCTTGGGTTTCCTGTTTTGTTAGGATTTTTGTGGTGCACCATCCTTGTTGCCTTGTTAGCCTAAAGTAGTTGTATTAGGGGCATTATTAAGTTGAGAATATGTGAAAAGGGTTAATGGGTGAATATTCGTTCTGCAGGATTGTTGGTATGGCAGGCATAGGTGAGTCACTGTTTTTGGTCGCCTTCTGTAACTTGTGCACTTTCCTGACCGGATTATCCTTAAGTGCTATCGCAACCAATGGTGCAATGAAGGTACATCATACGCTATTTCTCTCAGTTGCATTTCCAGGGTTATTAACTGGTACTGGTAAAACGTGTTGAATTTGTAACCTTCTTTTAATTGCCCCCTGTCTTATTCTGAAAAGTTATTTATTGCAGGGGTAAACAAGGGTTTCCGAAAAGTTGAATGTTATTTAATGCAGTATTTATGTCAAAATGACAGGATTTATCCTCATTGAAAAAAATGTGTTATACTAGTAGGGCAAAAAAAGTAAGGTTATGAATTTTTTTTCACCAACCTTGGTTACAACAAGATTTTCCCATATATATATATATGAGTATAACATGTATGATAGAGGACTACACTAGGGATGTAAATGAATAGCCGAAATCCGTTTTCGTATCCGTGTCCATATCTGTTTAGCACTATCCGATTCATTCCGAAGGCTAAACGGATACGGATAGGCTATAGCTATCCGAAAAGCTATATTTATATGTAAACGGATAAAATATCCGATCCGTATCCGTTTAGCACTATCCGAATCCGTCCGAAAGCTAATCGGATGCGGATGCGGATATAGCACTATCCGAGCCGAATCCGATCCGTTTACATTCCTAGACTACACTATGAAATTTCTTTTGAGATTTATCGTATACTTTTTGATAATGGCAGGGATTATTGTAAAATGTGATCTTTCACCTAGGAACTTTCTATAGGGAGAAGACGATCATATTGTGTTGTCCTAGTCATGGTTTAAAGTATCGACCGATATGATACGATACAGACTGATACGTATCGATATTAGTCGATACCGATACGTATCTTTTTTTAGCAAAATAGCATGTATCGATTGGTATCGTATACGGACCGTTACGATGTGATACAGACCGATACGTACCGATACTTACGATACGTACATTAAATATTTTGTAAGAGTATTGATACGTATCGCTATGTATAGGCCAATACGGCTCGATACCGACCGATACATACCGATACAGTCGATAACAACCAATACACATTGATACGACCATTAAAGTCCCATGTGACTATCAAAATATGATTTTGTTTTTGAGATCAGAGATTGCTAGAGATTTCATAGAAAAAAGAGATTTCACAGAAAAAGATAAGTTTTAGAAAAACTTGATCTTTGTGTTTAAATCATGGTTTTTAATCCTTTTTTTTTTTGTTATAAATCGATAAATTTAAATAAAACTAAGTTTGTTGATACATCAAACTTGATCATTGCAAGGATTTGCACTCAAATTGATGAAAGTCTCTTGTTTCATTATACGTTGTTCTCCATTTTAGTGTTTATGCATTATACATGTTATATATTGCATTTGCCTCCAAAAGTGTATTTCCATGTGTATATTGACCATTTCCATGTGTATCTGTAGCATACGATACGTATCCCTGATACAGTACGATACGATACGTCTCTTAAAATCACCCTTCCGATACGATACCCGATACCGATACTTTAAACCTTGGTCCTGGTACATTGAAAACCCTACCGATACACTGCTGATGACTCCCCATATCAAAGCATTGATTAAACTAATTCCCAAAAAACAAACGCATTGATTAAACTATCTCCTTTTACTATGTATTTTTAATGTGGTAAACCTTTTCCAACAAAATATAATGTTTAGATAAAACAAGAAATGGAACATCCTTATTGTATCATGTCCGGAATGTTACAATGCTTCCCATGCATATGTTTGATGGTGGAATTGAAGGCGAACTTTATTATTCATCCATCCTACTTACTCCAGGGTGGTGGACCATATTATCTTATTGGTCGAGCTCTTGGTCCAGAGGTTGGAGTTAGCATTGGGTTATGTTTCTTTCTTGGGAATGCAGTCGCTGGAGCTCTGTAAGTGTGGACTTTGCCATCTTTAAAAATAAGTTACGTAGTGGGCCATTTCTAGCGTAGAGTTCCGTGTGGATGGACCTGAGGGTTCATCATATATGTCCTCTTGTTTTAATGTTGTATCTTGTTCTTTACCTTTTTCACTATTGTTTTCTTCCTTTCATGCTTCCTGGTTTTGCTGGTGTTCTCAGCTATGTCTTGGGAGCAGTAGAGACCTTCCTAGATGCTGTTCCAGTTGCTGGAATATTTAGAGGTAATGTTCGAGTAATCTGTACAGGTTGACGTCCAAAGCCTTTGCTTCTGTGATTGACCATTTTGATCCCATTCTATGTCAATCCTTATTTTTGATACTTCTAGTTTTTTTTTTCAATTCAGATAATGAGTAACTAATAAAAGGAAAGGAAGAGGTTATTACTTTGTATAAATTTTACCTTCTATACGACATTGTTTCTCCTACGGACACTGGTATAAAATATCATCAAGCAAATTTTGCAGAAAGCTTCTGAATATCGAGAGGTTGGATGCACTCTTTTGATACCCTACGTGGTAAACTTCCACCATCCATATGTAGACCAAGTATCATCATACATGGTGTACATGAGAGGATTGATTGCCAATTGTTCCATGTTCATGTGACAGACTGATTGTACCAATTTGCATAGAAAATATTTTCTGGCTTTATTGATTAGGTTTTTGATGTGATATGATTAAGCAGACTATTCAACCAGGTGCTTGAATATTGCATTAAATAATGGGATTTAGGCTAAACCTTGCACAGGCATCATGTGCCTTAGATCCCATTTGTAGATGAAAATATTCACCCTGTAAACTTGGAATAGATTTGTCGTAAATTGTAATTGATTCAATGGATATCCTCACCTGCTAATTTTGTTTTTCTTTTCCATAATGTATTTCATTTCAGTGACTAATGCTGCGGGTGTTTCAAGTCCTAGCATACATGACCTGCAAATTTATGGCATTGTTATGACCATCAGCCTATCATTTATTGTATTTGGTGGCGTCAAAATTATCAATCGGGTTGCACCTGCTTTTTTTATACCTGTTCTGTTTTCGTTGTCATGCATATTTATTGGGATCTTTGCAGCGAGGAAGGATCATCCTGCATGTAAGTTTTCCCTCTTAATATTCTTCTCCTTTTCCTCAGTTTGCTATAATTTCTTTGGAAAAAAGAAAGCTGCTTGGTGGCGTGGTTCCTGCATCCAGACAGAGTAGCATGCGAAATTACCCCCAGCCCCTTCTGAAATAAAAAAAATCCCATCTGTGTTGATGCCCCTGCGCATGCTCTTATTGGCCCCGTGTGCGGGTGCAGGGGCTACACTACCAAACAGCATTCT